>NC_141611.1:5513806-5851306 GCF_047967505.1 Dipteris shenzhenensis | reverse complement strand
GCATAATGCAACAAAAAAAGGACACAGGACCTTTTGCCAACCAAATGGTCCTATGGTCTTTTTTCAAACCAAACTTGATTAAATTTCTTAAGGCTCATTACAAAAAAGAAAAAGTCCAGGAGACCCTTTGGCCAACAAAAGGGTCCTATGGGTATTTTTAAGACCTTAATTTAAGATCAACTCTCTATGTATTACTAGCCCTTCTCCAGTGCAACTTGCATCGCTTCTCTTTTGGAGCATACATTTCACCCCCCTCTTGACCTTCACCTCATCATCTCCCCTCCCTTAAGGGGCGGTATAATAAATGGAGGCGACCTTTCAAAACCATGGAAAGTTATCATGATGATGGTTAACAAAAGTGCTCATAGCTCTCTAATCGTAGCTTGGATTGACAAAATATGAAGAAGGGGAGAGGAGAAGAGTGGAGATGAGGAGAGAGGGCACAGCTAGAGAGCACACCACAAATGACTAACTGTACACTAGAATTAGTTGAAAAAATAGAATATATACAAACCCTTTTAGGGTTAGGGTTGGGGAAGCTAACCCTTTCCTTTATAGCACTCTATAAGGTTAGTGCTATGCACATATGATCACGTGATGGTGCTATGCACACATGATCACATGATGTTGAGCGTGAACTCTCAACACCTTCCCTCAAGATCAACATCATGAAGTAGGCCTTCCCTCAAGATGATGATTCTGGGGAATCGAAGAAGGACTGAGCATTACATTCCATCACACCCCTTTAATGGGAATGTCCTTCCTCTGCATCAAACCAAGAGCTAGTCGGTGTTTCTCAAATAGCTCTTTACCGAGTGGTTTGGTAAAGATATCTGCAACATTTTCTTTGCTATCACAATGCTGCAGTGTGATGTCACCAAGTAACACTCTTTCTCTGATGAAGTGCTCTCTGACATCAATGTGCTTTGTTCTGGAGTGATATACTGGATTTTTGGCTAATGCTTGAGCCGATTGATTATCACAGTATATTGTTGTTGGCTTTGACTCATCAAAGTAATCTGTTTCTGACAATAGTCTTCTGAGCCATATAGCCTCACATGCACCTGTAGTGAGTGCTCTATATTCTGCTTCAGTCGAAGACAAAGAAACAGTTGGCTGTTTGTTTGACAACCATGATATAGCACCTTGACCAAGGAAAAATGCATATCCCTGTGTCGATCTCCTGGTCTCATGATCTCCAGCATAGTCACTATCACAGTATCCATGCAACCGTGGATGACTTCCTCTGTATTCTATCCCAAATTGTCTTGTACCTCTGATGTATCTCAAGACTCTTTTGGCTGCATTCCAGTGAGACTGTTTTGGATTTGCCATAAACTGTGCTAGTGAGCTTACTGCATAACAAATATCTGGCCGTGTGATTGTCAGATATATAAGAGATCCAATGAGTTGCCTGTAGTATCTGTCATTGACTGTAGGCTTTTCTGAATCTTTAGTAAGTTTCAAACTCTGTTCCATGGGAGTGGCTGCAATCTTGCAATCTGCCATATGAAACTTCTTCAGGAGACTGTCAACATACTTGAGCTGACTCATGAATGTGCTATCTGAATCTCTCCAGAACTCAATTCCAAGACAATAGTGCATAAGTCCAAGATCTTTCATGTCGAACTCTGAAGATAAGTCTTGTTTGAGCTTTCTGATGAAGCGATCCTTGCTTCCTGTCACAATCAGATCATCTACGTACAAAAGTGCAATAGTAATATCTTCCCCTTGAACTGTGTAGTAGAGAGTATGATCTGCATTGGACTTTATGTATCCCAGATCAGCAAAATACTTATCAATTCTGCTGTACCAACTTCTGGGTGCTTGTTTTAATCCGTAGAGACTTTTCTTGAGATGGCAAACCTTGTTCTCTGTTCCTGGTTCAACATAACCGGCTGGTTGTTGCATGTAGACTTCCTCGTCTAGGTAACCATTGAGAAATGCATTCTTGACATCGAGCTGATACACATTCCATTTACTGAGTGTCGCTAGTGATATCAAGAACCGTATGGAATCCATCTTTGCTACTGGAGCATAAGTCTCATCATAATCTTGGCCATATTGTTGTGCAAATCCTTTTGCAACTAATCTGGCTTTGTATCTCTGAATACTGCCATCTGGATTGTACTTGACTTTGTATACCCATTTGTTGGCGATGGCCTTCTTTCCTGGTGGAAGGTCGCATAATTCCCAAGTGTTATTTTTATACAAAGCATCCATTTCTTCATTCATTGCAGTTTGCCATTCTGGCTTATCTACTGCGTCTTCGAAGTACACTGGCTCTTCTGTAGCCATGATGGTAGTCATAAGAGCATAGTTGGTGGTTTCCACCTGAATTGCTTTGCCTTTCTGAGCATATGTCAATCTGGCTGGTGGTCTGCTTTCCCTAGTAGACCGTCTGAGCTGCTGTGACGCTGATTGGGGTGTTGCTGGCAATTCTTGCTCTTCTTCATCAACCTGTTCTGAAGAGGACTGTGAAGTCGATGCTTCTATCTCCTGGGTAGGTGAGGTTTTCCATTCTGATTCCTCATCGAAGATTACATCTCTGGAGATAATGACTTTGCGGTTGATGGGATCATACAATTTGTATGCTTTACTCTCGTCACTGTAGCCAACCATGATGCATTTGCGTGATTTCGCATCCAATTTCCTGCGATGATCATCATGTATGTGGGCATATGCTATGCAACCAAATATGCGGAGATGCCCAATGCGTGGCTTGTGTCCAGTGAATGCTTCATAAGGAGTCATACCTTGTATCGGTTCGGTAGGAAGCCGATTAAGCAAGTAGTTAGCTGTAGCTATTGCTTCTGCCCAATACTGATTCGGAAGATGCTTTTCACTAAGCATTGCTCTAGCACTGTCTGCTAAAGTCCCATTCTTCCTTTCAGCTATTGCATTTTGCTGAGGAGTATCTGCACATGTGAATTGTCTTCGAATGCCGTGAGTTTTGCAAAAGTTCATGAAGGCTGAAGACATGTATTCACCTCCTCTGTCTGATCTCATGACCTTGATCTTTCTGCCTGTTTGGTTCTCTACCATGGCTTTAAATTCTTGAAATCTGACAAACACTTCAGATTTTTCTTTCAGAAAGTAGACCCAACAATATCTGCTGTAGTCGTCGATGAAGGTCAAGTAATAAAGTGAACCATTGATGCTGCGGGTCTGGGCATAACCCCATACATCTGTATGAATTAAATCAAGAATACCTCGTGCACGAGAGGTACTTCTGACAAAGTTGGTTCGCTTTTGTTTGCCGAAGCAGCATGCTTCACAAACTTTTCCAAGAAACTGTAGCTTCGGAATCCCAATTGCCATATTTTGATTCCTGAGATCTAACAAGTACTTGAAGTTGACATGACCATATCTCTTGTGCCATTTTGCAGATAGTGGCATCTGTTGCATTTGAGCTGACATGGCATGTTTATCTGGTACTGTAGCTAGCATCCTGTACAAGCGTCCTTCCTTGACACCTTTTGCTACTAGCTGACCTCTTTTGGATTTGTCTCTGATAGTGCATTCATCACCGTCGAAGATGACTTTGTAGTTGTGTTCCGTCATTTGACCTACTGACAAGAGGTTCTTGCTGAGCTTCGGAACATAGAGCACATCTTTGACTAATCCTTTTGTACCAGTGAAATTATTCATAGGGATAACACCTGTCCCTTGAACCGGATTCGGTGTATTGTCTGCTGTATAGATGACATTCTTTTGACCTTCTAATGGCTTCATTTCTGTGAACCATTCCTGATGATTTGTCATATGAGATGATGCACCGCTGTCGATGTACCAAGGATCCTGTTCCACTTGGTCGACTTGATAGCTGAAATCCTCTTTGGGATTGAAATCAGTGTCTGGGTGCATTATTGTATCAGTCTGATGCAATTCCTCACTTGCAAGAAACATATTCCCATGTTCATTTGCAAAATGACTGTGACTAGAATGTCCACCACGATGATTTCCTCTTCCTCGAGAATTCCCTCGATTACTGCTGGATTGACCGCCTTGGTCATACTGCTTCTTGCGGCAATCTCTTTCATAGTGTCCAAACTTGTGACAATAGTTGCATTGAATGTTTGACACATTGGTGGATGCATTCCCTCGTCCTTGGAATCTTCCTCTGTTGGAATGATTTCCTCTTTGCTGATTTTGATGTTGCTGAGGATGCTGCTGATGCTGATGCTGATTCTGACTTTGATTTTGACCACTTTTCTGATATGATCTACCTCTGTTTCTGCCTTTGCCTCTGCTTCTGTCTGAAGCTGTGAATGCCTGATCATTAGAATGACCTTTACGTGCTTGAATGGCCTGAGTCCTGAGTTCTTCACCAAGTAGAACTGACTGAAGTTCTTCAAGTGTTGGAATTTGCCGTTGGATGGCAATACTCTGGACCAGATTCTCATATCCTTCTCCTAGTCCATTCAGGATTACTTGAACCATTTCTGCGGGATTCATAGTCTCTCCTACTGCTGCAAGTTGATTGTTGTAGTCTTTGATGCGGAGTACATAAGCATGACCGGTTTCATTGCTATTGCGGAAACTCTGGTTGATCTGGTTTCTCAGGGTGAGAATCCTGGATGTGTTCTTGGACTCGTAGAGAGCTGCGAACATATCCCATGCTTCTTTTGATGTCTTGACTGTGTTGAGCTGTCCTAGCATGACATCTTGCACATTCTGCTTGATCAGGTGATAGGCATACTTGTCTTTCTTATCCCATTCTGCTTGAGCTCGGGCAATGGCAGGATCTGCTACTGGTGCGGAAACTGTTTGTGTAGATGTAGATCCCGATGTAGATCCCGTTGCTGGTGCTGTGACAACAGATGGAGTAGAGCTACTGGTGGCTGGATCTGCCAATGGTCTAGGTATGGATCCATCGACATACTCCCATTTGTCCTGAAGCACAAGAATGGTCTCCATTCGGTATTTCCATGTACCGTAATTGGAGTTGTCTAACTTAGCAGATGCCTCCAGATTGAGGTTGCTAGTCGACATGGTGCAAACAATGTACTCAAAAAGTGTCCTGAAGAAACTCTGTATGAATCAACTGCAAATACACTGAAGATGCCAAGTGAAATCTCTGTACCGTCGGTGAAGATAGAACTGCAGTAAATAAGATCTGACCTGTGTTACAAGGCTTGTGGCAATGATGCCGGGAATAGCCAAGAGGCTTTACAAGGCTGAAAAATGATGTGCACTATGCCGTGAGATAGCCAAATAGGCTTTACAATGGTGGCATGTGTGTGTGAAATCAAGTGCTATCTGCCCACTGAATCAATCTGCAATGCCTCTGAACTCTGAAGTCTGCTCACTGAACTGATGAACGTAAGATTTCAGGTAATGTAATGATGTGAAATCGGATGTGAGCGTATGGACTGACTCCGAGTAGGTACTAGTCGGGAATTTCGGGCATGGCTTAGATTGGCAACTTGGGGAATTCAAAGCGTCCCCTCTATGGCGATCTAGTCTACTCTGATCTAGATCTAAACCAACCGTCGATCGATGAAAGAGCAGCAAATAATTCCTTTTCCTTTGTTCTTTTTAAGTGCTGGGTCAGATGCGTCGATGTAGAGGCAAATGTGCGTGAAGGAAGTGGTGTTGTCGGCGAGGCTCAAATGTGAGTGTAACTTGCGCCGAAATGTGCGCGTGATGTAACGAGCGCGTAGAGCACGAAAAATCGAGCGACTTTCCTTTTTGGAGCACCCTCAAATTCTTCCTGGATCAAGAGATATGACTTGATCTAGGTGGAGGGGCAAAAGGAGTGCAAATGGTGCTCAATGATGATGTGTCACTGTGAGTCACATGCAGTGATGATTTGGCACTGTGCTTAGCAAGAGGTGTGCCAGTGAAGCTCTGTGCTGAGGTGGCAGTGCTGAGGTGTCACTGATGACGTGGCACTGATGACGTGGCAATGATGACGTGGCACAAGTGACGTGGCAGATGACGTGGCAGATGACGTGGCACAGATGACATGGCAGTGCTGACGTGGCTGATGACGTGTCACTGGTGACGTGGCTAATGACGTGTCACTGATGACGTGGCAGGTGACGTGACCTGATGACGTGGCAGTCGGTGATGACGTGGCAGATGATGTGGCAGTGATGACGTGGCAGGATGAGCTGGCAGAGGTGACGAGGCAGATAGGATTGACACGTGTCAGGATAATGTAGTGACGTGGCACGGGGATAGGATAAGGTTGCCACGTGGCACAAATTTGGCCAACCAAACCCAACCCAAGGAAACTTGACTATACCAACCTAGCAAGGTTACTTTAATCTAACCGTAGGTAAATGTGATCCGCCACGTGTCGCAAGGAGGGAGACCGGAATCGTTATCAGAATGTCTGAAATGCCGACGGAATCTCGATTGAGGCAAAAAATGCTGCAGCTTGCAACAAAACTGCACCAGCTCAAACTACGTTCCTACCATGAGTTTGGGCTTGTGGATTTCCGCCACGCAAGAAACGGATTGCATCCAGCAACAACAAGCAGTAATGTCGGATGCCAAAAGGGAGAGATTGAGTCTCTATTGCAGCTCCATGAATTTAAAGAGCCGATTCAATAGCATCAACCATTGGAGCGGGCGATTGTTTTTGCTATTGATGATTGCGTTGAAGCTTGCGTGTAGTGCCATAAAAGAATTCGATGCTCTGGATAGACCTTTGCAGCAGAGGGGTATGTTGGAGCCTTTGAACTCTCTCCCTCTCACTCTCGGAATGCAATAAATCCAAAGTCTCTCTCTCTCACGAGGAGAATGAACGGAAGGAGGATTAACAAAAAATCTCTCTCACAGAACTAGTTCTCTCATAATCTCAATGCTCACTCTTTCTCACAAACACTCAAGAGAAGGAACTAAAATCTCTCAAGAATGAACGGAATTCCCTTAAGGAATGACAGAAATTCTCTCAAATGGACGGATGAAGATCTCTCACCGGAAGTGGACTCTCGCGGAGAACACTCAAGAGAACTCTCAATCTCACAATCTCTCTCACACTCTCACAAGAAGGATGGCGCCTCAACGGAAGGCAGAACCATGCTCTGATACCATGACAAAATATGAAGAAGGGGAGAGGAGAAGAGTGGAGATGAGGAGAGAGGGCACAGCTAGAGAGCACACCACAAATGACTAACTGTACACTAGAATTAGTTGAAAAAATAGAATATATACAAACCCTTTTAGGGTTAGGGTTAGGGAAGCTAACCCTTTCCTTTATAGCACTCTATAAGGTTAGTGCTATGCACATATGATCACGTGATGGTGCTATGCACACATGATCACATGATGTTGAGCGTGAACTCTCAACATGGATTGATGAGATGTAAAAATAAAATGTAATGTACTTTTTGTATTATATTTGACTATGTACTCAAAAATAATTTTTGGTGAACCCTTTCACTAGCAAAAGGGTTCATGGAGACGTGATGATGGTCATAACTCTCAAACTATAGCTCAAATTGATGAACTATAAAAAGGACAAATGATGTATTTATAAAACTCTATCCAGCCAAATGATCAATATAATTTTATTTAAAAAAATTGGTCCTAATAGAGAGAGAGAGAGAGAGAGAGAGAATTACCATGCCAAACATGAGTATATACATGTTGCAGTGGCGCCAAAAGAGACTCTTCATCTAGAGGAATAGGAAGAGGAAGAGTAAATACTACATTTTTTAACAATATTGGAGGCAAGAGGACTTCAACTAGCCAAGATGTTGGAGTCAAGAGATTTAGTGGGACACATGAAGAGCTTCTCCATGATATTCAGGGGCCAGACCAACATCATGATGAGAAGGAGGAGAGCAAGCCTCAAGTATGTAGATAATAGTGAGAGAGGTGGGAATCACATTGGGTTGAAGGCCAATGATGCCAACTTTGAATTGGCAAGTGGGGGAGATATCATTAGCAAATGGAGGGTTTTTAGTTCAAATTAATATCGTTGAATACCCTTATGCACACCAATCATTCATTCAAGGGTTAGGTGGTATGTAGTAGTCCTTAAGGTGTGTGGGGAATCCATACCCTAGGGTACATCTCTAATGTTATGGTTTTATGCCATTTTCAATTGACCAATATAGTGGTTAGATTGCATGTTGTCGGAAACACTTTGACTATGATATGTTTGCTTGTTTTTGAAGCATGGATATGATCATGAATACAATATGCAGGCTTTCATCTTTGGTATATAATTGAAGGGATGTACTTGTGTTATGACAAGAATAACACCATATTTGTAGTGTTTTGTGGTTTGGGTGCACATTCTATGTTGGTATTGTATTTTTGGCACTACATGGTTGATAAGTATCTATGCGGACCTTGGAGACAAACCTAGAGGGTATGGGGTGGAAGCATCAAAAGGGTGCACAATACCATTCTCTAGGAAAGGGTATATCATGAAAGGTCATTGGTCAGAACTATAAGCTCGTGGGTTTGAGCTCGGGAAAAAATCATACTCTTCCCATACATGCGCCTAAAACCTTTTAGATTGCAATAGACCTTTAATTTGTTTCCAACTCAAAATTTTGAGCACACTAACATAAAGATCTTGAAATTCTAAGTAATTTTCCTTTTTGAACCACCTCAATCTAAGTATTGCATCAAAAGTTATGACCCTTCGAAGTTTTGGCTACATATAATTGAAAAGGGGCCCAAAAAAAAAAGCCACGTGGTATTTTGGCTACCAAAGTGCCACATGGCATGAAAATAGACACCTATCCATTTTGATACCACCATGTGACCTTTTTTTTTTCCCCCTTTTCACTTATACATAGCCAAAACTTTGAAGGGTCATAACTTTTTATGCATGACTCAGATTGAGGCAGTTCATAAAGGAAATTACTTGGCCACACATGTGGCCCAAAAATGGCCCCAAGTAGAGGGGGTTCTCAATCCCCCTTCCTCCTAGCCATGTTGCCTCTCTCACTCTCCAAAAAGGCTAGCAAGATTATCAGAGAGGCTCTACAAGTACTTTTAACTATTTCCAAGCACCCCATGCTTATGGAATTAGCCTTTCCTTCATCCACGTGTCGTACAGTGCCTACTTAAGGCATTATTCCTTCAAATAGCTACCTTATCTTATTCGCGACACAAATATTTCCTTATGCCTTGTGAAGGGGTTTGTGCCACACAACCCATATTCCAACCCCCCCCTTACGGGCCAAACACTTGAAATAGTATCCTGGCCTTGAAATACGAGATCTTCGTACCACAAAGTCAGCTCTCCACAAAGGTCAACCCATCACATGGATACAAAGAGCCAAGCAACAAATATAGCCACTCTTGCTAACACACATGGACTCCACAGTCCACCAATCCTATGTCAGCCACCTTAAAATTTGTGCCAATCATTGCTGCTGAAGACTGCCTTTCTATTGCCAACAAAATCAGGCATTAATCCTGCTCTGATCGCAAACACATCTACTTGCAAACATATCTACTTTGTGCTTTTAAGAGTGTTGGGTCTCCATCAAAATGAGCACATGTTCATCCATAGACCTATGCTCTTAATGATAGAGGTGGCTATGGTGCTATCTCCCATGACTATGTGTGACTGATAATAGAAAATCGCAGTGTAATTCAAGGAGAGTTTTTGGGATGTGTAGTTGTGACTTTCGTATCTATGCAAGACTCCATCGTCTAATATCTTAAGAAATAAAGTTCTCTTAAGTTTCAATTTCTAGTTTATTCCACAGTCATTCATGTCTGAAGTTTGCTTCATTAAGTTATCTCAAGTTTTAACATCAAGTGAAAAGAGTATTTCTGAGTGATCTAATCATTTGTTTAAAGTTTGGATGACTGTGGCAGAAAGGCAAAAGCATCACCAATAACACAGAAACGCATTATACTTTTTAAATTAGAAGAAAAAAGTGGCATGACATTGGGGAGAAGAGCAAGTTTCTCCTTGGAAAATAATCATACCCATTGGACACACATATATATGGTAGAAGCCTACTGATGCATACTTTATACACTTATACGTGATGTATGGTAAAAAATAAGAAATACCCATGCCCAACTAGGCAACTGATATCCAATGCTTGTCAAAATTTGTGAGCACATGAATCGTATATCCTTCACAGTAGACACATTTACATATGATAGAAACCCACTGATGCATACTTTTTATTTATACATTATGCATGACAAGAACAAGGAAGTTTGCATGCCTAACTATGCAAATGATATCCAACCCACTTTAAACTTTGCAAGCACATGAATATTATTCACATTAAGACCTCTATAAATTATTATATTGATCACACACACGTGCACACGCATTGCGCACACACATACACAAACAATAATCTTGATTAGTAAATGTATCTCACACACACAAACACTTATTTCTACACAAACACACACACACACACATACTTCCCCAACTATGAACTATTCTTTCAGGTACCCCCGTGAAATCCCCCCTTTACTCTCTTTTTAACCACCCCACACACCAAGCCCACTAATCGTCCCATACCTCTTCTAATCCCTTCTCAACCCATGCACTCATTTGCTCCTTCTCCACTTGTAGCTTCAAAATTTTTTAATTATCTAAGAATCCATATGGTTGTCTATATTCCTAGGTAAAGCGATAAAAAGTCAGGGAAAACAGGCATTACCTTTCTACCCAAATGTAACTATGATGTTCTAACACCTAGTTTGTTTGGATGGTGGCACGTAAGTGGACCCTGACCCCAAAACCTGGACTGCCTGAGGATTTGACATCTTTTTTCAATATTATATTTATCGAACTCAATATTATTAAAAATTCTTAATTTTGATCAAAATTTTTGCAAACTCTAGTTGTTGCATTTTTCAACTTAGATGTCTCAAATATTTTTTCCTTATATGTTTCCCTTTTTTTTACTTTTTATCCAATTGATGGAATTAATTGTATGGCTCAATTATTGATGGGACTTTTTAATCTAAACACACATGCACACATGCATGCATGAACGCACACACTCACACATATTTTCTAAACCAAAATTACACACACAATTCAGTATAGGAATAAGTGTTAGGTAATTTTGAATTTCTTTTCCCATGTAGTAATTCTTAATTAAGTCCTTCATTTATTTTGGGACCTGCCTCCCTACTAGTTGACTCTATACATGCATGTAGCCTACTAGTTTTCTAGAAGTCTTGGCTATAGTATTAAAAATGTATGGAATATCTACAAGTAATCTTAATGGCTGGAGAGTGACTCATGAGTACCCTTCCCTTGGTACTCCTTGCCATGGGTCATACATGACTCCAAAACATCCTTAATTTGTGGTAAGGATTGTTTTGTCTCTCTCCAAATGTAAGGACTAAGATAATGCCAAAGGACCTATTAGATTCTATGTGAAATATTGGATATGTGTGAAGATGTTGCCCATATGCAAGAAGATTTCAGGACTATGAGGGATTGAAGACTATGAGAGTGTCAAGGGAAGGAGGGATGAAAGAGGAGGTCCTTAAGATCGCTAGAAGATAGGGGTTGTGAGGGGAGCAAAGCTCTAATCCATAGCTCATAGTAGTGAAGGACAAAAGAGAGGGAGGAGAATTGTCTATGTTAGTATTATTAGGGCCCATGTACGTATTAGTGAATGGGAAACAACTTAATGGACTTTTGGCCTCGTATTATTATGCTATGGAGCGACTTGGGGGGATAGGGTGCCCTTTTATAGATTTTACTATCCCTACGGCTGGAGGGATGGTGTAAGGAGATATCGAGATGGCGACGACGATTAGTAGGATAGCAAAATGGCAATGGTCGATGGGAAAGCAAAATGGCGACGGTTGGTGGGATATTGGTATGGCAATGGTTGGTGGGATAGCAAAATGGCAACGGTTAGTGAGATACCAAAATGGCAATAGTCGATGGGATATCGGGATACATCTTCTTTCCCTTGAGCTATTATTCACCTCCCCCCTCTTTTTCATCCTATACCATGGGCTGTAGCTCCACGGATCCCATGAAGCTATATCGTTCGCATACCTCCTTCTACCCATGAAGCTGTATCCTCAACCCCGTCACCATCCACAAGCTATAGGCTCCTTGCATAGAGAAATAATGTTCCCTAATGACTTACAAAGATAAGTCCTCATATGAATGTCTTGCCAATTAGGTGAGGAGGTTGTGTCGTCTACCTCTTCTTGCATTCTATCAATCCAATTTGGTCTTTGGATTTTTCCTATGCAAGGCTATACCTCTAGTTTCATTAGTGTTGGCCATATGTGAGGATACTTGGTTAGTATTGATGTAACTAAAATCAATATGGGAGGTTAGTAGAGCTTCAATGAACACAATCTCACAAGTGAACTCTATATCAGCCTATCTCGCTAGATATTCTACTAGCCCAACATTTTTTTTCTCGGTTTCAATTGATCATCATGGATAATTTCTACCAATATCCACTAATCATCAAAACAATACCCTCCCTTCATGAGGGCACTCCATGCTACCATTGCTAACAATCTCCTGTCAAGAATTTGACCCCCCTATGTATGTTCATCTAATTCACTCTCTAAGGCTTACGGATGTTTTCAAGAGCTAGGCGACTAGAATTCTATAAAGGATTTGCCTTAAATGTTTTGTTTATCAATTCTTAAGTGAAAATGAAGGGCATCCTTTCCCTTGAAATATTCATGTGGCTCCCACAACCTATTTGTTGCCTCTTCCATGTTTGAATAGAGCCCTCACACTCTATTGGATACGGGCGAACTAGTACCTATGGTGGTTTCTTGTAGGAAGGTGCTATTATGGTATTATCACATGGTAAGGGGAGGAAAGTGGTCCCAACCATGTTTAAATGTATTTCTATCCTATTCCCTTCCCACCATGCACTAACAGTAAAAAGAACTAGGAATGGGGTTAGGTGTGAGAGGACACATGACATCATTTCATGTGTTTAGGAGGGGGGACAATGCTTTCAAATACCTAAAAATGGGGGATCCCATTCTGGCTCCCAGGGTCCATTCTGGCTCCTAGGGTCTTGAGGCCATGGTCCAAGATCGGATAAAAAGTGGCTATTTGCATCCTAAAGAGTAAATTTGATGATGACAAAAAGATTCTCATCCTAAACCCATGCTAGCACCATCCATGTGCTAAGGCCCTTAGTTCCCATAAGTGGGGCTTTCCCATTGCATGTCTTCTTCACATTTTCTTGACAATCTATATGAGAACCCATCATAAATGACTACTGTTGGCCCGTTTTCTTTTTCTAGTTTCTTCCAAATGTTTGCATGCTAAGTCTGCATGAATCTAGAATCAAATCCGTAATGGTTGCCATTGAATGGTATGAGCCCTTCTGCTTGGGATAATGGCAAGCAATTATTCTTTCCGAATGATGAAATAGATTTATTTGATGCCTACCTTCATAGATGTATAATTTCTTGTATGAAATATGCTTCTATTGTCTATTAAATGACATAAATAGCTATACATACCCATCCTCATGGTTAGAAAATAGAGGTCTCACCCCCCTTTTTATTTGTGGCTACAACTCATATATGAGAAGTTCACTTTAATCATGAAGAGTTACTGCAAAGGAACTCACACATTCATCCTTCCTAAGTTAGCTAGAAACATCTTTCATTTTAAATTCTTTATGCAAGTATATATCCTCTAATCTTGTAGCTCAAAGTTATCTTGTTGTTGGTTATCGCTAAAGAATAGAACCTTTAGTTATAATGCTTTGGTTATCTTTCTCATTTCTAAAGCTAGGAAAATAGCAATGCTTTCTGTTGCATACTGGTATGTGTGTAGGTCCCTTCTGCTTCTCGTCTCCTTGAAAGATGGCATCTCAAATGTGGTAGCACCTTGGGGCGCCAACTCAATATGTTATATGTTACTATCCTCGTCCAAAATCTAGGGTATGGGGGGACAAGGTCTATGGATAATATGCATGGATTTCCTTTAAAAAAATTCAAATATGCAAGGGAAAAATATGAAAATTTCATGTCCCCACCCTCAAAATATAAGGTATATAACTTGAAAAATATGCAAGATTTTAAGATTTGTACATATTTTTCATAATATGTGGGGCCCAACGGGGGGGGGTCTTTTGGATGAGGGGGGGTAATACAAAAAATACACTAAAATATGAAAATCCATCTTTTTTCAAATTAATGTAGTTTTTCCATGTGTTACCCAAATTTCAAGGTGTAAAGACATATTTGAAGCTCGTTTAGTGTTAAACCCATGTTAATTTGAATAATTTTTACTCATGGGATATTGTTAAATTCATCTCATACTCAGATTTTGATGGGTTTTTTTACTAAAGGGAGTTGGCACCCTAAGGGTAGCACCAAAGTGTAATTCTCAAATAAAGGGTCCAACATTTCCTTCCCTCGACCCTTAGCTAATGCTTTCTTTTCAAGTTTAATGGGTTGCCAGATCTCTTGGTGACTACTGCTTTGTATTCTCGACTGCCATAACAAGGAGTTGAGGTCTATGACACTTGCAGTACTAAGCAAGAAGTTGTGCTTTTTCTAACATTAATAAAGAAATGCGCCTTGTGATGGGCTTCGCACTGATATAAGTTTTATTGAAAACAGATAGACGTTGAAGAGATATGGACCTTCTCTTGGATGGATGTAGGTAACTGTCCCCAACATTGGAATACGTTTCCACAACACAGCTACCAACGAGATCGATGCCTTTAATTCTCTCGTTGCTCTTTATCCCTCAAATGAGGCATGTAAATGCAAAGGGTTTTTCTACCTCATTATGTATTTCATATTTTTCTCCAATGCAATTTTTTTTTTTGACTCAGATATCAGTTTGCATAATGTTACTAGCTCCCAAGAGTGTATTACTAGTCCTACCACACACACACACACATGGTGGAAGCCCACTAATGCATATTTTTTACACTTATGTGATAATCATGCAAGTGATATCCAACCCACATCAATCTTTGTGAGCATATGAATATTACTCATATTAAGACCTTTGTAAAGTATCATACCCATCAAACATAGACATATGGAAAAATCCCATAGACGCATATTTTTTACAAGAATGATGCATGGCCAAGAAGAAAAAAATATACATGCCCAATATTGAAATATATCTAACCAGCATCAAGCTTTGCAAGCACATGAATCTTACTCACATTAGGTCCTCTATAAAGTATCATACCATTGGACACATACATATGGTAGATGGCCACAAATGCATACTTTTAATGCTTATGTATGATGCATTATCAAAAGCAAGGAGATGTGACTCAGGTGCACCTCTTAAGGCCTCTTACAACACTAAAAACTCACACAGGCTTAATCAAAAATGAATTTGAAGGGAATCCAAATCTACCTTTCTATTGACGCACAATTGCTCCCAATAAGCAAGCCCCCTTCCTCTGCATCCTTTTAGATGCAAGTCAATCAAATCCAAAACATTTGCTCCCTAGTCACCACCCTACTCCACCAAAAATTCTCCTTCAACCACCATCATCCTTGAGGTCCTTTTTTCCTTTCCAGAGCATAAGGGAGCTAGTAGATTCTTAGGATGAAACTAACCTTGAGAGAAGATTAGAACCCACAAGTTTCATTAGAAGAAAGAGACCAACTTGGCATACAAGTGCAGATGTCTCTAAGAATCTACCTAGCATCCCTTAAACCATTTAGTAAACTCCACCAAAGGTGCACAACACTCAAACATCTTTGGCAATGACTTACCAAAGGAATGTAATGCAATCTCCTCCTCTCACCTTCCTCAGCCCAGAGAAACCTCCTCAACATCTTTTGGACCTCCAAAAAGAAATGCTTTCTAAAGTTCCAAAATTGATTCCAAATACATAGTAGCCCCAACTACAAAAGGAACTTGAAGCATCACAAAACAAACACAATAAACCAAACAAGTTTTTAACCTTATCTTGGTAGCAACCGACATAGTCATAATGTCATCGATAAATAATTAAAACCAAAATTGCTTTCTAGAAGGCAAACTTAAGTCCTCAATATTTCCCACTTTCGTACCCTTCGTAATAAGACTAATCAATCAAGCAATGCCAATGGCGAAAAGTAAAGGAGCCAAATGACACCCCTTCTTGATAGATCTTCTAAGCCCAATTTGTCCACAACTCCCCCTTTCACCCATCATGCTCTGAGGAATTTTCCCTCTCCATAGAGAGAAAGCACCACCCACAGTTTGCTTTCCCAAACTTCATCAACAACCACCAATTCCACCACATTCTCCACTAGTTTCTTTTAAAAATTGTCAACAATATGCCAAATTTTAATAATCAAGTTACCATTCTTCACTAGCACCATATCCATAATCTCCCTACGCACTTTCTCGATAGCTTTTAAAAAAAAATGAGCGGGAGAATCCCTGAGGCAATAAACCATAGTTGCCTGCTCCTCAATCTGTTTGAATTTCCCCAAAGTCTAAGATCATCCTCTAATTCAACAAGTAAAACCCCACAACAAGGTCCTTAGAGTAAATTTTCAAAGCCTCATAAAGCATCTCTCTAGTCTCCTCCATCTTCCCCACAATTAGCATTTTCTATTGTTCTTATCCCATTTGACTACACAGTGACTACTCCCTTGATGCCTATATCCCACCTAAGACAAGGATCTTTGACAGTCGAGAAACAATCTACCCAAATACCCATATGATAAGATCACCAACCTCCTTGTTAAGAAGATGCCTTTTGTCAAGTTTAAAGGAAATAATATAAGATCTACCACTCAACATCAAGAACAAAAACCACCACTTGTTGAGGGCCAAGGGATCCGCCGATAGATCTAATGTATCTTAACCATATTGAACTTTGTGAGCACATGAATTGTACTCACATTAAGGCCACTATAAGGTATTATAACCATCGAATGGTAAAAGCGCATTGGTGCGTATTTTTTATTTATGCATGATGCATGAACAAAAACAAATATGGCTAATCATGCAAATGACATGTGACCCACATCAAAATTTATAGGCATATGGGTCATAAATCAAATACACAATGTGGTGGACGCTCATGATGCATGGTCAAAACAAGGAAATATGCATGTCCAATCATGCAAATGATATCTAAAGCTTTTTTAGTACAAGAATATAATTCACATTAAAGCCTAAGTATCATGCATAGAAATATGATAGAACTTCATTAGTGCATATTTTGTGTACTTATTCAGAGCACATGCTTAAAAAGAAGTGAATATGCATGCCCAACATGGAAATGATATTGAACACACACCAAACTTTGCAAGCACACAAACCTTACTCACAAGAAGGCCTTTGTAAAGTATCATAAGATAGAATCCCATTGATGTGTACTTTTTACACATACATATGATGCATGGTAAAAAATATGGTAGAATCCCACCAATGCATTTTTTTACACTTACCTATGATGTATCGGATATAAACACGTATAGTAGAAGCACAACGATGCATGTTTTTTACACTTATGTACACAATACATGGAAAAAAACAACAAATATGCAAGCCCAACCATGTTGATGACATCCAATCCACATGAATCTTACTTAAATTAAGGTATCAAGGTAGTATCATACCCATCGAAAACACACAAGCCCACCAATGCACACTCATGGATGGGTAACCATTTGGCATATTAAAATCATCTCTCGAAACCTCCCTATAATCTGAATGTGCTACAAGACCAAACGATGCTCACACTGAGTCTACAACATATGCTGTGTGCATGGGCAAGAAATCCTCTGATAAATCCACTCAGATCTCCCATGCACTTGGCTTTGCTTTAATGTGAAATTTTATATGTAGCCATCTGCACACGAAGCAATTTCTTCTTAAATATGTTAGCCTTTCAAAAACATACCAAAAACAAACTAGTAAAGCTTACATATGTGGGTTTCCTCCATTCTCATTTGATATAATGATTAATCTTTGATATATGCATAAGAAATACCAATGCATATAAAAATGACTATATTGACACTAGTATTTTAAAATTTGATAGTATATCCTTTTAAAAAACCATTATTTTTTACTAAAGGACAAACAGAATTCGAGGAAAAGATGGAACATGAATGTGTTGTTTTGTTGCTTTCTTGTATGCATCTATAGTGATCTCTCCAACTCTACAATTTCCCCTAACTCTACCACACCTTCCTTCCCCACATAACCTTCTCACCACTGTCCTCTATTCCATGTTCTTGCTAGAAGGAGATTGGGTAGTAGGATAATTATACAAAGGATATTTCTCTTGCATTTTGAAAAGCCAAACATAAGCAAGCACCATCTAGTTCAGATTAGGTATAGTCTAAAAGGAACAACTCATTAAATTCAAAGGCCACCCAAAGTTTTGTGTCTATAAGGAACCTAATCAAAGAACTCATTGATATTTGCATCTACAATGTGTATGAGAATCTACCAAAAGCTTACTTATCCCCCCCTATCTTAAAGAACAAGGATCATTTCCATTCTATATTTCCATGTACAATAGTTATTGTTGTTAAGCTTTGTTGAAGACTCCAAATTTGTGTTGTTTGATGATGACAAGATGCTGGATGCAATCTGCTTAAATTAAAATCACTTTATGCAAAAATATCACATTGAGAATACTTTTGAAGTCTTCTAAAAAATCACAAAATCTCTTTTAAGGATGTTAAATTCAATGTATTGAAGAGGTTGATGAAGAATGCCATGTGTGTTAGCAATGAAATCATAAAGGGAAATATCCTCATCGTACACCAATCATCAACTGAATGCTTCAAAAGAGATGTACCAAAACCTCGTCAAAACTCAAGAATAACAATACTACATAACACAAACTTCAAATGTCAAATTTGGTATCTTTTTGAACCAACATTAAGGACAAGATTCCCTCTACAAGGTGAGAATGAGAGATCTAGAAGTGTCTTATATTAGCATAAGGGTTAGCTTCTTATCCATAGAGACCTCAAAGAGTATCTTTATAATTGCCTTGTGAAATGGTTTACAGAGCTCAAAGGCTAGGTGGGGCACCTTGTTGACATAAATGCTTTTATAAGCCTTAAGAGACCCAAATAGTATCTTCATGATTCTCTTGTGACATGGCTTGAGGATTACATATATTGTCATCAACACTTGTGATTAAAGAGACATGAAAGGTCTTCAAGATTAAGATCTATTACATTATTGGTGTGCATGCCTTGGTTGCAATGCTTGCGTGGAATGCAAGTTTGGAATGCTTGCCTTTAAATACACGATGCTTTTTATGCATGACCAAAAAGATGCTTTGAAGGCATGCTTCTAGCCATTGCATTGGCTTGAAGATGAATGATTTAAGGTTTTTTTTAAGAATTGAAATTTGAAATGATTACCTTCAAATAAAAAACGCATCCTTCCAATCATTCCATTGCTTTGAAGATGTGCATGCTTCCAATCAATCAAATTCTTCAAGTCACTACATTGCTTTGGAGATTAATTCATGTTTGGAATACTCTGAATATGCAACCACACAAGAATCTATCATTTCAAACCCTTACCCTCTTTTCTTGAGCTCTCACACTCCTCTAAATACATGTCCTAGAACCTTGCTAACTAACCTTACTTCTCAAGTCATCGCAAATCAAGGGTTGTGTTATAAGTGTTGCTCAACATATGTGAGCCTTATATCATGTGAAGTCCCCCAAGAGTTGTGTTATATATTGTTCTAAAAAATGACCAAAAAAATAAAGTCCCCCGAGCTCAATCCAAGAAAAGTTCGCAATCAAAGCTCGCAAAAAATAAACACCCTCAATCGACCAACTCTGTTATTGCTTTGAATGATCTAGTGCCCTTGCAAATAATTTAGTGAGATCTCAAACTTATTGCATGTTTGTTATTGGAGTTGTTGATGCTCTATTTGAGTCTTTATTTGAGTATCATCTCCAACATTGTTTGGTCACCAGTTACTCCTATGCTCTTCATTATTTCCAGTTGTTGCAAAAATAGGAGTCTAGTGACGTCTTTAGTATAAACTTGGCGTTAAGAAACCTTCTACAAACTCTAAGGTTTTTTATACCTTAGACAAAAAGCCACATCACTCTAGATAGGCTTCCTTTTTTCCTACTTTCAGGACCCTTACACAAACCAGATAGAACTATCAATTGAGATAAAATTAAAAAAGAAAAGATCGATTAAAGAACTACTAGAACCTTCTAACAAATTGCTAACACAACACCAAGCTAACAAAACATCAAAAGAGGAACCTTGAGATATAGAGCCCTATTTTTAGAGCTACAACTTCTCTATGATAGGAACTATGGTTGGATGACGGACAAGCAACGTGATCTAGGATAACAATTATGATTGGACACTAAAAGCAAGCAACTATGGCCTAAAATACTACAGTGCATCTTAAGGGAAAAGGATAAAAGAAAGCACAAACAAGCTCTGACACATGTTAAGAATTGTCTTACAAGGCAAAGCAATTGAAAACAATGTCCATGACCTATTGTATATGCACCTCTAAATGCATCAAGAGGACAGATGCAAATCATTGAACAACCTCAAACTATGATTGTATTGCAAGATCATCATTGGAAATGCAATTGACTTTGCTATTTCATAAGATGCTCTATGACACCATGCAATTAGTGATTCCTTAGTTGGCTAGATAATCAAATGGACCTACTACCTTAAGTCCACTTATAATTTAATTACCTACCTTCACTAGCATTGTAACATCCCAATCATCCCTCACTCATGTCAGTGAATCTCATTGTACATGCATTTGTTGTTATAACTAACTTTTTGCTTACCTTGCCACTTCTTCATCAAAAAGTGTGCATACAATCAACGAAAACAAAAAAATGAGGGTCACTTTGATAGGACATGTAATCATTCATCTTCACAAAAATTAATCCTGCAACTAATTGAATTTTCTCACTAGTACAAAATTGGCCATGCATGTCAACATGCAAAGGGAATAAGGGATCCATACCAACCTTGGATATTGTTTTAGCAACTTTACTTTCCTTTCATCCTATCGGATCTAACCATTTGTTGTTCCTCAAGGCATCTAGTGTAGGACCGTGAATCTTGCATGGAGAGGTCATCAATAATAAACGATAGCTCATATGTGCAATACAAGCAACTAATCTAGCTTTCTCAAACTCGCTTCTCGTTTGCTCCTCACTAAGTTCATCCCTCCTATCCAATGTTCTCTCCCTTCCATCTCTTAGTATTCTAGAGATGTGATTACATCTATGAGGTTTTCTATATGAGCAATGAAAACGTTACTATGATATACTACAATGACAATATATACACCTCATCGCTCAAACATGTGCATCTACATATATACACAAGGCATTGTAGTTTGTTTGTAAGAACATGCCAAAGAGAAGAGTTGTGTCTACTCACCGTGTAATCATGAGTGAAGTGATGATCGAGTTGGACTAACCCTTGTGCCTATTATCCTAGGATGTTTTAATCGAGATAACTTGGTTGTAAAACATGAGACAATGCTGTAAATATCCACAATGCAATTGAACATCTTTAATTGATTGAAAGCACATTTTATAAACTCTCACAAAATACAATTGTATCAATCTACTCAAGTTGAAATAAGGAAATTTGTATGGTTCATATTTACATGTGTTAACTTTTGCATATTATAACTTTTCCACAAACAATCTTTATATGTGTTACATCTATTTTGATGCTATGTTTAATTTTTTTGTGATATTTGATCTTGATTTATTATTCATATTTATGTTGCATGAGGGATGCATTAATAGGCTAAACATGGCCAACCCCCCACCAAAAATATGGATCTGTTTCGAAATCACCAAATCAATTTTAATCAAATTCTAAAAGAGAGATGATTCTATGGTTGATGTTTTCCGTGATATTTGATCTTGATTTATTACTCATATTTATGTTGCATGAGGGATGCATAAACAAGGTAAACATGGCCAACCCCCCGCCAAGTTCATACGTGTTCGAGGGGACTATGGACATGCAACAAAAAATACTAAGAACTCTGATGCCAACCTTTTAGCAACAAATGCTACTGCTACTTTGCCAAGCCAACCTTGAAAGCTTCTTCAATCTTCATGCTCTATATTTATTTTTAATAGAGTTCTTTCCTTCGCATGAAGCACGTGGTCTAAAGACAATATCCAAAGCATGAAAGTCATGTTTAACGCATTTTATGGTTGTCTCACTCAATTTCGGTGTTGAATTGCAACAAATTAATTCAAGATTTCCTCATGATCTCCATGAAAGTGCCAGCCTAAGAAATACAATGTTTAGGCTTTTCAAGCACAACTCAACATGACTACTACCCATAACAAGAATAACCATGAAACCAATGCAAGCAGGAGAGCATGCAGATAAAGTCCATCAAACGTTCTGCCAATAAACCCCTTTATGAAGAGCAAAGCATGGAAGCGGCCTAGTCTAAAAATGGTAGGAAAACTCTGAATTGGCATTCCTAAAACTGCTAATAGGTTATAATGCAACCTCTCACAGGACCCAAAGAAAAACCAAGTCCCGGAATAACCAATCCAATCCAGTTTTGGGAAAATTTGAAGTGGACTCCTTGGTGGTCCCATGACGACAACCACCGTTCCTTCTGTTACCCTGCAAAGAATAGAATGAAAACAGCGTCACCTACAAAAGGCATAGTGCATGTAAACTATAATACATAGGTTTCAACTGAAAATTCAGAAATGATAGACCAATGTAGCTGCCCTGCATTGAATTATCCATACACTTCAAAAGTCTTTACATGCGTTCTGTATTATAAGCTTGATTGAGAGTCTGCAAATCCCAGGTTTCTCCAACCAAGGAAAACCACTCTTAAGATGACCTGCTGGAGGAGCTTCTTTGAAAACATGAGTCTGGAAGAAATCCTTGCATACCAGACACAACATGAAGATGCAGATAATTGGCTTACAACACCATCTAAAAAGGACCTCCACCTTCGGCTTGACCAGATCCACTAGTGGATGATCTGTACCAAGCAGGTATTGCATCACTGGTGGTCAGAGAAAAAGCAAATGGCATTTCTATTCATGAAGGGCATGAGGCATATGAAAAGGCATCATCATCCCTTCTCTACCCTCTTCACCAGAAAAGGTTAAAATAAAATCCCTTCAGAAAAGGAAAGACTAAAACCAGTATATTCACTTCATCATTGGAGCAAAGGCTCGACTCTCCTCCTGAGTTCAACTAGGCAAATGGAGCCTATTTTGGGGGAGGGGATCATTCTCAGCAAGCCAGGTTCGAGGCTCACTAAAATTAACCCATATCAAGCCAAGCAAAAGCAACAAGCATCAGACTTTTGTGCACATTAGCGGACCCCGATCACTTCACAGTGTTCCAACTTCACACCTCCTCAAGCTCTGTTGCTTCTAGGATTCACTAGGCGGATAGCCATGCTGGTGTGCACAAAAGCTGCCACACAGTGCAGGCTGTAAAGGAAATTATCTCCATAAGCTCTTTTTACTTCTATTATACCTGCAAATGCAATTCACAGTAAGAAAATCATTCTTTTGTTGCACATTCTGAACTCGATTCCTTGCCATTACTGAAATCAAAATGCAAACTGGATTTTTCCTGGTTGGGCCTGAAGACCTTAGTGTATGCCTTGGACCAGCTTCGTGGATAAGAAGTGAGTGATCTTGTCTCTGGGAAATTCATTGCAATTTCATGCTCTGTTTTCATTGTCATTTTCAGTCAGATGAAGACATTTTGGTTCAACTACTCAATCCCTTTAACAGAGATTGGTAGCTCAAATGGAATATATCCATGAGTTACCTTGGGAACAGTGGTAGGGCGTGTCTATGATTCTATTGTTCATGTGCTCATGCATACAAAGTTGATGTGTATGAGCATGTGCATGTCCATGGGTGCAACTGCATGCCCCAAGGCGGCATGCCTGAGTGTGAGTACATGGGGGATATGTGTCTGTACATGTGTACACAAGCTCACACAATCGCAGGTATGCACATGTACAAATGCATGTGTGTGCACATGCAAGTGTGCATGTGCATTGAGTGCAGAGACAGAGAGAGAGAGAAAGGGGGGGGGGATGCGTGCTTCATTTCAGCTGCCTGTTTCATGTTTGTTATGTTGTGTGCTGCCATTTGAAGTGTAACCCTGTAACTGCTTTGTATGACTTGTCAAACGAGAGAGAGAGAGAGAGAGAGAGAGAGAGAGAGAGAGAGACTGGTTTCAACCGCCTGTTTTCTTTGTGATGTTTGATATGTTGTGTGCAGCCATTTGAATTCCAATGCCTTGTTTACAGTGACGGAGAACCCCAAATCTGTAACTGAATGTGATCTGCAATTGCTTGTGGGACTTGTCGAAAAAGACAACCTCAGTAAAAAGGAACATATAAGAGTTTCATAGATCTAAGGAGTTGGAGAGTGTTTACATACAACCAACACCTAAGAAGAGAAGCAGCTGCTACGAGTTCTGGACGCTGCTCCCAATAACGAGTACTCTTTGGCTTGATTTACAGTTCTGAGTCTGAAATACTCCCAAAGTTAAAGGTTGAATTTATCAACATTTATGAAAAGATGCCACTGGCACATTACTAAAAAGATGAGGAACATAATTAGACCTCTTTGGAAGGGAGCATAGAAAAAACGCCCTTTGACCAGCTTTGCTGGTATTCTTTTCTCATTGAAAGCTGTAGTGTTTTGAATGGATACAAAGCAATTGAATCTGCTACAAAAATGAGGAGCTTCAGCTGAAGCATCCAGATCATGCTAAAAGCTGAATGACGTGAAGAAAAACAATGCTAGTATCACACATCTTCTAACAGCCGCGTGACCAAGCGCTGGATCTTTGATGTCAATATATTATCATACAAACAATTTTCAACATTGGTGCCAAGAAGACGAATATCATGCCGCAATGCATCCAGGTTCCGATAGTAATTGTTGTTTAGCCGAGCTTTTATAGTGTCAAGTGATAACGGTACAGGTGTCCTGCAAGAAAATTTAGGGGTTAGTTGCAAAGGCCTTCAACTGGCTGCAGCTAAAATTATGAGACTTTGACAAATCAATCAACTGACACGAGATGTTTATGTCACTGGTCATCATGAAAAAATCTCATAATTCCGTGAGAGGAAAAAGAGCCTCATCTGGAGATCACAATTAAGTGGATGGCAAGAAAGAAATAAAGATGAAAACAATCCCAATGGGAGGAGCAACAATAGTTACAACTGCAATATCAACCAAAAAAGACACACCAGCAATCTTTTCAAGCAGCTTCTTTCCCACGTATACTGATCCACTGAGAGCATCTTGTTAGCGTCAGCCTTACCATTCAAGTGCAGCATCAATAATAATTCCATTCCAAGAAAATACTATGAATTTTTACACGTACATCAGTTGCTTGATATAGCACACAAAGGTCCATATTACATGAAAGCTTTCTTCCAGAAAAAAAAAATTCACTCACATTCAGGTATAACTTGCTCCTGACTTACGACCAAGACATACCTTGTGTTAGCATGAAAGCTGACACAGAGGCAAATGCCTAAAAACCAAATGAAATACGCCTTCATACAAAATATGAAAGGTTATAAAAGTTAGGGCACTAGAAGAAATGATAAACTTCGTTGGTTAAACTTTCTTCTAGATAAATTGTTCATAACTCTAGGAGACAAAGCATTGGTATTTAACTCTAGGAGACAAAGCATTGGTATTCGGACGAGCAATACTTGTTTTCTTAGCAAATTTCTACTATTCACATATGAAATTGAGTTTATGCAACGATTGATCTCTTTTGAGACTTATCCAGTAGTTCTTCATAGACTTAGTCACATAAGGAGATTCATTGATGACTAACATTCCAAACTTTAAAGGTTTAATGTACAAAGATCCGAACTCTTTTAATGGTGAAATTTATCCTCGAAAGTTTTGTGAACTTAATTGTACAGCTAGTGGAAGCTGTAGTAGTTTCGTGGATCTTAGCATTACTCAATCTTCTTTAGATTTAGACGTTGATATCTATGATAAATGACAGCAACTTGAGTATGCCATGTTGCATATCATATGAATGCCTCACATTGACTCAAACATTTCTGAAATGGCTAAATATATAGTGATTGCTTCCCAATTCTATTAGTTCTCTCATCTTTGCACAAGTAAGAGTGCATTTATCTCTCAATTTGGTAATTTAATCCTAATATCTCTCAGAAAGGGCTATAATACAAGAAAATTAATGAAGAATCTCCGCTTTGGCCTAAAGCCACATGGAATGCCACAGGAAATAGTAAGTGACAGAGTGCCAAGTTCATGGGCCACTTTTGGCAAGAGCTGTTCAAGGCAATGGGTACACTTCTCCCTCCAAGTACAACTCCCCTGGAATGCCACAGGAAATAGTAAGCGACAGAGATGCCAAGTTCATGGGCCACCGTTTGGCAAGAGCCGTTCAAGTCAATGGGTACACTTCTCACTCCAATTACATCTCACCACCCACAAACTGATTGACAGTCTGAGAGGGTTGATAGGTGGCTGGAGGAGTACCTTAGGCATTTTTGTTTTGATACCCGGACTACCATGGGACAAGTGGTTGCATTTGGCAGAGTTTTGCTATAATAACACTAAGCACATTCTAGAGGGATAATCGCATTTGAGGCCATGTATGGTTATAAAGTTCATGTTTCCTCTACTGTTCTTGATGGAGCTATGTCTAATCAGCAAGCAATTGATGATTTGGTTCATATGCCTTACTTCAGCAATGCAAGGATCACATGGTGAAAGCTCAAGCATGTATAAAGAAGGCATATGCAAATGAACATCATAGAGAGATTTTCATTTGAAGAAGGAGATTATGTTTTCCTCATGCTCCATAAATCTAGGTATGCTTCTTTAAAAGGGAACACCAATACTAAGTTGACCCACAGGTATTATAGACCTTATAAGGTGCTGTAGAAAATTGGGAATGTGGCATGTAGGTTGGAGCTGCCCCCATCATTGAGGATTCATGATGTGCTCCATGTCTCACTTTTGAAGAATTATTTGGGGCCTACAGATGAGGTTTTCCTCCCAAGGCCATATACAGTATATACCCGAATGTATGTCCTGATAAGTACTATGAGTGATCGGAGGAGTGAAGGACATTGCGAGGCGAGGTAGGGAGATATGAAAGAAGAGGTAGGTGTGATCAGCCCCAGAGGGGAGTAGTGCGACAAAGAAGTCAGTGATACGAGAGGCAAAGGCAGGGGATCCCATGATGTAATCAACCAAGCTGGGGCCTCCTCTATGAGGGAAGCAAGTAAAGCGACCCAAGGAAGGCCATTCGCCAAGACCATTATAAATAATGAGATCATGCATCATGCCAAGATGTAGCAATGCCTGCCCATAAGATGTGATAGGGGATCCCCTGTCAACTGAGACTCGCAGCAAACCTGCATCCTCTAGGTCAATGTCTGGTTACATGATAGAATCATCTTTGAAGTCAAGAAGTGATACTTGACGTGCCCCTGTCCTCGCGTTGAAGTCCCCGACCAAGAGGACTTCCCTGCGCGACTGGGAAATCAACTATGTCTTGATAGAGAGTTGCGTATGGTGATGTCTCAGTCTCCTCTCCAATATCTCGGGAAAAATGTGAGGTTTCGGGGGGGGGGGATAGCATATTGCTATGAACAAATCTTGGTTGTCCGTGTGATGAATCCGGACCCAAAGAAACCTAGAGTGTGAGTCTCTCTTCTCAACTAAGATGGACCCCAAAAGAGAAGACCTATAGAGGACCGCTACTCCCCTGGACCCTCGTACTCCTCCAATGTCCCTGGTCTCATCTCTGTAAACCGCCTCCCAAGTATAGCCAGTAACCACTAGTATAGGACGCTATGGACTCTGGTGTGTCTATGTATAGAAGACTATGTCACGACCTATATAGTTCCGACCATAAAGTACCATTATAGTTCTAAATGTTGCAAGACACGATCTCAGATGTCTAAGTCCCATAGACCCCGCCCCTATGTCGGAGAGGAGCCCTATGTCTGGCGAGGGCTGGTAAGGAGTCGCCTGAATCATACTACCGCCTACTTCCAGAATTGTATGAGCAGTGGCGGGTGAGAAAGGATAGCGGGTAGCGGGTGGGGGAGGAGCAGCAGCAGCGATGGCGGGTGAGGAGCGGTGGCGGGTGAGGGAGTTGGAACGATGGCGAGTAAGGAGCAAAGCGGTGGCAGGTGAGATAGCTGAGGACAAAAATAGAGACAGCAAAGGGTCCAACATCAGGGAGAAAGAGAGAGAGGAGGTTGGGGGGGGGGGGGGAAAGGGGGAACTATTAGAGGTCAAAATCTCCTAACGTCACCCAGAGAGCCTTGCTTATGGGTGTACTCGTCCAGTGCGTGAGGCTAGGGTAAATGACTGAGGGCCAGTGTTGTGGGTGTGCCCGACCCCCAAGAGGGTAGTCTAGGATAGGTTGGTGGTAGTGTGGCAGCCTCGTGCAGGGCCGCAGGCTTTGGCAGCCTGGTCAGGATAGTGGGCCAGAAGTAGAGGGTCCCCAAGGGCTGCTAGGGAGCTCTGTATAGGGCTGTGTTGAGGCGCCCTATAGTCGGCCCTGTTTGGAGGAGCAGTAGGGCTAGTACCAGCCCATTTTATACGGCTGTGGGCAGTCCTAGAGGTGGGTCGGCCCACCTAGCCTGGTTTACCCCAAGACAACAGTGGGGCCAGCCCATTTGCCGGTGCCCTAGCAAGCAGGCCGACTAGCGGGGCTGGGGCTATATATGTTCCTCTGGAATGTGTATCAGCTCGATGTTAAGAATGCATTTCTCAATGGTTACCTAGACGAGGAAGTCTACATGCAACAACCAGCATGTTATGTTGAACCAGGAAAGGAGAATAAGGTTTGCCATCTCAAGAAAAGTCTCTATGGCTTAAAACAAGCCCCCAGAAGTTGGTACAACAGAATTGCCAAGTATTTTGCTAATCTGGGATACATGAAGTCCAATGCAGATCATACTCTCTACTACAAAGTTCAAGGGGAAGACATTACTATTGCACTTTTATACATAGATGATCTGATTGTGACAGGAAGCAAGGATAGCTTCATCAAAAAATTGAAATAAGACTTATCTGCAGAGTTCGGCATGAAAGAGAGAGAGAGAGAGAGGAGGGGGGGTGGCGGGAAGGATATATATATATATATACATACATATAGAAATAAATAAATAATATATTCATATAAACAATTTTGATACCATAAATCCTAAAAAAGAAAATGATGCCACACAAAGGAATGTGCTAGATTATCTAAACATGTTCCAATAGCTGGCTGTGGGGTTATGGCCTGAGATCACTTGCAGTTTCTCTCCTCTCTCTCTCTCTCCTTTCTTGTTTTGTGTGTGTGCGCTTGGCTCTCTCTCTCTCTCTTCCAAGTTCCATTCATTCCCGTTGTGTTGATAATGATCCTCATGGGCCACTGAGTTTGAGTCTTGTGTGCATAGGTTTGTGGAATGATCTGAAACCTTAAAGACTTAGCTGGTCATATATCATTGGCAGTTCTACGTGGTAGCGTAATATTATTGGACCATGTAATTGAAACTCCGTAATTGGATGGCTGAAGCGATTGGCGTGTGCATGGGAGCCAAGTGTGGAGACGGTGGGCAAGTCGGTGTGGCTTGCCTTCTACAAAGGTGTGGAGACAGCTTCGGGTTTTCCTTTGGTCCACGCTCCCATGAGAGTCGTCTACAGGATCAAAGCTTTGGCTTCCGTGAAAAATTGTTCGCCTTGTGAGAGTCAATAGGGTCCATAGTAGTGTAAAGTGTCTTGTGTCTTCTTTGCTTTGTATCTCTACTACAAACCCAGTAGGGGTACGCAAAACGTTCAGAATCCTAGAGTCGTGAATAAAATTTACAGGTTATTGCAAACAGTTGTGAATCCATCTCATGCAAACTACGCTTTTATCTTCATGCAAATCATTGATATTTTATGTAGTCTCTTGCATGTCTGAATTTGGATATATTAGCAGGATTTGTATGGTTGTAATTCTAACATTTGGTATCAGAGCACCAAGTTGTGAGGGCCAGTGAGAAATAGAAACTTCGTTTGGTTTTTGCTCTCTGTTCCTAGATCTGCAAGGTGTCGTGTGAGGTTCTGAGAGCAAAATTGAGAGGTCTCGAGAAGGTTAGATCGGAGTTCTAGCTGCCTACGAGTTTCAAAGATTACATATGGATCCCACCAAGAAGGACAAGTCCGAAGCAACTGTTGTAAGATTCAATGGTCATAATTTTTCAACTTGGCAGTTGTCTACCCGACTCTGGTTTATGCACAAGAATTTGTAAGAAGTGGTGTCAGGCACTGAAAAGAAGCCTAAAAGTAGCGGAGCTGAAGCAGATAAGATTCCTGCCTGGGAACAAAAGAATGAGAGAGCTCTTGGAATGATGGGCCGTGCTTTGGAAGCAGAGTACTTTCATCATCTAGAGATTTCAAAGACCGCAGCAGAAAATTGGAAACATTTTTCTGGGACAGGATGAGACACTCGAAGGCTCTACTGAAGCAGGAGCTATACCACTTGCAAATGGGAGAAACTGAAGGACTTGGAGTCTTCTTGAATCGTATGCATGCTTTATTGACACAGCTTAATGATTTAGGCTCCAAGATTGAAGATGAAGATCAAAAATCTATATTATGAGCCCACGGATGGCCTGGAGATCAGATCGCTTCACCCAAAGCAAGAAGCCTGGCGCAGGAAATTCCGTACACTCCTTGGGAAACGTGCTGAGGCTGTGGGAATCAAATCGACATCAAGATGAGTGTTGGGAGAGAAGGGTAAGGAGCAATACACAGAACAAGGGCCCAGAAATAAGGGATGGAGCCCCGAAAAGGTCTTTTACTACTTAGACTCGAGACACGTCCCACAGGAGTCACAGTGGCTCTGGTCTTGCATTGAGCCTCCTCTAGGAGACCGAGACGCACGGCACCCCTTGACGGACGCCAGCGTCCCATCACCGGCTATGCACCAGCCACGGCGATATGACATACGGAGGATTTCACTCCACTCTAGTCTTTTTTCTTTTCATTGTCACACCCAGATGTATTTAATTATGTATGATCAGACTTAGGACTCAGCACGGGTGATGATGCTCGTTTAGCAGCTCCACCCTTACTGTGATTTGTATCAGGTTTTCTTTCAGTCTCATAGACCCATCGGTCTTCCGAAGACTCTAATAAACCCTCTCTCTCTCTCTCTCTCTCTCTCTCTCTCTCTCTCTCTCTCCCTCCCTCCCTCCTCCCCCCCCTCCCTGCGGACGACTGGTAGAGAGGGGCTTTGATACAGTATGGTATGCGCGGGTGTCCACATGGTTTAATAGCCACAGTATCTAGATGGATAAACTCCCCCCCTTCCAATATAGCATGGATGCACCACTAGAGCTCATTCCACATGATGAGATTAACCGTATCATACGGTTAGACCTTCTCCAGCTCCACACATCTCGGGATTGGGGAGGGGGGATAAGGAGTTCCCCACCAAGACCCAGTTCTATCATGACCATTTTCTGAGGATATCGGAGCATGGTCTCATCACCAGGCCCCAGTACCTCGAGGATAGGAAAGTCTCACACACCTTGCAGATTGCTATCGGACAGATACGAATCTTGTCCCACCAGTTGCAGATTGAGGCAGGAAGAGCGGCCGGCATACCTAGAGAGCAGCAGGCCTATAGACTATACACAATGGGGGAGGTCGAGACAGAGGAGAGTTTTCTATGTGTCTGTCCGGCCTACTAAGAGATCCGAGGGCGATACCACTGTCTCTTTTAGGAGGGGCTCAGCTTCAGACCACTCATACGGCTGATACATTTCCCCAACCAGGTTTGCATTGGGCTCTACCTGATTGAGATGCGGAGACACAGAGATTCCCTTTGATGCCTCAGGATACCGAGCTAGACCGAGCACAGACACGCATCATTGATTTTCACGCATCCGAGCCAGCACCAGATGAGATCGAGGGGGAGGAGATGAGAGCACTATGGATCAACAATGAGACCTGTCACCAAGATGTGGCTGGACAAGAGACTCGAAGACCACACACGGCACGTGGGGTGACCAGAGCACGCACCATTGAGGTCCGGCCTATCTCAGCCCTCCTCAGAGGGGACCGCCAGAGACGAGGCATTACTCTCGATGTAGCCCATCGGATACAGAGATCCAAGAGATCGCGCCCCCGCCACCGTGGGAGACAGCCCGACAGACACAGATACGTGAGCTCTTTGCATCACATCAGAGGGCCATCAAGGAGCCGGGTTACATAGAGCATGCACATGTACTTGGAGCTCTGGTTCTAAGCAACACTTGATTGCTCTTTTTCTACTATTTTGTACTAGCTTTTTGCATATTTAGCACTTAGCACTCAGCAAGGGCCTTAGTGATCCCTTTGCTTCAGCCCACAGTGGCTTGTATGGACTACATATATTTTGTACCTTGTCTCATAGACCCGCGAGGTCTCCTCAAGACATTTATACACCTTTCTTTCTTTCTTTCTCTGCATTGCTTATTCTTATTTTCTGTTTTGTTTCTGCCTTTTTGCTATCAAAGTTGTTGTTGTTTGGTTGGGATCTTCAAGCTTAGTAAGCACTTGTTTACCGAGAGATTCTAGAATGTTTCCAAACCCGGATGGCAGCTTATGCTTGGGTACTAATGAAGACATGTTATTTTTTACTTTCTATTTTTATTTTTATATTTTAATTTTAAAATTTTCTCAATCCCTCATAATTTTGTCTAAAATCGCTTACAAACTCCCTTCTTTCCTTTGTTCTTTTGCTTGTTTTATAAAAAATTCTAATTTGTAAGGTTGAATATGTTCTAGCCTTAAGAAGGCATATATATAGATTACAGGCCAACAAGGATCAGGTCTCACAAACAAACAAGTCCTTATTTTGTATGGACCACCTGATGCTTTTTGTAAAATTTTCTATCCTCCTCCTAGTTGCTTCAGCAGCAGGACTTAAGAAACAAACCAATTACAAGAGAAGAGGTGCTCCATTTTGGTGTTCCCGATATATCAGAAATTGGAACAACAGAAAAGGCTTCTGTGTCTGAGTTTATTCTGAGAACATCTCATATTGAGCTTGTACACACTGAGGATAAATTTTCTCATGTGGGACAAGCGATGTGGACTTGACTCATGAAGGTTCAGTAAAATCTGGACATAAAAATGGTCAGATAAACATCCCAACCCGTAAGAGGTGCAGTTACGCATCCACTGCATTACCTAATTTTGAGATTTCTGAATAACCTTTGAATCCTCACATTTAATAAGTCTCGTCTCAACCTTATCAAGGCCCAGTCTTTGAGCTAATAACATTAATATCAAAACTATCAGCTTCAAAGGAGCAAACAGGATGACCATAGTTCAAAACTAAGATAAACCTTTTTATCTTTTCACTTTCAGATGCATAAAAGATCTCTTCTAATATCAGAAAAAACATTGTCTAGAGTCTGTAAAAGGCTGCAAAAGTCATATATCTTAACGATTAAAGTCCATATGCCCACAATAATATATTGTACATTTACTAATAAAGGAAAAGTGGCACTCACTTGACCAAAAAATCAGGCTTCTGGATCAGTTTACGCAATCCACGCAAGCCATACTCATCCTGCATGAAATTCAAGTGACATTAGTGTTAAGTATAGACTGCAACATTAGACTGCACGTCACAACCACAAAACAAAGAAAGTAAGTTAATACTTAAAGAAGCCTTGGTCTCAACACTGAGTCTTCTTGCAAATCCAAGATGCAGTGTACCTTGGCCAGTATACATGAAAGATGGAACGGGCATTCAAATCCCTAAACATAGCACTCCAAGCTAAAATTATAACAAGAGGATCAATCCGTCCATACCTGGTTGTTTTTACAAGATTCCTCCACTTCTTCAATGGAAGAAAGGACCCGAAGCTTCTCATGATCCTCCAAGTGCGAACATACAATATCGGTGCTGTCGATGTCAAACAGTTCCCAGGGACTGTGCTTATGTGGACCGGTCGTATCTCCTGTATATTTTACTGAACACCTCTCCCAAGGGCTATCAGGGTATTGAGATGATTTGGCTTCAACTGATATAACCCTTCCATAATACCACACTCCTCCTTTTTCATCACCTTTTTCATCCACTGAGTCCTCCCTCCACCAAACTTTGCACTTATCTCTCTTTGCCCATTTCCTTCTTATTCCAGCTTCATATCTGCTTCTCTCAATAACAAAATCTGGAAAATCTGTCAACTCTGGAAGGGATAATCTAAACGTCTTTCCACAAGCCTTACACTCTTCATCAATCAGCTTCAGGGTTAACTTACAGCTTACACTATCAAACCCAGGTAGAAACCCATACTCGAGCCCAATAACACGACAAATTTCAACAGCACGCAACCGTGCTCTCAAAGTCTTTGAAGGGCCTTTGTCTTCGAACTGAGCAGAACCTTCAAACTCATCTTGTCCCTGTACAGAGAAAACATGCCAAGCTTCACTATTAGATTAAGACTTTTAAATTGCAGGACACTTTGTGTGAAATTATTTAATGTAGTGAATACAAAACCTAGCGGATTTAAATCTATCCACAAGAGCACAATCAGTTGTAAGCTAAAGAAAACATACCTGCATAACATATGCAACTTCATCCCCAAGTTGAGGTATATATCGTGTGCCCTCCTCCACTTTAGTAAACATTAACCAGGACACCTTTTTCTTGCTACGTTTTTTCCCTCTCCAAGCTGCAAAATCTTCTGAAGCTTTACCCACTTCAGTATGCAAAGACACTTCCTTCCATCCAAAGTTGCTCCTTGGCCTCCTTGAAAACCTTAACTCTTTTAAACTTATCCTGTTACATTCGTCAGTCCTATTGTTTTGTTCAGAACTCTCATCGTTCTCCTCTTCCTGGGTCCTCCTTGTCCTGACAGAGAACCGTGGCTTTCTTTTGCCAAGGTCAACTCCGCTAGAACCTACCACAGCTTCAACCTTCCCAGGAGGAGGTTTGGATCTCCTTTTCTTCCGCTGTCTATGGACTGGAGATCTATATTGTAGACCTGAACTTTTCACGTGTTTCATTGTTTTTCCCTTGCCTTTGCCCTTTCGACCAGGGAACATGTCATCGACTTCATAACCCCGTCCAACGCTTCCAATTGCCTCTGCAGTACCTGAGCTTCTTTCATCCTCTGAAGACAAAGGTTCCCCATCTGTAGTCTCAGGTATGCCTTGCCTTAACCAAAGGCATACATCGGAATTGTGCTGCCAGCTTGTTCCCATTGAATGATGCCTTCGAACAGGAAGAACTGCAGAGGTTTTAGTTGTTTCACCCATTAGACCCGTATGGTTATCTAGTGGCTTTGTGATAATCTTTGAGAATGGTCTTCCTTCATTCATTTCACCTGCTCGAATATTACAGAAAGTCTCCTCTTTTACATCCTCTATCCTGTCTTCGAAAGCATTGGCCTCTTGTATTGCAGTTTCCTCTTCTTGAGAAAAGGTCTCCCTTTCTTTGGCATTAGATCCCAAAATGTATGTTTCCCCTTCAACAGAGTCAGCATCTTCATACAGATCAGTGTCGTGATTTGGGACTTCATCCCCCAACTGCTCTTCCTCATGAATGCTGGTAGCCTGAGAGAAAAATTCAAGATTGTCATGTTTACCAGACCTCATATCATCTCCTTCTGACCTCTCAATGGAGTTGTTATCACTAAGCGTTCCAGCAGCAGGATCTAAAGGGCTGGAAGCCTCTTGCTCTTCAAACTTTCTTTCTACGCCATTCTGACCACTTGGACATGGATCAAGCCGTTCTGGACTATAGCAGCTCTGATCAGGGGTATGTGCCTTACTGGCAGTCTCTTGTTCCCTATGATCATTTTCATTTGATCTTGATCTCTCCATCATATGCTCCAGGCAGCATGTGGCATCGCCAACTTCACCTCTCTGGCTTGCAACCTTTCTTTCTCCTACATCACAACTATCCAGAACGTCTTCCCACTCTTTTTCAGGAATTGATTTTTCCAGTAAATGTTCACCATCTTTTGGTCTAACAATTTTCCTGGAGCTTCTGACCATTACATCTCTGTCTAATATGTTGCACGGCAAAGTTCCAGGAGTTACTGTTAAACCTTCAATTGGTTCCACCTGATTCAGTTTGTCTGAACAAGCAGGTGACATTGTCCCATCTTCTGACACTAACCTGCAACCTGAAGGTGCCCCCATGTTGCCATGTAGGGACTCTGAGTCAGCAGACCTACTGATCGGTGGCTCAGCATTGAGGGCCTCATCTGAATCCTCCACTCTAGCACGCTTTACAGCCTTTGAGCCTCTGCTTTCCCATCCCCGTTTTCCACCATGAGAAGACAGGGCATCAATCACTAGATTTCTTCCCTCAAGTCCGCTGGTTTCATGTGAATCTCCCAAGTCTTTTGCATTGTTTCTAGTCTCACTTAAATTATCCAGCCTACTACTGTTAATAACTTCATTTTCAGAATTTGAATGATCAGAATTTATATACTTGGGGTCAGCTGTACCAAACTGTAGCACTGGAATACCCTCTGAAGAGAGAGCATTTTTCCCTGTGACTTCATCTGTAAATAACTTGGCATCTGGACTCTGTTCCCCTTCCTTGGCAAAACCTTTTGATGGAACACGTAACTTGAATGACAAGTTTGATCGTCTACGTCGACTGCAATCTGCAACCTCAGACGGTTCAGCTTCTGCCGCAGAAGCTTCATCAGGTTTCTCTAAAGTATCACACTCCTTTTCTACACTTTGCAAAGGAGAGATATGCTCCTCTCCTGTTATATTTGCATTTTCAGAAGAATCAGAATGACTCTTTTCCTCCGCAGTGATTTGTGTAAAGATAAGACAAGCATTCCTTGCAGCCAACCTCTTTGGCCTCCTTGAGTGCTCCAGATCCGAACTCTCTCTCGCATAAGACCCTTTCCTCGAGCTTTTAGCATTCTTATGCCGCTTGGACCTTCGAAGAGAAGATTCTCCACCATTATCTTTATGTTTCCTCTTTACCAACCTCCCACTTGATGTGATTACCACTCCCTGCATGGGCAAAAGATTGAGAAAAGTAAAAATCATTTCAGGTTTCCGAAAACAGAGAAATTTATTCCATGGGAGAAATCAACATCTTAAGATTCAGAAATTATAACTTGATGTATACCTCATCTTTTCTCTTGTTCCTTTCTGATCGGCGAAGACGTGCTCTTTGGCCTTGCTCCTCATCATCACTGGAATCTTCATCCTCCAAACTATCTAGAAACTCCTCAGTAGAAGTAAGACTGCCTTCTCTTTCATCATCATCGCTTCCATTTTCATAACTAAGTGTATAATCAGAACCTGTATCATCTACAGTTTCCTGTTCCCAGTCCATAGCATCCTCATCAATGGGTTGCTCAACCCATCTAGTACGTCCTTGATGAGCTACAAGTAAATTGTCATCCTCATCTGGTACCAATGGTATACCAGGTAGACCATTGGCTAAGTAATTACCATCATCCATTGTCCCAACTACCCACTGAATCGAAGGAGGCTGCCAGTTAGTTCCTAAAGCTCCCAGTCGTCTCTGTTGGTACATGCTTTGGTAAGGCTCGGCATATGGAATCATATCTACAATCATCCAGCAATGCATGCATCATAGATTTAGCACTATGACCCTGCATGCACAAAACTAGACGTGCACGCCTAGAACCTTCTGCAATGTAGCATATATATAAAGAGACAAGTCGAAATCACATACTTGCATCACAAAGCAAATCTTGGAGATTCCGTTGATGTGGAGGAAGTTGTGTTTCCTGCATGATTAAAAGCATAATCGATCAATAAGCTATTTTCCTTCCATTAAAAACAGTCTTAAGAGCCTGCATGGAGAGTCTGAAAAGTGATGCAGTCTATATCTTAAACCCAGTTTGTACCTGGTCCAGCACATTGCCATGCACATCTCGTATCAGAGGACGATAGTCCCCCAAAAAGAACTGTCAAGTTACATACAAAAACTGCGACATGAGAATCCAAAAACCACCATCTTGATCAGTGTCTCGAGCTTTCACAAAGTTCAAGCCTATGCATACCTGGTCATATTTTGCATCCTTCTGGGATTCTCCTTCTCCTGTTGCAAGAAGATATATCTGCCCTACTTCATCAGAAATTATTATTGAGGTACCATCCCTGGAAAAACCAAACAGAGTAACACTAATAAAACCACAGGTGTTTATTTATCCTGTGAAAGTGTAATGTCAAACATTTTACAAAGATTTTCACACAAACAGCATTCATTACACATTTAACAATTGCAGGAGTAAAACCCTTGAAAGCTTGAGCGTTCTCACTTTGCATAATCGAGATGATAAGATCTGAACACTTTCAACTTTCACATTCATAATGTCGTCTGTCAAATCTACCAGTAACCAGACCATAGCAAAATGTTTACACATCCAGATGTCAAACGGTCTTGATTCTCAATTGACTAAAGTATTTGACAAAACATAACTCTGACCTATGGTATTAATAAATCCATGCATGTGCCTGAAGATCTTCTGGTAAGTCATCTTTCAGACCGCACATTGCAGGTTTTTTCAGCCATGGAAGATCATCCCTGACCGCTGTGTAGGGTATGCACAGAGTTGTTCAAGAATGGAGCTCCATGCTCAAGAGTGGACAGTTGATACATGAACCACAAATATTGACCTATGTGAGTGACCAACCAGACCATTGAAATATTGTGGCCACTAGGACATGGACCCTTATATATCCCTGGTACCAACCTAGAGCATAGGTGGTAGGTGACGAGATCCTTACATACCACACATTGACCACTTCATGCATATAGGCGGACTGAATGGGGTGAGTACAGATCAAACTTCTATGTTTCAGATAGGCAGCAAGCAGTGAAACAATGGTCTCAGGAGTGGCTCGATGTACTGGGCCTACGGCTAGGAGGTGAGCTGCTACCTCCAGCCCTTGTGGGTTGTTTACAGGTGTGATTCGTGGTTTGTTTTGGATCAGCTTGAAGTTGTACCTTACGAGGGTCTGATGTTTAATAGACCTGGTTTGGGGTTGTCTCACTTGAATTCTCAAAATAAGGTCGTCAAAATCCAGAGATGAGGCCCAAAAGGTACCGCGTTATGGTCTAACTTCCACTCAAGCGAACACCCTTATAATTTGCAATCAGCACCACATTTGCTAATCATAGCATTCCCACTGGGTCTGACACAGTACTCAGCAAGAAATATGACATCAAAACCTTGTGTGGCTTATATGCCACAGGATGTGTGCCCAAAAGTCACCTCTGCCTCTCATAGAAGCCATCCTCTCTCGTGTACAACACTCTCGGTATCTCGGTTCTCAAGCAGAGTTCCTTGAGTACTACAGCAAAAGTACTTCAAGAATTAAAAATAGTACTCAAAAAGTAAAAAAACTTTAAATCTCAGCAGTAAATAAAGTAGCTCTGTAGGAGAGGGAGACAATATTTACGGGGAAAATTTTCCGTCAACAAGATTGAACTCTCCAGTCTCATACACATGAATGGTACGGCCCTCCCAGATCTGCAAAATAAGATTCTGACTCCACAAATGCACCACATACAGAAGCAAAAGACACAAATTTAAAAATAATACTTATGAACATACATCCCAAATGATAACGCGTCCATCATATCCGGCACTCATGGCTATTCTTGGATCATATGGATGCACATCCAAAACAAATGTCTGCAAAGAAAAATCCAATGCAAAGTTGTGTAAGCAGACTTTCGGCAAAAAAACTCAAAAGCATTTGAAGCTCACTGATGCACAAATTCCACAACGAAGAATAACTTGAGAATTGAAATGTGAAATTTGAACAATGTTCCATTACAATCCCAATATCCAATGAATGCCTAACCTGCATTTGCTAATTAAGAACACCAAGCAAAGCTTCAAAGAACATTTCCTCACAAGATTCTGACTCGCTCTCTTAACTCTTTAGCCAAAAGAAACCCTTCAAGGTCCTCTTGTTCACAGCAACACAACGTATCCTGATCACAGAGGTCAAAACAACAGATCCATAAGGTGGCAAGGCTCAAGGTTATAGGTCCACGTAGGGCAGCCTCGCCAAGGCATTTTGCACATCCAATCATGTGTTTATCTGTACCCTGCAGTAGCGATCAGAGGGAAGGAGGCAGCAGGCTATAGCAACATTTCCAGAAGAGAAGAGCCACCTAGATTGAATCATACAAGAGGGAAGAAAGGGTACACCATGGGCCGACTGAACAGGAATCAAAATAGACTGCTTGAGTGGCAGAATGCTTGGGCAGCATGCAGCCTCGACTCAGCAGCGTGGAGAGAGGCTTGTCCTTCAAGTTGAATTGTGAGATGAGGAAGAGCTTGGTAGGCTGGCTTGCAGCAGCAAGAAGGAACTAGAATGAGGGCCCACGAGAGAAAGGGAGGTGAGGATGTCCTTGTTTAGCTATCTCAACTTGACAATCTTTGTATTACTTAATGCTTTCTTAATCAAAAAGGATCTGGAATTTGGCACCAAATGATCAACGGCCTGACTAAGTCGCATGGGTGTGAACCTCCACCTTGCAAGGTGCTCAGTGCTTCATAGGCCGCCCGGATCTTAATAAAGCCCCAAAGGCTATAGCATCAAAGATTCATCCATGCCAGATATCCTAGCTTGGACATGATGCAGAGATCCAAAACGGTGGATGGGCCCACGATTCATTGGTAGCCACGAAGTCCGCCAAGCTTGTATGGAAGGCAAGCAAAACCAGGATCATTCTCGGTAATGGCTATTGTTCACTCAGACGTCTGTAAGCCAATGCCCGCGAGATCATTATCTAGATTTGTATACTTCCTCACATCATTGACGACTATAGTCGAATGATGTGAATATATACTTTGTCAAGGTGGCAGGCAGCAAGTGTGAAGCATTTTAGGCAGAAGAAGAAATTTTCCGGAAGGGTATAGGGAATGTACTTGTTGTACAGGCTTGCTTCAGCAGAGGTTCTTTGCAGATTCAGAGCAGAAGACGCAGATTCAGAGGTTTGTTGCAGATTCAGAGCAAAGAATCGTTGCAAATTCAGAGGTTCATTGCAGATTCAGAGCACAAAACTAGAGCAGCAGACAAGATCAGCTGGCCGAAAATGGACAGAACGCACAAAATTATGATGTCATAACTTCCTTGGGTGACCCTCCACCTTGTGCTTAGTGCTTCCTAGGAAGCCCAGCTCTTAATCTTTGATTTATAGAATTGCTTTCTGCTCCCTTGGAATGAAATGTTTGCCTTCTTGAGCATGATGACCTTTGAGTTCATTACACCTTTTAGTACAATTAGTAATGGAGTCCAAATGAACTCCAATGCACCACATGATCTACAATGCACCATCCAACCTATCAACATCTGGAAATGACATTTTCGTGAAATTACAACACTGTCTAAAAATAGTAAGTGAGCATTCCTTGGCCAAATTGATTTCTTCTTTCAAGGGTGGATCTTGGCCACCTTCCTTGGGCAATCCTGGATCTTTAATGCCAAAAGGTGTATTGTGAATCAAGTCTTTTTGACTTGGTGGGGTAAACCGCATATGACATCAAATTTGCTCAACCTTCGTATGCTTTTCGGTCATGAAATATGGATGACAAGACGCCGCAAAAATGCTGAGAAAGGATCAAATGGAACATTGCTGACCTCCGTCTTGTGAGATGAGAAGAAATGAAGACATCGACCATGCTATCCGTCTCCAGGGACTGAAGCTCAATGTCCAAAAACGGTCTAAATATCTCAACATTCTGCCGCAAGCGCAATTATTGCCTTCATGAGGGATCATCTCATGGAAGACTAATTCAGGCAGGCGTAAGAGCTCGTTTGCATTGCCACCATGGCTATATGGCAATTTCCACGCCCCTGAAGAACCAACTCCAAGATTTGCTTATGCTACGCACTCGTCCCTGGGTCTTCACCGTTGGAAGACAAGGAACTTGTGCCCTCACAAGCAACAAGGAAGACGAGGAACTTGTGCCTCACCATTGGCTGTCCATTTACTTACTGCACATCTATGCATAGTACGCATTAAGGAGAGAAGTTTGGATTTCAAGATACCAATGTGTGATACCGATGTGTGAGTTCCTCGCCTTCGTACCTCTACTCTGAGGTTAGCTTCCGCTCTGCATACCCTCTGTTCTATTCTCTAACACTCCTGATTGCGTGTTTTCTGCAGGCATTTTTTCCATCATCTCTTCACACTTTTAAATCCACAGTTTCTACCTCCAACTCCATCATAATCATCGATTGGTTTTATCACCTACACACTCCATGGTTTATCCTATGCTTCTTTGCTAATTGACATATGAAAAAATCAATACTAAATTGCACGATGATTATCATCAACCAATGTAATCTCCCTAGGGCTACCTTCATTATCAAATGGTGTGACAAGATGGTATTTGACATCCTAAGGAATAAAAGAGAATGATTTTGACTTCGGTCAAAGAGCATTGACTTGGTCAACGAGAGAAAAGTTGTTTATGTGCGTCATAAGGACATTCCAAAAGGCCAGGATTAGTCGAGAGCACGAGTATGCATGCATCAGCTAACCTTTTAATGGGTTAAAGTGTGTTTGATATTATTTTATTTGTGGCAGGACCTTGAAAATGCCCTTGTTTTAAGGGGGAAAACATTCTTCAAATATAATATTGCCCACGTGAAGAACTGAATATTGTAACAAAAGGGTATAAGTAGTAATTCGTATTGTAGGCTGTTAGGATGTTGTCAGGCAGTCTTGGTGAATTATGCCATAAGCACAATTGTAAAACAGCCTGCCCTAATTTTTATAGAAGGTCTACATGCACTCATCTTATCATTGTACTTCCATTCATTGAATGACACTGGATCGTACAGCAGGGCTCACTGCTCAGCTAGGAATTCAATAAGGAATAATCCTTTTTTGTCCTTGTGCAGGCAAGGGACTGAAGGCTAGAGAGGGGTAAAAATCCCTTTAACTAAAAATAGCTCCAAGAGCCAAGCTGGCTTGTGGGACAAGGCAAAAAGTAGAGGCAAGTCACAAGCTGGGAAAGTGCTCTAGGGCTATTCTATCACATCACCTTGCTGATTTTCAACTACCAGGGCAGTTTGTGGGAGGATGGTGGGCTGCCAAAAGCTAAAAAAGAAATTCGTTTTTGTGCTAGGAGCCTCCAGAGTAGTTCGTTTTTGCTGCATGCTTGCTGTTCATGCCTTCCCAGATCCCCAAATCTGATTAGCCCTTCTTCCAGGAGCCTTCCAAGCCACGTGCCTATCAAAGTCGCACTTTTCCAGGCAGTTTGGAGCTACCAAGCAACTCGGTTTGCTTCCAGGCGGGAGGGTTTGCTGAGTCGCACCTGCCAGAAGCCTCCAGGGCTGCACTCCAAGGTCAACAGACAAGTCGTTTTCAGAACCCTATTTGAGCTGCTCCGGGCCTCCAAAACTAGGCAAAATCTTTGTTGCAATGTTTCGGGGTACCAGATCCAATTCGCCTTTCACGATTGGACTGGCAAGGGCCAGAAAGGTCTAGGAGGAAATCGTTTTTTGTTGTTTTTCACCTTTCCAGGGCTGTTGCTGCTGATTTCGACTGCCAGATGGCTTGGGGACTTCTCAACGATTTCTAGAGCCCCCCGATCAGTTGTCTGCCTCTCCAATGCCCTTCAGTTGCCTCCAAGCCTTCAGAATCTCTTGCCTTGTTGCAGCTGACCTTTCTATGAGCCAGGAATAGCGAAGGTGGGCTGTTTTGCTCGCCTCTGCCTTGCCAAGACTTGTTTGGAGCTACCAGGACAGACTTGGTTGATTTTCTCTCCTACCAGGACTCCTTTGGAGCTGCCAGGTTAGAACTTGTCAGCCAGGTACGAAAGAAAGGTCGCTATGGAAAGTTGCACTAGACTAGGGTGCCTTTCTAAGACTGGAACTGTTTGCATAGCAAGACAGAAGTGCCTCTTAACGGATTATTTAGTTGGCCATTTTTGGTTGGATGCACGAGAGTGCTTTTACTTATTTTTTATGCTTATTTCTTTAACTTTTATTCAGAAGGGGGCGCTAAGTTTAGGGCCAATATGGTGTCTGGTGCAGGCAGGGGCAATCTAGCTCCTCAATACTGGATTTGGAATCATTTTGTGTGTCGTGGCTATTTTTTAAGTGGCTGAAAGTTAAGTATTTTCTGGAGGTGATCTGTTCACTGCCCTTTGGATTTCCCGAAGGCTGGTTTCAAAACCCAATTTCAAGGGACCCAATCTTTGAAACCCATGATCTACACCGGGATATAGAGGATGTGGCTCTCCTCAATCAAACAACACATCATGGATTTCCAAAGTGGATGCTAGTTCCAAGTGATATGCTATTAGTGCATATTCGGAAGGCACGGTGCAATTGTATTGCTCCTGGGGAACAAGAGAAGCTAGTTTGGCACCTCAGGGCTGCGCCAGAGGTACAAAATTTTATTCTTTGACTCACTAACTCAACTTCAGTTTCGACTTCTACTAAAATCAAATAGAACTAGGGCTGCCACTGTCACATCCCATACATCCCTTGTTAGTAATGAACGGTGAAAATTCATGGATTTCATTTCAGCCTCCATTCCAGACTGTGGATGATCCTTGCTATTGTTTATCATGACTTCGGAGGCAGGTTTTGCACGAATAAACTGGCCACAAATCTGTGTCTAGATGATCTAAACACACCCACAAACTTGTCATGTAAAAGAAAATGCAAAAGAAAGCTAAGTGGGTAAGACAAGCCTCTTGATCTGTTATATTATGGTCATATGTGCCTTAAGTAGCATGTCAGCCATGTCCCCTATTAAATGTTTGCTTACATCAACGTAATTTAAGAAAGGGATGGAACATAGAAAAGAATGGCAGGCTGCAGGGGGAGGGGACAAACAAATTTTGGGAAGAAGAAAGCAATTATTAGCTAACGGGAAGGGGGCTGAGAGGAAAAGAAGGGGGAATGGGGGGGTTCTCTTTAGGGTAAGAACCGAGTATGTTTCAAGGTGGTTGCGCTGGCACTCTTGCAATGGAAGAAGTCACACAGACAGACTGGTTCTACCCACCGATTTTGTGTGTCCAGTTAATGAATGCACCAAGCTTCCATCCACTGCATTCCATACACAAATCCTGCAATCTGCAACATTGTCAAGCACAATTAAAATAGCAATGCTCTCAAATATGCCATCAAGTGCAATTATTTCAAAACCCAATATAAAATATAACTTGCTGAACGCATTGAAAGCAATACTGTATAATTTGAACTCAACAGCTCTGTTAAAAATGACTAAACTCATCCATACAGATTGAACTAGCTCTATAATCTGTATTTTTGGTGCTCAGTCGCCTTCCTTTTTGGCATATTAGCAGCGTGCTACAAACCACCTCAGATTAACTTTCACTGAACACTACAAACTGCTTATGATAAGGCAAAGAAGAGTGCACAAGTCAACTGAGGATTGGAGAGATTCACAAAATTCTCCTGGAACACTGCTCCTTTACCCCGTTTCCATACTGTCCCCTCTTCTTCCAGCGCCCTCCTGACTCTGACAACACCTCTACACAATTTTGTCCTTTTTAACCCCCTTTCCGCCATTTGCTCGGTCTTCCAGATTTTTTTGCACCTTCAATCTTACATGCTCCATTGGCTCCTGTAATCTCGATCGTCTACTGTTTTAGTATCAAATGAGAATAGATGATCAAATCAATCAATAATTTGGCCATATCAAGGCATTGTAGTCAGCACCACAGTCATCCATTAGTAGATATTATCTGCCTCAGACAGCTGTCCTAGTGGATCTAGTTTGCTTTCAAAGCTCATGCTAGGGAATAAATCATTAGCATAGACGATGGCTTCATTGTTGTCACAAAACACTATCCTTTTCAATTTTATTTTTTCTTGAATGCCAATGCAAGAAACACATTCCAGCTTTGAGGTGTGAGCTTGCATCTAGAATGGACGAACTAATGTATTCCAATCTCATTTCAGGTGGAAGAGAAAAGAAGGTTATGGGATCAACCCTTCTCGGGGAGCCTCCCTGAGTAATGATTTGCAACTTTTTAAGGATTGATCACAGTTGGACTAGTACTCCACACTCTGGACATTATTCTGAGTCTCATTGAACTCTAAAATCACTTTGAAGCATATGCCATGCCAAATCTGAGTGTTGCAAGTGTTTTGAGGGTATTCTGTGCAAAATCAATTTGCGGCAGTACTTTTAAAACAGCTGTTGCAGATTGGAGGGTATACTTCACCTCCAAATCAGTTCGGTTTGCTGCTTTTACTTGCTGTAGCAAAAACTCTGCATATTACTTCAGTTTGCACTTGTTTCTTTGAAAGAAAACTCTCTGTTTTGGTCCAGGTTAGCTTCTAAGCAGCCTGTGTGCCTGTTTTGATGCAATCTTCAGGTTCTAAATTGTTCCCCCTTTATCTCTAAGCTCTCTCTTCCTCTTTCCCCTTAACCTTTTCATACCAAAGCGCAAGGGTACAATCACTTCAGACGTTGAAGTAGATTCTCCCGAGCAATGAATCAAGATCGTCCTTCAGGAAGGTCCTTCCTGTGAACTTCCGATCAGCGCTCTGATACCATGTTAGAAATGCACCTATAGAAAGGGTATCCCACAGCGGAAGACTGATAGAGCATCCCAAGAATTATACGCGTGAGTGTTAACTATGGAATCCAAAACTTCCTTACTTATGTGTACTTCACAACCATGTGTGTGTGCAAGCTAGTAAATAGACTGTGATCCAAGAGAGATATAGCACCAACAAAAGATACATTCCCGTCCTCAAATGGACACAATACAAATGAGAGATCTAGAGTCCCACTAAACCTGGTCCTCTGATCTTACCAAAGTTAAACTACTATCACCTTGGCACCTCTACATCCTTGAGCCTGCGCACTCCTTCCTGAGCTTCTGTAGACTTCGTCTCCATGCCGTGATCCCTGCACCTTACTACCCTGGATGTCAGCCTAGGTGTGCAGCCCTACCAAGTGGCAAGCCCTTTGTCTCCAGCTTCTCAGTCCCTCCTCCTCCTCCTGGATATAGGCCCAAGGAAGGCTTTCGTGCTGCTCCAATCTGCTGCTGATTGCTGCTCTGGTCAATGAGATATGAGGCCCAAAGGCCTCCCCTCCAATTGGACTGACCAGGTAGGGGCTTATTTGGCAACCGAAACAGCCCTACCAGCCGACTGGCCTAGTCTATTATACCCGACCTGGGAGGCTGGCTTTGACAGCCAAATAAGTCCACCAAGTCAGCACCTGGCCACGTGGTAAACAGCCAGTGGCCCAGGCCATTCTCTGTCCCAAATCCGGGGCTGTTGCAAGCCCAAGACCTGCCCATCCAGGCGTCTTTCAGCCCTGCCAGTTCCACCCTGTTCCAGGCCTCTTTCACCCACAAACCTCCTGCAAATACCTCCATACTTGCTGACACAGGTGTCCGTACTACTGCTGCAGCCATCCGTACCAGTTCTGACATCATTGCCACATAATAACCCTGTTTCCTTGTGCAGATCTGGTCCAGCCAGTCGTCGGAAGCCACGTGGCAGTTCCATACTACTGATGTCCTCCATGCTGGCCCCAAACTTCCAGGTATGTCTGCCCACGTGGCACCCCATGTGCTGCCCATGTGGCAGCCCCATCTCTTGTGGTATTGTCCAATGGTTCACCCCCTTTGGGGGCTTCAAGACGGGGTGCTACATTCAGCAAGCATGTATTTTTTTCCAGATCTACATCTAGAGACAGGAAACAACTTCCAGCTTAATGCAAATAGGAAAAAAAACATGCTACAGAAGAAAGTCTAAATGTTTTCGAAAGAATAGAAAAGCAAGTAAACATGATTCCAAGGCTGTTCGAACTAAATCCTCTTATAATTTTTCAAGAGGCCATCCTAGCTTAGCCTTATGCGATTGAACAAGGGTCTGCATATGAAAACATATTAATTAGTGCAGTCCTACGTTCATAAGTGGATTGCATCTGATTCAAGCTCGCCCAGCCTTGATGACTGCATGTGTGATATAAGTCAGGGATATGTGAGATGATGGTTGGAGCAAGGGGAAGGAGCAGGTGCTGAAAAAGAGTACTCAATCTAAGAGTCTCACAGGATGAAGCTTGGATATGCTTGCGTCTGATATTTGTGCTCAGGAATGTACCTCTATCTATGATCACTAGGAATATAAGAGGTTGGATTCATAAAGAGACTGGGGAATGCAGTTGGAAATTCATAATAGCAATCCGACATAGTTGGTTTTGGTTATCTTATTTGGCTTGGCTTTGGTTCTCTCGTCTTATTTTGCATTCACCATTTCCACTTTCCACTACCATCCAGCCTGCACAAAGGGATGGAAATTATATCCACTCTCAATAACTAACCGCACTTATGATACCAGGCAGGTTCTCAGTTCATTGATTGTCTCCCGCATTTGAGCTTGCTCTCGCGGTTTTCATTCATACTTAATGAAGTAATTTTCTTGGAAAAAAAAAAAAGTTCATTGATTGTGTCATTGAAATTAAATACAAAGTCACAACAGTAATACCAGTGATGAAATAACAATCAATACACAAACAGAACGCTTATATTGAGAGAGATCTTGTCAGGACAAGCCATAAATGAGGAACCTCCAGATGATGCACAATTGATCTCTCCGGCAATCACAGCAAAAAATAGTCTGTAGACCGACAGTTCATTGACATTAAATGTGTTTTTCGCCAGGCCAATCACAAAACAACATCAATAGTGAGCTCAAATCTCTACACGAGGCAGACACTAAATCTTCCACATGCAATGAGAGAATTTCCCAGGACTTGGCATTATTGAACCAAGGAAATAGGAAATACATGATAGAGAACTGAAAATAGATGATTGTCTCCACCATACGGACATAGAATAGTATCAATAGGGCAATCAAACTTCCTTGACCAAAACAGAACTAGAGAGCTATTGCTCTCTCCAATACTTTTCAAAGCAATCATTGGTCAGCGAAAAACCCACCAGGTTCAAAAGCATGGTCTAATAAAAGAACTTGAAACAAAAAACAGTTTCTCAAAAGTTTAAAGCGTGCTTGAATCGCCGGCACTTCCTCATGAGTATTCAGTTTGCTGCCTCATAGAAAGATCAGAGATCTAAACTTGTACAAGCATGTCAACGTAAACACGTATACCCAGATATAATTTGCACAGCATCTGTCTTGTGCTTTTTGACCTTGTCAATTTACATCAAATACCAACTCAACATGTAGACAAGATAAACACAAGAAAGCGTTGTTCACAGGTTTTGAGACTAGACAGTAGTATCAAATGCATAAATTCCACCTACCAAAACGTTAAGACTCTGTGCTAAGCAGCGTACCCATAATTGCAGCAAGCACATAGCAGTTGTCCAAGCTCCAAACAATCATGTTGACACCACGAGGAGTTGGAAGCAATCTCTGACGGGGAACTCCTCGAGGTGGTTGCGGTGGCATGGGTGGAGGGGGGACACGCAAGTGATAAGCTTTCGTCCATCGACCCTTGCCCTGAAAATCAATTCGTCCATTATTTGAAGAGCAATTGAAATCATTAGCACCACGGGAAACCACCACAGGAATAACAAACTTACATGATATTTACGTGGACGAGGAGCCCAGATAATGGCACTTCCATCCCTCGAGCAAGTCACTATGCTTTCATGTGCAAACCTAAACAAAATCCGCCACTCTTTTTAGACCAAACTTTTAGACCGAACTAGGCAGCTTTATGGTCATAAGGCTCAGAAGGAAAGCTCAGTGAGAATCATCCCAACAATTCACTAAACCAAACACATTTCATTTAACACAACAAATAGAACATCTGAAGTCTTCTTGAATGCTCACAACTGAAATGAACATCTAATGCTTACACATGACTGGACTCTTCTATTGAAATAAAACTATGCAAAGCTCAATTTTCTTAACGTGAACAGCTTAGCCTTTATAATCCCAATAGTTAAGGTCACTGATGCGCATTGGTCCTAAACCCACAAAATTACTACCCTTCTAGGTTATTTTTCAAGCATCCTAGACAAAATTGTGCTAGAGGAGAACTTTTAAACATCGTGTAAACGCTTGTGCTAGGAGAATATATAAGACAATAGACAAATAGGTCTCATATTATTGTGAACTTCCTAAAAGCAAAGAGAGCACACAACATTGGAGAAAGCTTGAAGATGCTGAAAATGGGTTGCATATACTTTGAAATACAATGAAACTTTGGGTCATGTGGGAAACCTTAAAGCCTAGACTACGATTATCATAGAGCATCGTGCCACATGTGCTTAAAAACATAGGGGACCCTAGATACCTTAGCAAAACTGCATCTAATTGTTAGATTTAAACTCTACAAATAGACTAGGGTCCTAAACATTGGTAACGCAAGTCATAATATGATGTTGACTGATTGTTACTATCCACATCGTTGTGGGCATTTACATGATTGAAAGGCAAAAAAAACAGGGAATGGTTGGTATTACCCACTAGAGTTTGAAGGGATTTGAGAATGCATTAGCATATTCAAATACAACTAAATTGTACTGCCAAAGAAGGCAAGTATGGCTGCTAAATACTAGAAAACAAACTTCTCGGCTCATCACTTGTGGTGTACCAGCCTCTCAGGAGTGCACCACCCAAATGACCTGTCTCTTTTAACAAAATACATGGGAGCTTGCCTTTTTTTTAATTCATAAATCGCAACAATTATTAAGAATGGATTGAATCGTTCTTTTACGATAATCTTAACAGCTGTCAATGTTAGAATTATTATTATAATTCAGCAGTGATCAATGTAATGTAATAAGTAGGTTAGGGACACTTTTCCCTCCTTTAGAGGTTTTTCCCCCTAACCACAGTTAGTTCACTAACTACGGTTAGTGAAGGATAAGGTTTTATCACTTAGACAAAACCTATCCCACTTCTTGTATTACATACTTCTTCTATTGCAAGCACTACGTTCAGCTCTCTTGCTCTCACACACTCTTTTTGTAACATTTGGTATCAGAGCGGGTTACCCTGTTTGTGAGCTCGACACTCTCCATTCCAAGCTTGGAAGAACTAGTCCGTACAACTCTCGTTACTACTCTCCATTTCTGCCGTACACCCAACGACGCTCCATTCGTACTTGCCGTACAACCTACCGTACAACCTGTCGTACAACTCCCGCTACTTGATCGTACAAACCTGCAATCAGCGTCGTGCTGTAGTACAGGTACCGTACCAGCTTCACTCGCCATCTGTACAATAGACGTCAACGTACAGCCGTACGATTCTGTACCATCACACATCCACTCAGTCCCCGTACACCCGTACTGTCCTGCGCCGTAAACCGTATTGAAGTCCTGCCGTACATTCGCCGTACGACGTATGGACTGGCTGCACGTGTGGCACCTGCAAATCATCCGTACAACCGTACAAGTTTTCATACTTCCGTACACTGTACATCGTACGTACAGATTTCCGTACATTTTGCAGGTTATATTCTTGCAGATATTGCAGTTGGGTTGTAGGTCGTCCAAGAAATTGGGGCTTTTGCAATTACACTGCAATTTTGCAGTGAAATTTGGGGCTTTTAAAGGCAGACTGCAATTTGTGCAACATTTGAGGCTTTCAGACCATTTGTCCTCTTTTATATGCAAATTTTCACAAGAAATTGGGGCTTTTGCATTTGGGTTGCAATTTTGTAAGTAAAAGGGCAGTTTGGAAGTTTGCAAATAGTTTTGGACTCAGTACGAGTCGAATTGTAGACTTTTGCCACCTTTTGCAGATTCTATTTGCAAATTTTTGGGCACCGAGTAGAGCATTGTGGTGCATTTTGAGCCTTTGACACGCTGTGACAGTATTTGTCACTGTGGGCATATTTTTCTTTGGTAGATTTTATCTGTGCATCTTACATCCCAGGAAGGAATTTTACTTGTTCAGTTAGCTGTATTTCTGAGTTTATCTGGCGAAAATGGCACAGAACAACTCAAATGAGGTGTTCGGGGTTCTCACACAGGAGGATAAGTTGGATGGCACCAACTACTCCTTGTGGAGTTTCATGGTTCGCAATATCTTAGTTGGCAGAAATCTTTGGGATTATGTCAATGGAGATGAAGAAAGACCAGATACAACGCCTATACCTGTCACTCCTACATCTGGAGGCACGGGTAGAGGTACAAATACAGCACAGGTGATTGGAGCAGCCGCTCCAGGAGCTCCCACAGCAAAGCAGAAAAGATGGGACTCTAGAGATGCACAAGCTCTTTCAGTAATTTCTCTTTCTGTCAAGAGGTTCATTATACCTCATATTCGGTCATACAAGACATCTATGGCAGCTTGGGTAATACTTGAAAGTATGTTTGCAGCAAGGAACGATGCCAGGGTTTCCTTTCTGAAGCGAGAACTTTCCCATACACATATGGAGGAGGGAGATTCCATGAATTCTCACCTCACAAAGCTTCAGGATCTCAGGGAACAATTGCTTAACGTTGATGAAGTCATTCCGGATTCAGAGATGATCTCCACCACTTTGAACTCTCAACCTGAGTCCTATCTCGGTTTCCACACCTCGCTGAATTTGTCATTGAGGGGGGGCAGCAATCCTCTCTCCTTTCATGAGTTGGTAGGACTTCTGTTGCAAGAGGAAAAAACACCCAGAAATATGGCAACCCGGGCTGGCGAGCATGCTATGCTCTCCAAGTTCAAGCCCGAGGGTAAAGGGCAACATAAGCCACATGCCAATCAGCCCACACATCAGCATAAAGCTGATTCTGGACAGCCTTCTTAGAAGGCACAGGGTGATACAAACAAGCAGAAAAAGAAGGGCATCTGTCATTATTGTAAGAAGCCAGGTCATTATATTGGAGAGTGCAAGAAGCGCATAGCCAAAAAAAGAAAAGGGATTCCGGTATGGCTGTATCAGATGCATCAGATCCACATTGCCATGATGGAGGAGATGTTGCAGCCAACTTGGTTGAAGAGCACTATGCCTTTTTTACTACTTCAGATTTTTCAGTGGGTAGTTCAGATACTACAGCCACTAATCATAATGACCCATATGCTTTTTTGACTTGCAGTTACGATCCTTCAAAGGATGAATGCTCTTTCAGTGTTGATGAAACACTACATACTTGGTATTTTGATAGTGGTGCTTCAAAGCACATCACTTCCAAGAAAATTCTGTTTGTAACTTTGCATTCTTCACCCACCAAGAAGAAGGTCACTTGTGCCAATTATTCTTCTCATTCAGTGTGTGGATTGGGAGACATTATTCTCACATCCACTGATGGCACAGATTTCAGAATTTCAGATGTACTCTATGTGCCAGGTATAAAGAAGAATTTGCTTTCAGTGTCCTCACTCAATAGAGGAGGATTTCAGGTTGTTTTTTATGATGACAAGTGTGCAATCAGAGTGTGCAATCAGAGTGCAATCAGAGACAAAGAAAACGAATATGCTTTGAGGTTATCTCGCACTTTGTATTGGGGTCTTTTTTAGCTTGATTTATATGAAAAAAGATCCCATCTTGCATTATCAGTTAGCACTCCCACTGCTGCGATGCACAATGTGGAGTTATGGCATGCCAGGTATGGGCACATCAGCTATGGCAGCTTAACGACACTCCAGAGGCATGATATGGTTGATGCATTACCTCCTTTGGAGTCGCCTCCTCCTCATGCATGTGAAGGTTGCATTCTTGGCAAAATGCATAGGCTTCCCTTCAAGAAGGATGGTGCACTGAAAGCTACAAGAAAATTGCAGCTTATTCACAACAATGTCTGCGGTCCCATGAGGACACCTGCTTTTGGGGGTTATCTCTATTTTGTTACATTCATAGATGACTTTACCAATTACACTTGGGTCTATGGTCTCAAGGCAAAATCAGAAGTGTTTATGCATTTCAAACACTTTGGGCTATGGTTGAGAATGAGACAGGACTCAAGGTGCAGACACTTTGCACAGATCGAGGGGGGGAATACATGTCTCATGAATTTGAGACATTTCTGAAAGAAAAAGGCATTATGCATCAGCTTACAGTGAGGCTTACACCTCAACAGAATGGCAAAGTTGAACGGAAGAATCGCACCGCCATGGAAATGGATAGATGCATGCTCACAAGTAAGAAGTTGCCTCACAGGTTTTGGCTGGAAGGCCTCATGTGTGCAAACTATATTTTAAATCGGGCTCCTACAAAGGCTTTGAAGACAATCACTCCCTATAAGGCATGGCATGGGAGAAAGCCTTTAGTGGACCACTTCAGAGTTTTTGCTTGTGTTGCATATGCCCACGTGCCTGTGGAGTTCAGACACAAGTTGTCAGATAAGGCACTAAAATGCATTTTTGTGGGATATAGTTCACAAAGCAAAGGCTATCGTCTCTACAATCCTGCTACACGCAAGATTTTTGTCCGTAGAGATGTCATATTCTCTGAAAATTCTACACATACAAATGCTGAATTTCAGATTCCGGCCTCTTCAGATGATGTGTTTGAGGGGATGCTTCCTATAGCATTTGGTTCCCCCGCTGAAAATCAGAATTTACAGCAACCTCCGCCAGCTCCACAAGTACAGACTCAACCCCCAGCTGAATTGGTACAAACTCAGGGTGTGGATGAAGTTGTCAGGCAAGAAATTCAAGAGATACACGCAGCCAAAACAGTCCCGCATTGGTTGCTTCAGACTCTCAGGGAGAGTAGACTTGAAGCTCCATTGCCTGGCAGAACTCGCAGTGCAGTAAGGCACATGGAGGAAGCTGATTCAGTTGAATCAGCTTATGCGGGTACTCTTCTTGATGAGGAGGAGCATGAGACATTTGAAGAAGCAAAAGATAATGTGCATTGGATGAATGCCATGCACGTGTGAGAGATTGGGGAGAGAGAGAGCAAGAGAGAGTGAGCTTGAGAGTTGAAAGCTTGACAGCTGAGTTGCAATAGAAGAGTGTAAAGAGTACAACTGAAAGAGTGAGCGATAAGGTTTTGTCCTAGTGACAAAACCTTAGTAGTCACTAACCATAGTTAGTGAACTAACTGCGGTTAGGGGGAAAAACCTCTTAAAGAGGGAAAAATGCCCCTAACTAGCTTATTAAATTACATTGGTCACTGCTGAATTATATCTATAATTCTAACACCCCCCTGCAGTGCCAATGTCATGTACAAGGCTGATCAATCACCAAACAGATATAAGTTCAGGGCACTGCGAAATGCCTCAAACTTTTCACGTGGTAGTGCTTTGGTGAAAATATCCGCAACGTTATCATATGTGGACACAAAGATCATACTGATCTCTCCTGCATGCAACTTCTCTCTGACGTAGTGATAGTGAACCTCAATGTGCTTCGTGCGAGCATGAAACACTGGATTCTTTGCCACTACAATGGCACTCTGACTATCAGTGAGAATTGGAGAAGGACCCTCCAAAGACAGATGAAGATCAGCAAATAGACGTCGCAGCTAGACACATTCAACTGTTGCTATGAAAGCTGCCCTGTACTCAGCTTCACATGATGAGGTAGCCACTGTAGATTGTTTCTTGCTCAGCCATGAAATGCAAGATTTACCCAAAAAGAAACAATTGCCACTAGTGGATTGCCTAGTGTCATAATCACCAGCCCAATCTGAATCACTGTAGGCATGCATCTGCAAGTCACCCCCCCTGGGAAATAACAAGCCAAAAGACTTCGTGCCCTGCAAATGGAAGATGCGCTTAACTGCCTGCAAATGCATAGTTTTTGGGCTGTGCATGTACCTGCTCACCTGAGATACTGCAAACAGAATATCAGGTCTAGTGTTGCAGAGATATATGAGGCATCCAACAGCCTGACTGTAACATGTGGCATCAACTAATTCTCCTGCATCATGCATTGTGAGTTTCAGCCCCGGCTCCATGGGAGTGGCTATGGGCTTACAATCATGCATGTTAAATCTGTCCAAGAGTTTCTGCACATACTTGGACTGAGACATAACAGTGCCACGTCTCTTGAGCATAAGCAAGGCATCCAAAGACTCGGAAATGATCCACTGAGGGCTTTCTCCCATTCCAGACCTCATAGGGAGTTTTTGTTTTTAAAGCCTTAGTGGGAGCCCGATTTAAAATGTAATTGGCACACATCAAACCTTCAAGCCAGAATTTGTGAGGCATGTGTTTGCTTTTCAGCATACATCTGTCCATCTCCGTAAGAGTTCTATTTTTCCTCTCAGCTTTGCCATTTTGCTGAGGGGTCAGCCTCACTGTGAGCTGATGCACAATACCCTTGCCTTTCAGAAAAGCATCAAAATCTGCAGACGAGTATTCTCCACCTATATCTGTGCGCAATGTCTCTATCTTGAGTCCGGTTTCATTTTCAACCATGGCTGAAAAGTGTTTAAACACCATGAACACTTCTGATTTGCGCTTCAGCCCAAAGACCCAAGTGAAATTGGAGTAATCATCAATAAAGGTAACAAAGTAGAGATGACCACCCAATGATGAAGTCCTCATGGGACCACAAACATCACTGTGTATAAGCTATAATTTGCGGACAGCTTTAACTGAACCATCCTTTTTGAAGGGGAATCTATGCATCTTGCCTAAAATGCACCCTTCACAGGCATGTGGAGGAGGTATCTCAAGAGGTGGCAATGCATCAACCATAGAGTGCTTCTGAAGTGTCATCAAGCTGTTGTAATGCATGTGGCCATATCAAGCATGCCATAATTCTGCATTCTACATGGCAGCAGTAGGGGTAGAAACTGCAAGAGCATGGGCTACTCTTTTCTCAAAAAGATCAAGCTGAAAAAGCCCACGCAGCAGAGTACCAGATAATCTTAAGGCATAATCATCTTCCATGTCTCGGACAGCGCATTTGTCATCCTCAAAGATGACCTGAAATCCAGCTCTATTAAGAGTGGACACTGAAAGAAGATTTTTGGTGATACCAGGCACATATAAGACATCTGAAAGTCTGAAAATTGAGCCATCAATGGCAGTAAGCTCAACTTCTCCTGTGCCACGTACTGAATATGACGAGTTATTGGCACAAGTGACTTTCTTACCAACAGGAGGTGGATGCAAGGAAGTAAAAAGACACTTCCTAGAAGTGATATGCTTGGATGCACCACTGTCAAAGTACCAAGTGTTCAGTGTTTCATTGACACTGAAAGCAAATGCATCCGTAGAAGAGTCATAACTGCAAGTCAAAAATGCATATGTATCATCATTATAAGTGGTTGTACTATCCCGAGCATCTGGAGCAGCTAGCCTAGAATCTGAAATGCAAGATAAAAAGGCATAATCCTGTCCAACAAAGTTGGCTGCAGCATCCCCACTTGTCAGATGCATGAGGAGCTGAATCTGAAACAGCCATACCAGAGCTGTTTTTCTTCTCTTTTGCAAGCCTTTTCCTGCATTCTGCAATGTGATGACCTGGCTTTTTGCAGTAATGACAAAAACCTTTCTTCTTGGGCTTACTTGCATCATTTTTAGCCTTTTGTGAAGGCTGTCCTGACCCACTGGAAGGCTGATTTACTGATGTCTTTGCCTGTCCCTTTGTTTTTGACTTAAACTTTGAGAGCATAGCTTGTTCACCTGCACGTGAAGCCAAGTTTTTCTTGGTTTGCTCTTCCTGAAGCAGAAGTCCTATCAACTCATGAAAAGTGAGAGGATTTGCACCCCCTCTCAATGATAAGTTCAGCGAGGTATGAAAGCTGAGATAAGACTCAGGAAGAGAATTCAGAGTGGTAGTAATCATCTCTGAATCAGGAATAATCTCATCTATGTTCAATAATTGCTCTCTGAGATCCTATAGCTTTGTGAGGTGAACTGACATGGAGTCACCCTCTTCCATATGTATATTACTTAACTCTCTTTTCAAGAAAGATACCCTTGCATCATTTCGGGCTGCATACATGCTTTCTAAAATATCCCACACTGCCTTTGAGGTCTTACACGACCAGATATGCGGAATGATAAATCTTTTCACTGAAAGAGAGATGCATGACAAAGCTAAGGCATCCCGTGAATCCCATCTCTTCTGCTCTGAAGTAGTGGCTATAGCTGCACCACCAACTTGTTCTGCAGCTGCACCCTGTGCACGACCTCTTCCACCTCCTTGCTGAGGAGGGGTATTAGGTGCCATACCTGCTGGTCGGATCTCACCCCCATTCACATAATCCCATAAATTGCGAGAAATCAGAATATTGCGTACCATAAAACTCCAAAGGGAGTAGTTGGTACCATCCAACTTGTCTTCTTGTGAAAGACCACCGAACTGGAAGTCATTCTGATTTTGCTGGGCCATATCTGAGAAAGAGATTTAAGCAGATACAAAACTGAATTCCTTTACTGGGAATGAAATGCACAACTCCCAAAAAACACAGCCAAGCACTGGCTGTAAATGCAACTCAGATTTCTGCACTTGCACTGTCAGAAATCTGTCCAAGCATCAAAAACTCTCCAGAATCTGCCAAAAGTGCTGCAAAACACTTCAAGAAAGGCAGTATGAATTGAAATCTCCAAAAATTGCTCTCCCAACACAAAAGCCCCAAAATAGGCCTGAAATTGCAACCGGAAAGGGGCAAATTGATCAAAAGCCCCAAATGTTGCAAGAATTGCGCTCTGTCTGCAAAAGCCCCAAATTTCACTGCGAAATTGCACTGTAATTACAAAATCCCCAAATTTCTTCAAGAAATTGTACTACGGAATCAAAAGCCCCAAATTTTGAGCTTGAAATTGCAACCAGAAAGGGGCAAAAGCTCAGAAAGCCCCAAATTTTACAATTTCAGCAGAAAGCTCCAAATTTCAGACCAAATCTGCAGATCTGTGTGCAATGTTTGCTCCAAGTGCAGCCCCAAATTTTGTCAACAGCTGCAAATTGATTGCAATATCTGCAACAAACAGGATGCCCCACGTACGGTCGCGAAGTACGACAAGACTGCAGGTACTACTCTGACGCAAAACAGTATGGCGACGTACGGACGACGATGCAGAAGATATGACCGGTACGGAATGCACAGGTACGGTGGGTACGGCTGAGTATGGGCAGGTACAGACGAGTGATGCAGGGTACGGATTCCGTACAATCGTACGGACTGTACAGACAGTCTTTTGACTGCTTCGAGCAGATACGGACGGGATGTAGCAGCAGGAGCGGCAGCAGGAGCGTGGGCTGTAGGCTGGAGCTGAACGAGGAAGGAGCAGGGAGCAGGATCAAACTGCTCTGATACCAAATGTGAGAGATTGGGGAGAGAGAGAGCAAGAGAGAGTGAGCTTGAGAGCTGAGTTGCAATAGAAGAGTGTAAAGAGTACAACTGAAAGAGTGAGAGATAAGGTTTTGTCCTAGTGACAAAACCTTAGTAGTAACTAACCATAGTTAGTGAACTAACTGCGGTTAGGGGAGAAAACCTCTTAAAGAGGGAAAAGTGCCCCTAACTAGCTTATTAAATTACATTGGTCACTGCTGAATTATATCTATAATTCTAACAGCACGATGAGTTGCAGTCCAGTCATAAAAATCAGACTTGGGATGTTGTGGATTTGCCACCAGGTAAGAATGCCATAGGTACACGGGGTTTTCAAAGTCAAAAGAAAGCCAGATGGGTCCATTGATCGGTACAAGGCAAGGCTGGTTGCAAAAGGATATGCTCAGAAAAAGGGCATAGATTATGAGGAGACTTTTGCTCCTACATCCAGAATGACAACCATCAGGTCTGTTATAGCCATGGCTGCAGGTTTTGAATGGAATGTTCATCAGTTGGACATTAAAACAGCTTTCCTTAATGGAGACTTGTTGGAAGAGGTTTATGTCAAACAACCTCCGGCCTTTGAAATTTCAGGAAATGCACTTCGGGTATGCAAGCTGAATAAAGCTTTGTATGGGCTGAAACAAGCCCCACGTGCATGGTATGCCAAAATTGATGCCTTTCTGACCAGCAAGGGGCTGCACAATAGTCCAACTGAGAGTACCCTCTACATCAAGAAGGATGGGGGGGATATTCTGGTCATCATTCTTTATGTAGATGGCATGCTGCTCACTGGATCAAATGAGGAAGTAATTGTAGATTTCAAGGCCCAATTGAAAGCTACTTTTGATATGTCAGACTTGGGCTTGTTACATTTCTTTTTGGGGATCCAATTTATTCAAGAGAAACGTGGCATTGTTATGTCTCAGTCCAAGTACGTTCAAAAGCTCTTGGACAGATTCAACATGCATGATTGCATTCCTATGTCCACTCCCATGGAGCTGGGGCTGAAGCTTACAATGCATGATGCGGGTGAATAAATTGATGTCGCACTCTATAGTCAGGCTATTGGATGCCTCATTTATCTCTGCAATACACGACCTGATATTCAGTTTTCAGTTTCTCAGGTGAGCAGGTATATGCATAGCCCAAAGATTATGCATTGGCAGGCTGTAAAACACATCTTCGGTTACTTAAAAGGTACAAAGTCTTTTGGCTTGATGTTTCCCAGGGGGAGTGACTTGCAGATGCATGCTTACAGTGACTCAGATTGGGCTGGAGACTATGATACTAGGCAGTCCACCAGTGGGAATTGTTTCTTTCTAGGACATGCTTGCATTTCTTGGTTGAGCAAGAAACAATCTACAGTGGCTACCTCCTCATGTGAAGCTGAGTACAGGGCAGCTTTCACAGCGACAGTTGAATGTGTTTGGCTGCGTCGTTTATTTGCTGATCTTCATCTTTCATTGGAGGGTCCTTCTCCGATTCTCACTGATAGTCAGAGTGCTATAGCAGTGGCAAAGAATCCAGTGTTTCATGCTCGCATGAAGCACATTGAGGTTCACTATCACTATGTCAGAGAGAAGTTGCATGCAGGAGAGATCAGTATGATCTATGTGTCAACACATGACAATGTTGCATACATCTTCACCAAAGCACTTCCACGTGAAAAGTTTGAGGCATTTCGCAGTGCCCTGAACTTATCTCCTTTTGGTGATTGATCATTTCCTTGTACATGACATTGGCACTGCAGGGGAGTGTTAGAATTATTATTATAATTCAGCAGTGACCAATGTAATGTAATAAGTAGGTTAGGGGCACTTTTCCCTCCTTTAGAGGTTTTTTCCCCTAACCACAGTTAGTTCACTAACTACGGTTAGTGAAGGATAAGGTTTTGTCACTTAGACAAAACCTATCCCACTTCTTGTATTACACGCTTCTTCTATTGCAAGCACTACGTTTAGCTCTCTTGCTCTCACACTCTCTTTTTGTAACAGTCAAATCATGCAAAAGTCGAGGTGGAAACCCCACCAAAAAATTAGTAAAACTTTTTACAAGAACGTCATTTTGTTGACAAGATTACTTTCTATGGAATTGACCACCACGATCAAGTTGTTTCTTAAAACAATTGCTTTGATATTGCTTTACAAAACTGCTTAGACTTTAAAGGAAATGGAAATCCTTATAGATAATTCCAAAGCATTGGGTGCTTCCTAAAATCGGATGAAAATGCATGCAGACTTAGCCACACCTGTGCAAGCATCTTGGGGTGAAGCCTCAACAAGTGGATTGTGAACAATGCTATACTTGCAAGCTAAAAAACCAAAATTATCAAGTTTTTGTTACTAATCAAAATTCCTCATTTCCTTGAAGACAGGCATGTTCTATATATCCATCTACATCTATATATCCATCTACATCATCATAATGTATAGTTCAAATGACCACCAACCAGGAGTTTCGGAACTTTGACAAGCGTTCATCCTTTGTCGGTGCATCCATATTTACAGGTCGTGATGGGGCCGCACACCCACTAACAAATACAAAACCATGATGGTCATGCATTAGCTTTCAAGGAAAAAAAATCTCGTTACTACAAAGCAACCCAAAATGAGCATGGTTCACCTGAATTGCACATAATTTACATCATCCTCATGACCCTTTAAAGCATCAAGCTCATGATTAGGGCCCCCATGGAGCTCATCTGTCCATTTGCAAGCATCCCACACCTGCAAATGCATAACAAAAAAATAGCTCCGACTTGGAACCCTTCGAGATAAACTAAAAACATCAATTACAACACAAAAACCTTGTAAAAGTAGAGTGAAGGGCTACAAATTTTGTACCAACAACTTTCTAAGACAGAGAAATAAACAATATTGTAACTTTAAGGTTTTTCTATAAACTGTGTGTTAACCTTGAGTTAACAAAAATAGGTTGAATATACAAACTTGGGATCACTTTGTAAAAAGGGATTGGAATGGGGATGACATTGGCATAGAGTACTAGCATGCCCCCGCATCAGCTCATAACTGATACGTAGTCTCCCATTCACAATTAACCAAACTCATACAAACTCATAGTTGCAGATCTAAAGCAAATGAAATTCAGAGCTGCAAAATTAAACAGGGATTAGTGAAATACAGGAACACAGTGGAGAAACAATACAACTTGCTTTAGGCAAATAGGAAATCTCACCTTATAACACCTTATTAGCTCACTAGTAGAATACAAGAAAGCCCTCCACTACATTGGCCATGAGGGTTGCCCGCTCATAGAATACAGGATCCCTTGCAATGAAACCATCTAGTCACACTTCATCTTTTGTCTTCCTCTACTGCTAGCTGCATGACTGAGGAAAGTGTCAGCCTCAAATGTCTATATCTACATGCCCTATCAATGGTCTAGGGTCAATGCCCCACATGAAGGCCCCCATATGAAGGGGTTTGGCACCTTCATTCTTTGGGGTGCATATGGTCTGCCATGTCGGAAGCAAGCATGGTTGGATGACTCAAAGGGCAAAACACATGCCTATGATGTGATGTTTAGATTCAAGTGGAGATTGTCTAGGACTGATACCTAGGTGAGAATTCTACATGGGAGAACCACAATTTTGTTGAGATTTGAACATCCACGTGATTGAAGGGTGTTATTTTGGATAGGATTTGGATAGGGTGATGGAGACTTGATAGCCTATTTATTAGGTGATACCTATGTGGTTTGTGTGTATCACAAAGTAGCTTTCCATTTGTAAGGCTAATAGTCAATACGATATCTTTGTGAGTTGGCTTATCTTGTCGTGTTATTTACCATCTTATCTGCCTTCCCACGTTGAGCTTCTCTCCACATTTGTGCACTCTCTTCTAGATTCTAACATTGTATCAGAGCAAGGTTGCTCTTCTCCCTTTTCTTTCCTCTTGCCAATGTAGCTTCCCTTTGATGTCCATAAGTTACTGACTTACCTAGAGCTGAAGATTTCGTCTGAACCCCTTGAGCCTTATTGCTGCAATCGTTTCGTTTTTTGCTGTGTCAATCTCTACAGTTCGCTCAATAGTGGCTTCAAATTGTTGCAATTGTTCTTGGAAGCGTCAGCTGGTTTCTTGCTGTGTCAATCTCTAGAGTTCACTCAATAGTGGCTTCAAATTGTTGCAATTGTTCTTGAAAGCGTCAGCAACGTCCTCTTCAGTTTGGTGCAAGGCATTGATTGCATTTGTTGCAAAACAGCCAGTTTATACCGCTACTATGTGTCGCCGTTTTTCGTGCCAAGAAGGTGTTCTATTGCCTTTGTGTCACTGACTGCCAGGAAGACTTTATCTTTTTGGTATCCCTTTCAGTCACGTGTTTTTCCTAGGAAGAGCTTATTGCCATTGACAACGTGTTTTATTGCCTCAGGCCAAGAGCTTTCATAAGAAGTTCTTTGCTTACGAAAGGAGCTAAGGGGTGTAGATGCGACAGCTGCTAGGCACTTTATGTCATCACTAAGGTTGCTAGAAGATACAAGTTTTTACAGGACGTTTTATACTCTATTCGTCACCGTTTCTCACATCGTCCTTTCTTCATCTCCTTCAAAACTATACTACCAAGAGGTTCAATCTATTGACCTCCTTCCTTGCTGTTAAGTATTTCTTTAGAAAGCTTTATAGTTGCGATGTCTCTTTGGGAACAATACTATCAGTCGGCTGAAGGTCCATCTCTTAAGTAGTCGTCACGTCTCTCTTTGAGAGCTGCAAATATGCTACAAGTGCCTCACATAGCTTCTGGATCAAGCATTGAAACAAGTTGTCTTTCTTTTTGTGGCTACGGTGTTCAAACCCCCTCTCATATCTTCGAAACAAGTTGTTTTTCTTTTTCTGGCTACGGTTTTCAAAACCTTCTAGTTTGATGGCACATGGCAATATTGATTCTATCCTTTAACGCCCTCTCTTTCAAAATACAAAGTTTATTCGAACTGGTCAAACATTAAGATGCCGTTGACTATTTCAGCCCCAATGGTCGCTTTTGGTCACTTAATAAGGACCTTGTTTTTTGTGCTTTCTCTTGCTGTGTTTTCTTATTATCCCTTGGGACTTGATGCCTTTTCTAAGGTTATTTTCTGAGGTTATCTTCGCGGTTTTAAGACCAACCACTTCAAAAAGGGAAGTAGTTGTTCTACCACTTATATCGGCTGTATTTTTCCATTCCTCAGACCTTAATGGCTCAAGCGATTTATTGGCAAGCGCTTCCAATTATGGCAAGCATTTAGTAATAATCTCTTGATAAGCAAATGCATATTTCCATATATTCATGGGAGAACATCCAATACGAAGAGTGCAAAGGAAAATGAGCAAGCTCATGCTCATGTTTTGCTTCATCTAGATGATAGACTCGTCCATCATGTTGGCGAGGTCCAATGGCATAACAGTTATGGGAATATTTGGAGAGGTATGTTAGAGATGGACCAGCAGAGGGTACGCACAGCGGAAGACTTGTAGAATAGCCCAAGAGCTCACACAGTGTGGTGTGGGGTATGGAATCACAAACTTCTTAAACTTATGTGCATAGCATAGGTCAGCCAAATAGAGAAACCACCAAAATAATATATTTCCGTCCAAAGCTATGGACACAATACAAAAGAGATAGATCAATAGTCCCACCAATGGTGTGGTCCTCTGATCTTACCACAAGGTACTCCTCCTATCTGCTGGCTATCTCTAGACTTGAGCCCGTGTGCTCCACTTCGAGCGTAAGTAGAGTTTCCGTCCAAAGATCTTCTCCACCTTGCTGTCTGGAAACCAGCCTAGGTGGGCTGCCACTCAAGCTCAGTCTGCAGCTCCTTCAGGGTCACCTTCACCTCCTGTGGATAGGCCAAAGGCTAGCCTTCTTGCTCCAGATGATCACTTATGGAGCCCCAAAGGGCCTCTTTACATAGAGCACAAGCTCCCCTTGAACCAACCGACCAGCCAGCCCTAAATGGGCCGACTGGCTGGTCTGCTAGGATGGCTGGCCAACCAACCTGGTTGGCTCAGCCCAACCAGCCCTACAAGGGCTCGCCTTGCTGGCCCATTGGCTACAATAGTGAGAGCAAAGCCTAGAAGGATTTTTGTGTGTGTTTTTTGTAGAAAACTCTGATCAGTTCATGATTGAGTTTGATAGACACGTGTATATAGGTCCTCAAGATGTGTTTGAAGGGCTACTCCACTGGCAATTGAAGGCACTTCGGAGCAGCAAGTAGATGATCAGAATATGCAGCCTGCACATGTTGATGCACGTCTCCCAATCAGGCCCAGGATCAGCCTATCACACATGAACATGTGCGAGAGGTTGTCAAAGAGGAGAGAGGTGCTTCACAGGAAGCTGGTGGCTGTTACAACCTCTGCTAGACAGCAGATTTTCAGCCCCTCTCTCCAGCCTAGCAGTTTTAAAGATGCTCAAGACAATGAGCATTGGATAAGAGCCACGAAATCAAAGTTGGATTCCACAAAAAAACAATACATGGGAAAAGTGGATTTGCCCATACAGAAAAAAGGCTATTAAGTCAAAATGGATGTATGAAATCAAAAGAAAATCTGATTGTACTATTGATAAGTACAAGGCAAGGTTAGGTACCAAAAGCTATTCTCAGCAAAAGGGGATACATTATTATTATTATTTTTTTTTAAAAGAAGGGCTAATTATATTACTTCGAGACAAAGCATACAAGAGACTCAACAGCAATGCTGGAGCACAGGGATAACTCCCACCTGCGAAACTACAAGCCACTCAGGGCCAAGCAAAAACTGTTGCAAAATGCAGTCAAACCAAAAAAACCCTAGTCTGGGTCTTCTGAAAACCAGTAAACCACGAAACCAAAAAAGCTACGGATCCCTGATGAAGTGAATCCTGGAAGTACTAGAAAGTCTTCGAGACGGTGAATCATCCACTGATATGACTCCTCTGAGTCAACATCCAACAATCGAGGCCGACCAATAATCCCTGATGAAGTGAATCCTGGAGATACTCGTAATCCTAGCATGTATGGATCCCTCCTCCGCTGAGCTCCCGTCCATCGTGCCCGCCCGAGGATGCCAATAGGAAGAGACCTGTCAGCGTGAGCAACCACCGCCTGACGGGGGGCGAGTCCGCACTCCAGTAGCCCGCTCCACGCACCTGCAGGCCTCAACCCACATGGGGAGCCTCCTGGTACGACAAGAAGAAGTAGAGCCAAAGGAGAAGGGATCCCTGAGGAAGAGTCGAGGGCCGCCGCCCTGTGGAAAAAGAATCTTCGAGAAAAACTCTGAGTCTTGAGAAGCTTGGAGACCCAAGCAAGGAAGCCACCAGCCGACGTGACCCCTCTGGGTTGTTGTCCAAGGGCCAGGTACATCCAGCTCCAGTGCACCACTCGCGGCCAGGAGATGCTGATGGGACGAGGGCAGCACAACCACCACCACGGGGAGGGACGAACTGGACTGCTGGGGGATGGCCATGGCCGATGTCGCCAGGGTAAAGCTGCGAGGAGAACTCCAACTCCGGAAGAGCAGGAGAGTGCAGGGCAAACCTCCTTCCGCCAAAGAAATGCCACCGGAAAGGGAGAGACGCTTCCTGAAAGATGAACCTACTGCTGCTGTGAAGGTGCAAAAGTGGAGGACCGCCAGGGCAAGGGAGACAGCTGAAGCCGAAGATACTCCCCTCCGAAGAAGTGCAAGGCCCCATGCCACAAGTGGCTCGACACCTCCAAAAGCCCGAACACCCCCGACCCAGACGCGTTCTACTCCACGGAGAGGGAGAAGGGTGCAAAAGACCAGCCTGGAAGACCACACTGCCACGGGAAGGGAGCCACCAACAAGCAGGCCAAGGCTGGGGATGCGCCATCCTGGAGAGGCTCACGGCTGGACCGGAGCAGGGGGCAGCCAGTCAGCAGGGGAAGCACTCAGCCAGCGGAGGGGGCGCGCAGCAAGGCGAGCAGGGCGGCGACCAAGGTGCGAGGGGAGGGCGCGGGGAGAGAAGGGTGGGAGTGGCAGGGCGGAGCCTAGGCAGCGCGCGAGGCGAGGGCAGCAGTGGGCGGGGTGAAGGTCGCGTCCGGAAGTACCGCAAAAGGGGATACATTATGATCAACGATGCCCACCATTAGATGGGTTGTTTCATTGGCTGCTCATTTGGGTGGAGAGTATATCAGTTGGATATCAAAACAACCTTCCTCGATGGGGACTTACATGAAAAAGTGTTATTTTGGCTTTTCCAAAAATTCTTTGTGTCATTAATTGCAATACTAACTCAGATAATTGTTAGACTCGCAATCTAAAAGATGCTGAGAAATATAAACAATGCGTGTCCAAAGGTCAGAAAAGAAATCAAATGGATAGGCTCAGGCTAATAAGCAGCTCATGATAAATGCCACCATTGCATGTCTTGTGAAAAACGGTGTATCATGAAACCTGAGGCCTTAGAGTGTTCCCAGATTGACTAAGAGTTCAATCTTATAAAAGCTTCAAGCAGCAATTTCTCAACTTTGCACACAAGTAAGCTATGTTCTTACAGAGAAATCGGACCCTGCTCTTCTGTTGGCCAAAATTGTGGCCTACTGCCTTCAACAGCATCTCAACCTAGAGGTTTTAGATGGTTTTCAGTGCCTGGTCAGGGAGAAAGAAAGAAAGAAAGAAATTTTATTAGAGTCTTCGGAAGACCAGTGGGTCCATGAGACTGAAAGAAAACCTGATACAAATCACAGTAAGGGTGGAGCTACTGAAACGAGCATCATCACCCGTGCTGGGTCCTAAGTCTGATCATACATAATCAAATACATCTAGATGTAACAATGAAAAGAGAAAGACTAGAGCGGAGCGGCATCCTCCGTATGTCATGTCGCCCTGGCTTGTGCATAGCCGGTGATGGGACGCTGGCGCCCGTCATAAGGGGTGCCGTGTGTCTCGGTCTCTGAGACGAGGCTCGACGCAAGACTAGGGCCACTGTGACTCCCGTGGGACACATCCCGGGTCTAAACAATGACGGAAGGTCCCCTTGAGTGATCTGTGTGTCCCCTCGATGTCTCGTGTGTCGTGTTGCGATCGTCGGGTCGGGGAAGCCCCGTCGCCTGAGTAAGTACTCTGTGTGTCGGACCCCCTCGTGAATGAAGGCAGCGAGGCATCTCTGATTTGGGTAGGCGAGGAATCTGAAAAGGAGCCCAAAGACGTCTTTGAAGAGATAGTGGTAGCGACCTCGGATCTCGCAGTACACTGGGCACCTGAAAATAAAATGCTCCTCCGACTCAACCTCCTGACAGTCGCACAATATGCATAAGCGATGCTCCCTAGGGATCCCCTTTGCTCTGCCGCTCTCTATGCGGAGGCGGTGTGATGATACCCGAAACTGTCCGATGGAGACCCGTAGTGAGTGAGGCATATGAAGCTCAGTGTACCCCGGTGGTATGATGACAAAGTATGCAAGCTGCATAAAGCACTTTATGGGATCAAACAAGCTCCACGGGCTTGGTATGAGAAGATTCACACATATTTGGCCAGTCATGGTCTGCAAAATAGTCCAACTGAGAGTGCTCACAAGATTGATGGCAGAACTTCATGGTGGTTTACAGCCATCTACTCCCATTCTCACTAACAGGCAGAGTGCTATTGAAATGGCATGGAATCTTGTGCCTCCTGCACACACAAAAATATATTATCATGATGTCAGAGAGAGATTGCATGCAGGGGAGATCACCAAGGCTCTATTCCGAGAAAAGCTTGAAGCTTCCATTTGGTGATTGAGATCACTCCTTGTACACTGGGACATTAGCACTGCAGGGGGGGTGTTTGGAATATTGTAATATATAAGGCAATGGCCAATGTAATAAATAGCAAGAAGGCTTAGGGGCACTTTTTCTTATCTATGGTTTTTCTCCCTAACCACAGTTAGTGATTGAGTTTTGTGTGTGTGGATTCTAACCCTAGTTTGGGTTGCCCTAGGGTCTTGTCATGTTAACAACCCTTATACTCTTTCATTCTTGCAACTTCAACTCGTCTTTCTTCACAACAGCTCACTGCACTCTCTATCCCCCTCCCATTTCTCACAGTCATCACTCCACATGACATAGAGACAGCATATATGTGTCTTTACATAGAGGGAAAGACAAGTCTACATGTACCTCGTCTTATCACATACACAATACACATAAGTAAATGTTCATTTTGACATGTCAAGGGATTCACCTTTAAACTCTTATCAAATTTCCCCGACACAATAAAAAATTGACGCTCCTAATAGCAAAATAACACAAAAATGCCATATGAGTGTCAAATTCATATCAAAAGCCTAGAATGACCTATAATTTACAGCTTCATTTCTTCAGAATGGGGGGGAAGGGGGAAAGGGGGGAAGAGAGAGAGAGAGAGAGAGAGAGAGAGAGAGAGCTACAAGATGAAGGAAAGAAAGGTGCTCATTGAGAAGCTTGTAGGGAGCTCGGTGAAAAAGATTGGTAAGGGGATGTGGTGAAAGGTTTTGATAGGATCCCTCTAGGAGGCTTGGTTCATATAAATTTGTGCATGCAAGCTGCACTAAAGTATGCTATTGAGTAGGCATGACACAACAGACACTCAGATGACTTCAACAGTTTTTCCTTGCCTCATCAGGACAGAAGGATAATTTGTCCCCTAGGGTAGGATTACACTAAATGCCTCTTAAGGTCTTACACACTTAGAAGCTTCATGGACCTCTTAGCTTGAATGTGCATAGAGGAAAATAATACGTCTAGTCCCCAAGCATCGGGAATATGTTTGCTTTAAGGTTGCTTCTAACGCACCTCCTCCTGTGCTATTTATGGTTTTGTTTTGCAGTATTGAACTGTCTTCTTAACCAATGAGTTTCAAAAAAACACAGAATTCATTAGATAAATACTCCCCTCGCATCCATCCTTCTCATCTTATTTTTTGGCCCATTGTCTCTACACCCAATTCTTTGGACTTTTCGAGCATGCAAAAGCTTGAGGTTTCTCTTCAAAGATAAACCCATATAGTCCAAACTATTCATCAATGGGAAAGAAAATGAAGGCCCCCTTTGGAAAAATTTGCTTGCAGTGTTTACCAGATGCACATGTGTAAACACAATTTAGAATTTTCCTGAAGTAGGAGCAATACATATGATGCATTATCTGCACACATTGTAAGGCATAAACCGCACAATTAATATTCTAATGCCTATCCAATCTAGTGCTCAATTAATAATAGCTAATCCAGAGCCTACAACAAACGTGTTTCAAAAACACCCTGGATACCTGTGCAGCAAACCAGAAATCCAGGAAAAATAGATCCATGAAATCTCAGGCAGATCAACGCAGTTCCTGCTCAGATGAGTGTTCTCATTCGCTGAGTTGCTTACTCAGGCAGCTTCTGAGCAAAGCATTCTACAACAAACATGATTCAAAAGTCCCTGGGCCCTGAATGCCTGTGCAGCAGACCACAAATCCAGGGGAAGCATTTCCATAAAACTTCAGGCAACAACACACTTCCTGCTCAGATAGGAGTCCACTCATGTAGCTTGAAGCAGAACTCAAGCAGCTTCTGAGAGAAGAGCGTCTAATAAAAGTTTCTAAGTATTTGCCACCATAAAAAGAGTGCAAGGAACAAAAGGTTATGACCCACAAACACAAGCAGAAAAGAGAAATATACATAATGATAACAAGTTCTCCAAATACAATAATTTTAATAGTTCAGAAATATGCAAATGGTTAGATTTCTTGAGATGTCCTAAATTCTAAAGAAGTAAAGATTTACTCTTGCAAGTTTGTCTGCACTGCCAGTCACAAAGATGGTTCCACTGGCATTAAATGCACAGCAAAGTATTTGAAATCCCGACTGGGGGTTTGTTGGCCCAGCAGCGGCAGCAGCTTTTGATCCTGTCCATCAGACACACCATACTTTTTTGACTAATATGATGAAAAAAATCATTGATATTCAGAACAAGACTCATTGCAGAAACTGACCAGTTTCCTGAGCCTCTGATTTAGGTGCATAAATGCGGGCATTCACTGAAGAATCCCGAGCATCCCATATGCGGCAAGTTCCATCATCAGATGTCCTGAAAGTGTGATTTTAAACAGTAATGAAGAGAAGATCAGGATGACAACTGCACATGCACACAACCTCACCATGAAACCAAGAAAAAAGTGAGCTTACTAGCCTCCATAAGCACAGCACAAAGATACTACCCTGAGAGCCCTATGTCCTTTTTTCCATCCTATGTTCTTTTCATGTCATCAAGCGACATAACTGAGTTGAGATCATACACGCTTGTTCTTGCATTCCTAGACTCATACCAGACAATGTCTAGATGGTTTTCTAGGATTGAAGGGCTGCATGAAACCAATGCTGAACGATTCACTATCCGCAGTTTAAGGGAATTTGAAATAAATAGAAGAACACGTTATATTTTTTTAAATAACTAGAATAACACGGTATGTTTCTTGTAAATAATTAGAAGAACATCGTATGTTTTTTTAAGTTAAAAAACTATTAGTCTGATCTAAACACATGTGCTCAAAGCCAAGAAACTATGTTTTCTTTCTATAGCAGATCAAGGATACCCTGGGGAAGACATTAAGTGCAAATTCAAGGGAACCCAACATAAAGGCACCCTTGAAAAGAATATTTATGATATCTAAGTATTCAATGGTCTACAATACACAATATGCAATCTGATCTATAAGCAAGTACACATATACCTTTGTAAGACTAGAATATGCCCAATCATACAAATACAAGCAAGTACGCATATATCTACAATATATTTCTGGATGAAGAACAGTCAGCAATAAAGCTGTCAACCACCACATCTCCAACTCCCTTCACAAGGCATGAAGGGTTGTTGGTACAAAACACTCTCTTGCCAACTGGAGCAGGCTGTGAATCAACAAATAAATTCTTTCTAGAGAGATGTGCCTAGAAGCCCCACTATGAAAATACAACACTGCAGCTAAAGCATCACTCACACTACGTGAGGTAAAGTTATGTCAGAATTATACCTAAGAAGGATCAATCTTCAGCCACATTGTTATGGTGTCCAGGCTTCTTTAAGTAATGATACTTACCTTGTTTTTGGGCTCATAATTCTTTTCTTTTCTTTCTCCAACCTCTCCCTGCATTCATTGACAGTGTCCAGGCTTCTTACAGTAATGACGCTTAGCCTTCTTTTTGGGCTGACCTGCACTCTTTGAATTATTCTTTGATGGCTGAGCTGAGTCCTGGACTGATGACCACCAAGATGAGGCTTATTCTTGCCATCTACCAACAAGGCTTGATCCCATCGTGCACATCGACAGCCATGTTCTTTCTTGTATGTTCTTTCTGAAATGACAGTCCCACTAGTTCTTAAAAAGTAAGTGGAACTATATGACCCCTCATGGACAGATTTACAGCGGTATGAAAAGACAAATAAGACTCTGTCAATGAGTTCACAGAAACAGACACAAGCTGGATGTCAGGTATCACCTCATCAATATTCAGAAAAATTGGTCTTTAAGATCATGGATCTTAGTCACGTAATCTGACATTGAATCGCTTTTCTGCATCCTGACACTTTCAAGCTGTCTTTTCAAATAAGAAAACCTGGTCTCAATCCTTGCCTGACACATATTCTCCAAGGTATCCCAAGCTTGGTTGGAAGTTCTGGAGGAACGGATAGACCCCCACAAGACAAAGCAATAGGTGGGCATCTCTGGCACCTAATCTCCTCTAATCTTTAAGTAGGAACGCAGCAGTTGAGGTAAAAAGCTGTTCAGCAGACTTTCTCGCAACGAAATGGTGAGCTGCCACGACATACGTGCTAACCCAGGGCTGAGAGAGATGCGGGCAAGTGTGGTAACAGGGATGGAGAGCAGAGTGTGGAGTGGCAAAACATAAAGAAGTCCAAAAACTACTGTTACTAGAATAAATAGCGTAGTACAAAATTTAGGATTGTGTACATGGGAACCGGTGGATTTGCCCATGGAAAGAAAGCTATTGGTACAAAGTGGGTATTTACAAGATTGTTATTTGCCAAAGGGTATTCTCAGCAAAAGGGAATAGACTATGATGAGACCTTTGCCCCCAAGTTATAGGATGACCACCATTAGATGTGTTGTTCATTGGCTGCTCACTTTGGGTGGAAAATCAGTTGGACACCAAAACAACCTTCTCAATCGGTATGTGAGTCAGCCTATTCGTTTTTGGGTGCCTAGTCCAGAAGATAAAGTATGCAAGCTGCATAAGGCACTTTATGGGCTCAAACAAGCCCCATTGGCTTGGTATGAGAACATACATACACGTCCAACTAAAAGTACCCTATATGTCGAGAAAGACCAAAGGATTTGCTAATAGATATGCTGGTCACACGCACAAGTGAAGGGAACTTTGCAGATTTCAAGAATGATCCTGAAGGTTCATTTGAGATGTCTGTTTTGAAGCTGAAGTTGTTACGCTACTATCTGGGCACTCACTTTATGAAATCAGATGAAGACATTGTTCTCAAACAGTCCAAAAATATTCAAGGGCTGTTACAGAGATTCAAAGACTGCAAGCCCTTTTCTACTCCAATGGAGCCAAGCTGAGGCAGTCCATGCATGATGCACGTGAACCATTTGATGCTGTTACCTACCGTCCCGCTGTTGGATGCCTCATTTATCTTTTTAATACCCGTCCAGATATTCAGTTCAATGTATCCCAGTTGAGTATATGCACAGCCCAAAGACACAGCATTGGAATGCTGTAATGCATGTTTCCAGGTATCTACAGGATACTCAGTCTCTTTCGTCTGTTCTATGCCGGAGTGACTCTCAGTTGCATGCTTTCTTTGATTTAGATGGGATGGTAATTATGATACCAGAAACTCCACCAGTGGCGGTTCAGCAAGACATAATCCACGGTGGCAACATCATCATGTGAAGCTGAGCACAGTGCAGCCTCCACTAATACAGTAGGATGTGTATGGATTGATGGCAGATCTTCGTGGTGGTTTGCAGCCATTCACTCCCATTCTCACTACACGCAAAGTGCTATTGCAATGGCACAAAATCCTACGTCTCATGCCTGCACAAATCACGTGTCAAAGAGAGAATGTTGATAACCTGTTCACCAAGGCTTTACCACGAAAAAAGTTTGAAGCTTTCCACAAATCTTTAGGCTTACTTCCATATCGTGACTGATCTATCACCTTGTACATGTTCACACTATCACTACAGGGGGGATTTGTAAGAAATTAGCGGAGGGTTAGTGTGGATACCTTACCCTAGGGAAATCTTTATCCCAAGTTAGGGGTTGTTTCCCCTAAAGCTAGTTTTGTATCCTCAACCTATCTCTAAATTTTGTACTACTCTATCCATTCTAGTAACAACAGTTCATGGACTCTCTTCATGTTTTGCTCACTCCACACTTTGCTGTCAACCCCTCTTTCCATCAAATAGTAGCTCAAGGATGAGTAAATAACCTCCCGTAGGTGCTGGGAAAAACACAACCAAGTGTGGCTGAAATAAGACTAAGAGACAAGGAGAGTTGTTGCTGCTTGTGTTGCTCTTGTGTGCCTCGGTGAAGAGGGCTTCAGTGGGGTGCATAAGCTGAGGCAAGAGCCTCTCTTTTATATAGCATGGCATTCCAGCCCTAAATCTAGCTGACCAGGTTCAGCCAAGCAGATCTGGATTAGATCAAGCAGACCAGACCAGGCAGACCTAGGTTGTGCCTTGGTCAACCGACTTGGTCAACGCCAACCAACCCAACCTGTTAGTTTTGCTGGCTGAACAAGTCAGTCCTGCACCCTTTCTAGGCACCTGCATAAGCAACCAATCTGCTCCCGATGTGCTGCTCCTACCTGTTTGCTCGCAATGCTCTATCTAAAGATTGCAGCAGTTGTCCTCCTCATATAAGGGCTCACCAGCGGGGTCGGTATTCTGTAACACCCCCTCTCACAAACTCAATGTGGGTCAACCCCCATGCGTCCAATGAGACGCTCCATCTACTCACGAGAAAGAGCCTGGGTGAATACGTGTGCAACATTTTATTTTGTTGGGCAATAGGTAAGCTTGATCAATTCATCCATTATCAACTCTCTGATGAAGTGGCAATGAACCGTAATGTGTTTTATCCATACATGAAATGTCGGGTTCTTTGCGATTGTGATGCAACTTTGACTGTTGCAGAAAATCTCCATTGCTGCTTCTTGTACATCCTAATGTCTTCAAGGATCCACCTAAGCCATAGGGACTCGCATGATGCCATGCAAGCTGCTTTGTACTACACCTTTGTAGATGAAAGAGAGCCATTGGTTCTTTCTTATTGAACCAGGAAACAAGCCAATAGAAAACAATAGCCAGTCATGGAACACCAACTGTCCCAGTCTCCAGTGCAATCAGAATCGCAGAATCCGAAGAAGTCGATCCCCGTGGGGTACATGAACCCATATCCTATGATGCCCTTCAGGTACTGTAACAACAAGCAAGCTTGCCAATGATTCTCTCTAGGCTTTGATGTGAATTGGCATAGTGGTCCTAGTGAGAATACAATATCAAGACGACTATAGAGTGACTTTGTATGCAATGTCAAGTCGTCTTGACACACATAGTTGTCAATACTTTGTTGTATCCACCAACTCAGATGTGTGTTCTTTGCTGAGTTTGTTCCCAACTCCCATAGGCATCACAGCCTCTTTGCATTCCTTATCTAGGACTGCTTTTGAAAATATATCTCTTGAGAGATTATCTTTTCTTCCTCACGCCACATCTCAATCCCCAAAAAATGATGCAAACAACCAACGCCAGTCGTGTGAAACTCTTCATGAAATAGAGTTTTTCACCTTCCTATCTTTTTATTGAGATCATCCACGTAGAGAATCACTATCATTCTCTTGTCCCCCTTTGAGTGGAGGTACAAGTCTGTTGGTCTTTCTCAAAGTATTTGTGATGCGTTGGTACCATGCTCCGGGGGGGGGGGGGGGGAGGGGGGGGGGGGTTTCAGCCCGTATAGAGGTGTGCACACGATGGTCCTCTTGGATCACTTGTAGTGGGTAGCCATTGCAATCGTTGTCTGAAGTCTCGAGGAAATTCGGATTCAAGAAGCAGGAAGTGCATGATTGTCATATACAATGATGAGTCTAAAGCTTGTTGATTGTACAAAAAGGAGGCACAAAAGGTAGGACATAGTCTTTCGAGAGATTGAGCCCTATCTAGACAATGATACACTTCAACACCTGCATTACCCCCTCGAGGGTGCCCAAGCTCAAAGCAAAGGAAGTGAAAGCAAATTCAACAAGTTCAGAGTCACAGATTCAAAAGGAACACAGCCAAAACCGCCAAAGAACAAAACTCTCGCAAATTACCATGGTGGTACATGAAGACCTTGGAGGGCTCATGAGCGAGTGATATCCCTGAAGCAAGTTCAGATAGAGAAAGAATGTATCAAAGGACCTAGGAAGCTCTATGTGCCAATGGGTTGAATCAAGATGACTCATGAGCCGAAGACCTTTAAAAATTCGAAGGACATCCTTGAGTGGCAACAAGCAACGGAGACTAAGATGGCTGCCATTGAAAAGAACCATACGTAGATCTAGAACCCAAACAGGCCAAAGGAAGGTTATTAGAACCAAATGGCTCTGCAAAGCTAAGTACCAAGTTGGATGACACTCTTGACAAGTACAACGCAAAATTGGTGGCCAAAGGACTCTCAAATGTTTTAAGATGGGTTTCTTACCGCAATAAGTCCTCAATGTGTCTTTCCCATGACTACTTTACTCATTGTCTTATTTAGGATGTGGACGGCCTATTGATTGGCTCTGCTCAAATAGACCTTGGAACAATTTCACCTCTCAGCAAGCCCAAACCCACTCCTCAATCGCTAAATTCTTGTGCTCTGCCAAAGGATCAACTGAGGCTTGATACCATTCTTCTTGCAATAGCATTGAACTCATCTAATGTGAATCCTTCCTCTTGGTCTATTCTGAAAGACACGGGCATGTTGACTCTGCCTACTCTGTGGAGGGGGGGGGGCGTACAAGAAAGGCTACGAGGGCAATCTCTGGCGAGGTGACCTATCTGTCTGCATCGAAGGCACTGGCTTGGTAACCCGGAGATCTCCACCCTCTGGCGAAGTGTCTTGAGGTTCCTTGGTCTAGCATCATTTTATAGAAGGTTTATAAGGCATTTTGCCAAATTGGCAGCTCCTCTCACTGATCTCCTAAAAAAGAATGCTTTCCAATGGTCTGACAGTGCCAATAAAAGCTTTGAAGCATTAAAGGAGGCATTAACTTCAGCACCTATCTTGGTATGTCCTGATTTCTCTCAACCTTTTATAATTGAGGCTAATGCTAGTGGAAGGGGCATTGGAGCTGTCCTAAAGCAGAGTCATGGAGTTATTGCCTTTGAAAGTCGGAAATTGCATGACAAGGAGTCAAGTTTCCACATTTATGACCAAGAGATGTTGGCAATACTTCATGCAATCAAAAAGTGGCACCACTACATTTATGGCAGCCATTTCAAGGTCAAGACTGATCATAAGACTCTTAGATATTTTCTATCTCAGTCTTCTCTATCACCCAAGCAAAGGAGATGGCTATCCATTGTGCAGAACTATGACTTTGACATAGATAACAATATGGGCAAAGAAAATATTGTGGCAGATTCTCTTTCCAGGATATGGGCTTGTACTTTATCATCTATTACTGAGGTTTATAAAGATTGGATCCATGGCATTCAAGAAAAGTATCTCAATGATCCTCAAGCAGCTGCTATGTTCCAAGACTTGCAAGATCCTGACTGTCAGCAATATCTCAATTTCAAGTTGCACAATGGGCTCTTGTGGTATAATGATAGAATATTTCTTATTGAAAATTCCTCCTATAAGCTACTAATCTTACAGGAATTTCACTCATCTCCTATGGCTGGGCATATAGGCCTCAACAAGACGTATGATAAGGTAAAACAGAGTTTTTACTGGAAGGGACTTTGGAAGGATGTTCTTGCTTATGTTCAAAGCTGTAAGCCCTGTCAACAAAACAGGGAGTTGAATTTGAGGCCAGCTGGTCTACTACAACCTCTACCTATACCTCAAGGTAAATGGACACATATCAGCATGGACTTTATAACAGGCCTACCAGTGACCTCTAAGGGTTGGAACAGTATCTTTGTGGTTGTTGATAGACTTACCAAAGCTGCCCACTTCATTCCTACTAAGACCCAATTTACAGCTTCCAAGGTGGCTAAGCAATTCATGGAGAATGTGTTTAAATTACATGGACTCCCTCGGGAAATTGTGAGTGATCGTGATGCTAAGTTCATGGGGCATTTTTGGCAAGAGCTTTTCAGTTCTATGGGAACACTTCTTACCCCAAGTACAGCAAATCACCCTCAAACTCATGGGCAAACAGAGAGGGTTAACCGCTGGTTGGAAGAGTATCTAAGGCATTTTTGCTTTGATACCCAAGCATCGTGGGATCAATGGTTGCATCTAGCTGAATTTTGTTATAATACCACCAAGCATACTTCAATTGGTATGAGCCCTTTTGAAGCCATGTTTGGCTGTAAAGCTCATGTCCCATCAACCATTATTGATCAAGCATTGACAAGCCAGCAAGCCAAGGATGATTTGGCTCACATGACTGCTCTATTACAGCAATGTAAAGATAATATGGTAAGGGCCCAAGCAATGATGAAGGACTATGCTGATGAGCATAGGAGAGAGCTTCATTTTGAAGAAGGGGATTATGTATTTCTCACATTACATAAGTCTAGGCATGCCTTCTTGAAAGGTAATACCAATGTTAAACTTGCTCATAGGTATTATGGACCTTACAAGGTTTTGAGGAAAGTTGGGGAAGTGCCTTATGAGTTGGAGCTTCCACCATCCTCTAGAATACACAAAGTATTCCATGTATCGCTGCTCAAGAAGTATTTGGGACCTAAGGAGCAAGTTATGGAAGAGCTACCTCCCATGGATGAAGAGGGCCAAATTGAGTATATACCTGAGAAGATCCTTGGATTTAGAGATCATGTGTTGAGGAACAAGTCCTACATGGAATATCTTATCAAAAGGAGAGGTCTACCTCATGAGGAGTCTTCTTGGCAGCCATCTACAATTGTGGAGCAGTATCCTCAATTGCTTAGCTGAATTCTATGGCCAAAATTGAGTCTTTATGAGCAGATTTGATTTTCTCTTGCTATATAGCATATATGGACATGCTGCAGCCAGCATTCCACTATCCTTTCTCAGATCAGCATGTCTCTCACTGGATTATATGATCAGATCTGTTATATTGGACAGCATAGCTCTTCCACCCAATTGCTTGATTTCTTGGGAATATAATATGATCCATTTACAAATCAGCATGCCTACAGGGAGGTATTTGGATGCGTCAATTTTACGAGCAAAAACCTATGAGCAGGTTTATCCGAGCGTGTTTTTCAAGAGATTTTTAAAAATGTTTTTCTTTAGGAAACATGGTTTTTACACTTTTATTTTCACTAGAACTAGATCCCTTTATCATAAAAATATACAGGCTAGTCACTCATTCATTTTTACACAACATAATTTTCTTATTTAGAGACATCCCTTTGTACCCCTGTTATTACCTTAAAAAAGTGTTGATTCCTTTAAGAAACATTCCTCATAATCACTCTCAATGTAATAATACTATGCATATATAATTACTTATTAACACATTTATATCATATGGCAATATCTTTTTAGTGTTTTTATAGCATATTTATGGACATGTTTCTAAAGAAGTTTAAATTACTATAAATAAGTATTAACTTGGGCTTATATATCACTCTCATAAAATACATGTAATATTTAATACTATATATGAAAGATTTTCCAAAATATAACTTCATAGATGTGCTCAAATGGGGTGTTCCGATCAATTTGAGTGGTTGAATGACTATATTTGGACATTGGATATGAAAGTTATGTCACTTTTAAAAGTGCTGTCCAAGGTAGTTTCGCTAGCGAAACTACCTTGGGAGACTTGCTTCAAAGGGGTTTCGCTGGCGAAACTACCTGGATGGCTTGCTTCAATGAGTTTTCTTTGAAGAAACTCTTTCATGACGATAGGTTGAGAGAGGGTTTTCAATGTCACCCCCTATTAAGTAAAAGTTATAAGAAGGATCATAAGGGAATTTTCATAGAGAAGTCTACTCGACATGTGGGTTTCTTCAAAAGCCATCCCATTATGCTCTCACCATTCCTACAGATTCACCTAAAGATTTTTGTATAAAATAGGCATTGCTATAATACTTTGCATATTTCTAAGTGAAACTATGTTTTCTTCTGATCGATTTTTGCCATATTTATGCATAGTTGGAAGCTTTTTTTTTCCTTCGCTCGGACGCTCGGAAGATTTCGCTCAGAAAATGCTCGTCCCCGAGGTATTTGACTGAGAAACTTCATTGTCAGTTGATATGACCAGAATTGAGCTGTTCACGTTTACAAGGAGCATTGTATGTCCAGGTTACAGCCTTTTCAAATTTGAGGACAAATTTCTATTTGAGGAGGGAGGATTGTAACAAAGGGTTACTTTTTACTTAGGCTAAAAGTTAGTAGAAAGGCCTTTATTGGCTTGTAAGTGTTTTCTTCTTTTTTAGGGGATACCATAAGTTGCCACGTGGCATCCTAGGAGGTAATCCCATAAGCAATACTGCTTTGTACTACCCTGAGCCATACCTATATAAGGGCTCTAGTTGTACTTGGCAAGACAATTCATGACTTGTACTTCATTACTGAAATAGAACTTACAGCAAGAGTTCAATACTCAGCTGAATTCTAAAAAGGAATGACTTCCTCCTCTCCTTGTGCAGCCCCTCACAAGTCTCTGTTGCAGGTCTAGCCCATGACCTTCCACCCCTACCTTTTTCCTAAAACATAAGGTACTACTCTATTCTAACCTTCCTGCATATTCTACCAAATTTGGGTGTGTTTACTATCAGTTAGGAGCAGTCCTGTTGCATCCATGAATTTTCATCCTCAAGGAGTCCCCGCCACTTAATAAGATACTCTACGTGGGCCTTGTCATAGGCCTTGTTTTGGAATACATGGTCTCAAAACCCACGATACGCTCCAGAACATAGTGGATGTGGCCCTCTTCATCCATAGGTGGCAACTCTGGAAGCACATGGACATGCTGTCCAACATGTGGTTTCAGCAAAGAGACATGGAAAACAGTAGTAGCTCCAACTGATATGCTACCTCTCCAACCTTGCGGATGATCCTATAAGGTCTGTAATACCTATGAGCAAGCTTTGTGTTGGTATTACCTTTCGCGAGGCATAACGGTTCTTATGGAGACGCAGATCAAGATATAACGGTTCTTATCAAGATTGGATTCACGGGATTCAGGAAGGGTATATGCAGGATTTGAAGGCAGCTCCCATATTTCTGGAGTTATAGAAGCCTTCAAACCAAGGGCATGCTGAATTTAAGCTTCATAATGGGCTGTTGTACCGCAAGGACATAATTTATCTTGTGCCAGATTCAAAGTATAAACGGCTGGTTTTGCAGGAAATGCACTCATCTCCTATAGCAGGACATGCTGGTATCACTAAGACATATGAAAGAATCAGACAGAGTTTCATCTGGAATGGCATGGGGCGGGATGTGGTTAAATATGTCACTGAATGCTTGCCTTGCCAATGGAATAAGGTGGACACCCAGCTACCTGCAGGTTTCTTACAGTCTCAACCTATTCTAGAAGGCAAATGGACTCATATTGCTATGGATTTCATCACAGGGTTGCCTTCTACAGAGAAGGGATGGGATAGCATTTATGTGGTGGACAGAATGACAAAACAAGCTCATTTCATACCCACTAAGACCCGGTCTCTTATAGCCTCTCCCTATTTCGGAAGGCAAATGGACTCATATTGCTATGGATTTCATCACAGGGTTGCCTTCTACAGAGAAGGGATGGGATAGCATTTATGTGGTGGACAGAATGACAAAACATGCTCATTTCATACCCACTAAGACCCGGTATTCAGCCTCACAGATTGCTTGGCAATTTATGGAGCATGTTTTTAAGCATCATGGCTTCCCTCAGGAAATTGTCAGTGACAGAGATGCAAAGTTTATGGGTTTCTTTTGGCAAGATTAATTCACAGGGCGATGGGTACCCTCCTCACTCCTAGCACTGCTTACCACCTAGAGACGGATGGATAGTCAGAGAGGGTGAACAAATGGGTGGAGGAATATTTGAGGCATTTTTGTCATGATACTTTGAAGTCTTCGGATAAATGGTTGTCACTTGCTGAATTTTGCTACAACAGTACCAAGCATCTCTCCATTGGCATGAGCCCGTTTGAGGCAATGTACGTATGCAAGGTCAGGATGACTTCTTCAATTGCTGACATGGTTGTGAAAAATCAGCAAGCACGGAATGGCTTGGAGAGGATGGATGCTCTTCAGCAGTCGGCAAAAAAGAATATGTAGGATGCCCAAGCTAAGTAGAAGAAATATGCGGATGAACGTAGGAGATATTCAGACTGCAAGCCCACATTCTAGACAAAGGATCGGCTACCACATTTTCTTTCCCCTTCCTGTACTAAATGTCAAAATCGTAAGACTAGACTGCAGCCACCCACCTCTTCTGCTTCATGGATAAATTGCATTGTGTAAGGAAGTACTTGAGTGTCCTATGATCCGTCTTAACCTTAATCCTGCTACCGTACAAGTAGTGGTGCCATTTCTCGATAGCATGTAGTATGGCCAGCATTTCCTAATCATAAATATGATAGTCCAATTCCTTGGCTGTAAATTTTCTGCTCTCGAAAGCTATAGCTCCATGTTGCTGTCTCAGAACAGCCCCCAGTCCTTTGCCACTTGCATCCGTCTACAATAAAAGGGCATGAAAAATCAGGGCACACTAATACAGCTGCATTACTCGAGGCATGATTGAGGGACTCAAAACTGAGTTGTGCTTCTCCTGACCATTTGAAAGCATCCTCTTTCAACAAGTCAATGAGAGGGGCTGCCCTCTTGGCAAAATGCTTAATAAATCTCCTGTAGAAAGAAGCCAGACCCAAAAAGCCTATGAGTTGGGTGGGATTTTGCGGTTGTGGCCAATCCCTTATGCATTTTACCTTGGCTGGATCCACCTGAATTCCATCCTTGCTCACAATGTGGCCAATATATTCAACCTCTTCCTCCATGAAGGTGCATTTGTTGGCTTTAGCATAAATCTGATGCAATCTCAAGATTTCCAAGACTTGTTTGACGTGTCTAATATGTTCCTGCTTGTCCTTGCTGTAAATGAGGATATCATAATAAAAAACCAGCACATATTTGTAAAGAAGAGGCTGCAAAATCTTATTCATGAGTGCCTGGAAAGTAGCTGGGGCATAACTTTGAACTCATATAAACCTCTTTCTATGCGAAAGGCCGTCTTGTGCTCATCTCCTTCTCTCATTCTGATTTGATGATAGCCTGACCTCAAATCGATCTTAGTGAAAAATCGAGCACCCTTGAGTTCATCCAACAGGTCATCTATCCTAGGAATCGGAAACCTATTCTTGATAGTAGCCTTATTCAAGTCTCTGTAGTCAATGCACATGCGGTATGAACTGTCTTTCTTCTTCACCAAGAGCATTGGGGATGCAAAAGGAGAAGTGCTATGAGAGACTAAATACTTCTCAAGCAATTCTCGCACCTGTGTGGCCACTTCTTCTCGTTCTGCTTTCGAGAGACGATACGGAGCCTTATTAATTGGCTTGCTACCATGCTAAAAAACGATGGCATGATCGACATCTCTTCGTGGAGGCAACTGTGAAGGCATATCAGAAAACACATCTGTAAATTCTGAGAGCAACTTCTGCATATCACAATCCTCAACATGGGAAATGCTACCCTCCTGCACATTCAGTGCATAGATGGCACACTCCCTCTTGAGTTCTCTGGCCAGCTGCTTCGCTGAAATGACCTACAATTTAGAGGTTGCAATACCATGCAATGTTATAGATCTTCCCCTATGAACAAAGCTGGGTGACAAGGCATTTAAGTCCATGCTGATTTTGCCCAAGGATTTCAGCCAATCACAGCCCAGGACAGCATCGATTGGGCCCATATCCAATACCAAGAGATCCCCAGCAAAATCATAATCCTCAGAAAGCTTGATCCTTGCATCTTGGCAACAAAATTTATTGACCAAATGCTGTCCATTTGCCACCTCTACTCTCAGCCGATGGTCAATCTTAGAAGCAATCAGTCCCACCTTCTGTAATGTCTTGGAATTGATGAAACTATGGCTACCGCTGTCCACAAGCATGTGAACAGTCCTGCCATTAATTAGCCCTTTCAAATCTGATAGTTTCAGCACTTTTAGCACCCATCAAGGCATGAAAAGAGATAGCATAAATTGTTTGTTGCACATCCCAATAGATCCCTTCCTTGGAGAAGAGACGGCACTTGCTTCGCGACTGGGACCATCGAGAGCTGTTCTTCCAGCACTCTGCTCAGAGTCTTCAGTGGCATTACTCCCCCCCACCGTGGCTGTTTGTCCACACTCCGATGATTTTGCCCTGAGAGGCTTGTAATTAGTATTTTGTTACCACGGGCTGTATCCATTTTGTGATTGCAGCCCGCTGGCCTTTAGGCCCTCTTGTACTTTTTGCGGAAAAAAAAATAGATCCCTTCCTTGTCCACAGAAGTTTCCATTTGCATCCTCTCGTGCAAGAAAAGGCATAGCAACCTGATGCTCCACAATAAAAGACGTGGGTCTATGAACTCGCATGCCACGAGTGGGTTGAATGTCCAGAGATGACATAGCATGAATATTATGACCAGTTGCCCCACCTAGATCAAAAGGGAAATCAATCCCCTTTTGGCTCCATTGTCACGAGCCTCATCCACATCATGTGATCTTGTTGTCTCATCATGAGAGGCATCAAATGAATCTGTGGCATCAACCAAATCCTCATCATCAGAGATTTCAACAATCATATTGAGTTTGGCTAACCCAGTATTCCGCATCTTGCAAACACCCCGATGCTCAAGGGTCCATTTCTCCCCACACGTAAAGCATAAGTTTTCCTTTTTTCTGTTGTCAATTATGGCCTCCCGTTGTCATCTTATACTTGCTCGCATATTTGGGCTCAAATACCTGTGCCAATTGGGCTGTACGCTCAATTGTTTAAGAGTTATGTGTCTTCACATCTGCAGTGAGAGAAGGACTCAATCCCTGGATGAAATGCAGCAACTTTCCTCTCTCGAATACGTCTGTACAAACAAGGAAAGTCTCCAAAAACGCTGCAAGTACTCTTTAAAAGTATCAGTCTGCAATAATGCATAGAATTCAGCCAAATATTGCTCCAGTATGAGCGGGGATACAAATGTGGTGATCATCAACACTCTTTCCATGTGGCTCACCTCTAAGGCAAGTCCCTCATATAACGCCACCAAGTATGTGCATACCAACTAAGATTATGCGATCCTCATCCTGCTTTGGGTAGAAGCATCTGATGCACTGGCTGCGTCTGGCTATATATGCTCACTGGTGGAGCGATAGGTGCATGAACCCCCGGTTGGCTCTCTCTCCCAAATGCATCTCTCCGAAATGATGGCATACCAAATGGTTGAGAAGAGGACTGACCTCTCTCCCAGGGGTGTGGGCTGCCATATAAACCCAAGCCAGCTCCAGACATACTCGCTGGAGCGGTGAAAGGCGCGCTAACCGGATGCACACCAACGGCTCGGCCCAAAAGAGACGGCTCAGCCTACATAGATGCAAAAAGCTCTGAGCCAAAAGATGGACTGACATCCTGCAAGAAGGTGCTTTGTGGCGCAGAAAATGCATCATCTAAGTCCAAATAATCCCCATGCTAGGGTACATGCAATGGTCCAGAAGACTGATGTTCATAGGCACAGCGGGCATCTGCCATAAAACCCCTGCGTGGAGCAGACAAAACATCCAAACTGTCTGAGTGGTCCCCTTGTTGGAGTGTGGGCTACGTACCCTTATCCTGCATAGCAATGGCAGATGTGATCTGCAAACCAATCTGTTGTCCCATTTGGGCAAGAGCCGTATCCTGCATAGCCATGGTTGTGGTAAGCTGATGGCTGAACTCCTGTCCTATCTGGCGGAAAGCACCCTAGAGCATCGAGGAGAGGGCATCCAAAAACTGTGTCTGCGCTGCCTGCACTTCCCAGGATGCAGAAGGGAGAGGCTGAGTGTAAGGAACCTTTGTACCACCAGTGGATATAGCCACTGTGGCGAGCAGCCTCATCATTGTCATGCAATATATCACGAGGGGCACGCTTCGGTGGCATGGTGACTGGCCCTAGAGAGAAGAGCTCGAATGTAGGCAAGGAGAAATGGATAGCAAATCCTTGCATAATGAGCACCTAAGATAGTGTGTGGAACACGAAGAAGATTGATGGAGAGGCTCGAGAGAAGTCGTCAAAGAAGCTATGAAACGGCCCAAATGAGCCAAAATAGGGCTGTGGAAGCCCCTAAAAGAGGCTGGAAAATTCTGAGTTTTTTTTTTTGCCCTTTTTTTTTGGGAGGTGGGGGTTTTTGTAGGTCGCCTAGGACAGTTAGTACAGCTCTAACCTAAGACAGTTAGGACACTGTCTTAGGCCAACCTAACCTAACCTTTAACCTTAGTTATTAGTACTAGCCTAACCTAGACCTAAACTAGATAAACCTAACCCTAACCTTAACCACAAACTAACCCTGTTTAAAATCTAACCTAGGAATTAATAGAGCTTAGGCTAAAGTGTTTGCAGGCGACATTGGAGCAACAAAGCGGCGAGCGCATGAGAGTGGTAGAGAGCGCCGATTGCACAGCGGCGCGATCGTTTGTGCAACCAACCGCCGGACACCGTCGGACCTCTTGCTAGCGCCTATGCTAACATCGTCATTAGGCTAGTTGCTGCAGGTCTGTCGTTCACCGTTAGCCAAGCCCGTTAGCAACATTCTTGGTGTCAATGGATTCATGTTGGTGGACAGATTCATGTTGGTGTGCTTGACAGAATGCTCCAACGGTGAGAGTAACCACACCTAGAACCGCTTAGAGAGAACAAGAACTAGCGCTCATCGATGACTAGTTGTGGAGCAAGCTTCCACCACACTATTGTGCATCTACACCGTGGATGGCGTCGTTGGCTATGCTACCTGTGCATAACCTTCAATTTTTGAAGAGCCAAAGGGTACAAGGCCCAAGGAAAGTGCTCTGATACCAATGCAATGAAGGGGGATAGGGGCTGAATTGGTGAAGGCCAGAGATGGCAGGAGAGGGGAGGAGGAGGAGGAGAGAGAGAGAGATAGGAGGGAAAGTGGGTAGAGGTAGAGAAAGAGGGAGAGAAGGAGTGAGGGGAAGAGAGATAGGGAGAGAGAGTGTAGGCGGTACGTAGGAGGAAGGAGGTGGGAGTAGATAGGATTAGATGTCACATCAAAAAGTACATAGTAGGGGGTGGATGGGGACTTATATAGTCCCTCCACATTCTAAAGGGCCTCTAACTTGGCCCCTTTTCCCCCTTCATTACATGCTCCTCCTGGTTGCAATCTGCAACCCTTATTTGCTGGTAGTCACCTCTGTCTGAGGACTGCAGCAGTTTGCTCACCATTCCTGTGTGACCTGCCTAAGCTACGGATCTACTGCCCCTTTGGCCTCCTCATATAGGGGCTCACAGGTCAGGTCAGTGATCTCTAACACATCTGTTCCTTTGACATTGTGTACTGTGCTATTTATGTTCATGGACTATCTGAAGATAAGTTAAAGATTTAGATGATTAGCGGAGTTTTTCAATATCACAATAAATGCTTTGGGTACTGTCTATGAGATCTCTTCATTCAAAAAGAAAGGGTTCGAAGGCCTTAACAATTTTCCTCAATCTATTTACTGAATTAAATATGCTATTGAGTGCAAAGTCTTATTTATAAATTTCGTTATAATAAAGCTGCAGGGGAACAATATGAGTTGAACTGTGGATCACATACTACCCTTAGGAATAGTAAATTTCACTTCACCGCTTAAGTGAAAGGCAGAATCAGGGGAGCAACACTTAATGTTTACATGGATAAAGCACGTTGCAAATCATTCCTTAAATATTAAATTTTAAGCCATCCCCACTGATATGTCAAATCAGGGCTGGAAGGCCCCCAAGGTTTATTAATGATTGTCTCAAGGAGTTCAAAAGAAACTACCAGTCATAAAGATACAAGGCTGAAGCATGCAGACCTATATGTATAGCTGGAGACTCAGATAAAGACTGGAAGCAAGCAAAGAATAAGTGCCTTGTGATATAAACTAATACTAACAGTAAATGGATCAGGTCAGGGTAAGAATAGCTGGTCATGCTTAACTGACCAGTAATACAAGCAAATACATATGCTGGCTAATACTTACGACAAAAGATGATGCTCACAACCCTGACGTGGACTGAAAGCAATCGCTGTGACTGCACATGTGTGGCCCTTCAGCACAGATATAGGCAAACCATCTGGGAAGCGCCACTGCCAAACATAAAGGGAGTCAGTTTTACTTCATTCCCATTCAAAGAATTGCAGAATAGGGAACGATTGACCAGACAGGATCTTACAACACGTATAAAGCAATCATTCGAAGCAGATGCCACAAGTGTATTGTTTGCACTCACTGCAAGATCCGTGATGTCACCCTACAAAATCCCCAGTCCAAAAAAGAGAAAACACCATTGGACAAGGTCAAAGAGCATGTATCATTCAAACTATGGATTCTGAAAGTAGCCTTTCAGTTGGAAAGCAGTGACTCTCACCAATATCACTCCAACCTGATAGCACTACTAGTATAAGCAGCCTAATGCTCAGAGAAATTCAAAATGGAAATATTTCACAACCAAATTTGGTACACACTTCATGGCCACGGCAGCTGCGAAGGCAAAATCCAGTTTTTGTTGACCAGATTTTCACAAGCCGATCATCTGAACCCGTGATTACATACTCTCCAGATTTATCAAAGATAGCTGCAAAGAACAAAAAAAACATACGTACTTAGAGAATCTCTCTAGCAAAAGGCATCGCATTTGTAGAATTTAAAGCTAAAAATGCATGAAACCCTAAAAATAGGACTCGACTTTGAAAAACAAGAGGCACTCTTTGTTGAACTGCAAAGGTGCCGCTGAACAACTAAAAAGCATTCGGCAAATATAAATGGAATCTCTCTTGATCAGATGACAGCTTAATCCTTTTTTCCCCCCAAAAGACAATAACGTTCTATTAACACTTGAAAAATCCAACCATACAAATCAGCAATCTATGAGGTGCTGATCATGGGATATAAAGAGAAACTCACTGTCATAAAAAACCAGCCTGTATCTAGTGAAGACAGGCTCACCGACTAGGGAATTCCTAGAATAAGGGCTAACTACTGGGGCGGAGGACCATACATCCGCTCTGTGAATACATAAATTGTGCACCAAGCACATGAGCTCTCCCATCACAAATGCTCTTGCTGCCCCTGAACACACTCATGGAGCTCATGATGAGTGGGCATTTGTTGTGACATGTCAATACCCTCTGGAGAAGCATGCTTCAGCCTTATCTGTTTCAAATTTTGAGTCGGACTGGCATTTTGACAACGGTGCATCTAAGCACATCACTTCTTGCAAATCTCTCTTTCAATCCTTGGGGGCAGCTCCACATGGTGGCACTATCACTTGTGCCAATAATGCATCCTATCCCGTGAAGGGGATTGGTCAGGTTGAGGTCACTTCTGTGTCAAGGGATACCTAGAAGTGCTTTATGTTCCAGGTATAAAAAAGAATCTGATTTCTATCTCATCCATCCCCCTAAATGGCTTCAGGGTTCTTTTTAATGCTTATCATTGTGCCATGTATAACAACCTGTACTTATTGGGTCACTTTCCAGTGGGCTGTACCATTTTGATGCCTATGAAAAACAGCCAGCTATTGAAGCAAATTAGGCCTCTGAATCTGTCATTTCAGATTCACATTTATGGCATGAGAGATTGGGGCATAGTTTGGTGAAAATGCATTCAGAGGATATGGTGATAGACCTCCCACCCATGCATGCACTTGCAAAACATGTCTGTGAGGGTTGCTTATCAAGCACAATGCATCGGTTCTCATTTCCCCTTGGTGTATCTAGGAAGTTGCATCTCGTGCATAGTGGCCGATGGGGACAGCATAACTTGGGGGTGACTTATACTCCTCCACTTTTGTGGATGACTTCACCAAATTCACTAGGGTCTATGGCAGGAAGGCCAAGTCAAATGTCTTCTCTTGATTCAAGCGATTTCTTGCCATGGCTGAGAATGAAAGTGGGTGCCCTGTTAGGGGGGTGAGTATATGGCCCGTGAATTTTCTGATTTTTTAGCAGCCTGAGGCATAATTCATCAATGCATAGTGCCGTACACTCCACAACAGAATGGGCTTGCCGAGCGTAAAAGTCAGAAAGAAATGGAAAAGAGCATATGCATGCTTAAGGGGAAGTCTTTGCCAAATAAATTAATTTTTGGATACCATTATGTGTTCCAACTATGTACTCACCAAAGTACCCACATGGGCATTGAAGACCATTACTCCCTCTGAAGCATGGACTGGCCGGAAGCCTATGATTTCCCACATGCGGGTGTTTGGGTCATTGGCATATGCACATGTTTCATCTCAGGTGACACATAAGCTAGAGGATAAGGCCATCAAATGCATTTTCATTGGCTACAGCTCACAGAGTAAAGGATGTCAGTTGTATCAGCCCAGCACAGGGAAGGTTATCATGAGCAAAGATGTATTTTTTGCTGAGAATATTGCTTAACCTTGGCTATAGACTGCAAAAAACAGCCATCAGTGGAAGCCTTTGATGTATTTGATGCCATACTGCCCTTCACCACGCTCTGTAGAATCCATCTCCAAATGCTTCTAGCAGCTCAGAGTCTTCTCCTATTGCCAATGTTCAGCCTGATTTGTAGCCACATGATGATCAAGATATTGAACAGGCAGATATAGAGGAATGTGCTGTCAAAAGATAGCAAAAACAGGTTCCAAGGTGGCTCTTGGGTACTCTACGGGACAGCAAGCAAGCTAGCCCTTGGCTGCCCACAACAGAGGTGGTCAAAAACAAATGGATGCCAATTTGCTTCATGTTGCTTTGATTGCTAAAGCCTGCAATGAGCAACCTGATAACAGAGAATTGTGAGAAAGGAAAGGAAGCAAGAGCAAGAGTGAGCTGAACGTTGTTCACTCCCCAAAGTGTATTGAACTGAAGTGAAGAAGTGAAGTACAATGAAAGAGATGAGGGTTTTGTCTAAGTAACAAAACCCTATCTAATCACTAACCGTAGTTAGAGATTAGACCGTGGTTAGGGAAAAAAACCTCTAAGAGGGAAAAGTGCCCCTAACCCACTTATTACATTACATTGGCAACTGCCTAGAATATAATAATAATTCTAACACCCCCCTGCAATGCCAATGTGGTGTACAAGGTAGTGATCAATCACCAAAAGGAGATAAGTTTAGGGCACTGCGAAATGCCTCAAACTTCTCACGTGGAAGTGCTTTGGTGAAGATGTCTGCAACATTGTCATGTGTTGACACATAGATCATACTGATCTTCCCTGCATGCAACTTCTCTCTGACATAATGATAATGAACCTCAATGTGCTTCGTGCGAGCATGAAACACAGGATTCTTTGCCACTGCTATAGCACTCTAACTATCAGAGAGAATTGGAGAAGGACCCTCCAATATGAGACGAAGATCAGCGAACAAACATCGCAGCCAAACACACTCAACTGTCACTGTGAAAGCTGCCATGTACTCAACTTCACATGAGGAAGTATCCACTATAGATTGCTTCTCCAAAAAGAAACAATTACCACTAGTGGACTGCCTAGTATCATAGTCTCCAGCCCAATCTGAATCACTGTAAGCATGCATCTGCAAGTCACCCCCCTGGGAAACATCAAGCCAAAAGACTTTGTGCCTTGCAAATAACGGAAGATGCGTTGCCAATGTGTTGTCTTTGAGCTGTGCATATATCTGCTCACTTGAGATACTGCATACTGAATATCGGACCTAGTATTGCACAAGTATATGAGGCATCCAACAGCCTGGCCGTAAAGTGTGACATCTATTGATTCACCTACATCATATATAGTAAGCTTCAGCCCCGGCTCCATGGGAGTGGCAATAGGCTTACAATCATGCATGTTGAACCTATCCGAGAGCTTCTGCACATACTTGGATTGAGACATAACGATGCCACGCTTGTCTTGTATAAACTGGATCCCCAAATAAAAATTTAACATGCCCAAATCTGTCATGTCAAATTCAGCTTTCAACTCGGCTTTGAAATCTGCAATTATATCCTCATTTGACCCCGTGAGCAGCATGTCATCTACATAAAGAATGATGACCAAAATATCCCCCCCATCCTTCTTGATGTAGAGGGTACTATCCGTGGGACTATTGTGTAATCCCTTACTTGCCAGGAATGCATCTATCTTGGCATACCATGCACGTGGGGCTTGTTTCAGCCCATATAAAGCTTTGTTAAGCTTGCAAACCTCAAGTGCATTGCCAAAAAGTTCAAATCCAGCAGGTTGCTTGACATAAACCTCTTCCTGCAAGTCCCCATTAAGGAAAGCTGTTTTTATGTCCAACTGATGGACATTCCACACAAAATTTGCAGCCATGGCAATAACTGACCGTATGGTGGTCATCCTCGACGTAGGAGCAAAAGTCTCCTCATAATCTATGCCCTTCTTTTGTGCATAGCCGTTGGCAACCAGCCTTGCCTTGTACCTGTCAATAGACCCATCTGGCTTCCTTTTTACCTTGAAAACCCACTTGGTACCAATGGCATGCTTACCTGGTGGCAAATCCACAACATCCCAAGTCTGATTTTTCTCTATGGACTGCAACTTATTGTGCATGGCATGCATCCAATGCACATTATCCTTTGCTTCTTCAAAAGAGTCAGGTTCCTCTTCATCAAGCATAAGCTGTCTCAACTAAAAGAGCCCCCCCTGCGTGCCTTACTGCACTACGAGTCCTGCCAGGCAATGGGGCCGCAAGCCTACTCTCCCTAAGAGTCTGAAGCAACTAATTCGGGACTGTTTTAGCTACGTTTATCTCTTCAATCTCTTGCCTGACAACTTCATCCACATCCTATGGAGGTACAAAATCAGCCAGTGGCTGAATCGGGGCATGTGGATCTGGAGGAGGTTGCTGTAAATTCTAATTTTCAGCGGGGGAACCAAATGCTATAGGAAGCATCCCCTCAAACACATCATCTGAAGAAGTTGGAATCTGAAATTCAGCATGTGTATTTTTCAGAGAATATAACATCTCTACTAACAAAAATCTTGTGTGCAGCAGGATTGTAGAGACGATAGCCTTTGCTTTGTGAATTATACCCCACAAAAATGCATTTAAGTGCCTTATCTGACAACTTGTGTCGAAACTCCACAGGCACGTGGGCATATGCAATACATTGAAATGGTCCACTGAAGGCTTTCTCCCCTGCCATGGATTGTGTTTAAAGCCTTTGTGGGAGCCCGATTCAAAATAAGTTTGCAACACATGAGGCCTTCAAGCCAAAACCTGTGAGGCAACTTCTTACTTGTAAGCATGCATCTATCCATCTTCATAGCAATGTGATTCTTCCGCTCAGCTTTGCCATTCAGTTGAGGTGTAAGCCTCACTGTAAGCCGATGCGTGATACCTTTCTCCTTAAAAAATGCCTCAAATTCATGAGACATATACTCTCCCCTTCGATCTATGCGAAGTGTCTACACCTTGAGTCTGTCTCATTCTCAACTAAGCCACAAAGTGTTTGAAATGCATGAACACTTCTGATTTTGCCTTGAGACCATAGACCCAAGTGTAGTTGGTGAAGTCATCTATGATTGTAACAAAATAAAGATAACCCCCAAAAGCAGGTGTCCTCATGGGACCGCAGACATCACTGTGAATAAGCTGTAATTTCCGTGTAGCTTTCACTGCACCATCCTTCTTGAAAAGAAGTCTATGCATCTTGCCAAGGATGCGACCTTCACATGCATGAGGAGGAGGCGACTCTAAAGAAGGCAATGCATCAACCATATCATGCCTCTGAAGTGTCACTAAGCTGCCATAGCTCATGTGCCCATACCTGGTGATGTAAATGGAGAGAGAGCAAGAAGCCAAAGGAGTGAGAGCTTAATGACGAATATGCAATAGAATAGTGTAAACCAAAATACAAAGGGGAGATAAGGTTTTGTCTAAGTGACAAACCTTATCCTTCACTAACCATACTTGGTAAACTAACAGTGGTTAGGGGGAAAAACCTCTAAATGAGGGAAAAGTGTCCCTAATCCACTTATTGTCATTACATTGGCCACTGCTAGAATATATCAATAATTCTAACACCCCCTTGCAGTGCCAATGTCATGTACAAGAAAATGATCAATCACCAAAAGGAGATAAGTTCAGGGCACTGCGAAATGCCCCAAACTTCTCACGTGGAAGTGCTTTGGTGAAAATGTCTGCACTATTGTCATGTGTCGACACATAGATCATGTTGATCTCTCCTGCATGCAACTTCTCTCTGACATAGTGATAGTGAACCTCAATGTGCTTCGTGAGAGCATGAAACACAGGATTCTTTGACACTGCTATAGCGCTCTGACTATCACTGAGAATCAGAGAAGGACCCTCCAATGAAAGATGAAGATCAGCAAGCAAATGACACAGCCAAACACATTCAACTGTCGCTGTGAAAGCTGCTCTGTACTCAGCTTCACATGAGGAAGTAGCCATAGTAGATTGCTTCTTGCTTAGCCAAGAAATGCAAGCTTTGCCAAAAAAGAAACAATTACCACTTGTGGACTGGCTAGTGTCATAGTCTCCAGCCCAATCTAAATCACTGTAAGCATGCATCTGCAAGTCACTCCCCCTGGGAAACATCAAGCCATAAGACTTTGTGCCTTGCAAGTAACGGAAGGTGCGTTTTACATCCTTCCAATGTGTTGTCTTTGGGCTGTGCATATACCTGCTCACCTCAGATACTGCAAACTGAATATCGGGCCGTGTATTGCACAGATATATGAGGCATCCAACCGCCTGACTGTAGAGTGTGGCATCTACAGATTCTCTTGCATCATACATTGTAAGCCTCAGCCCTGGCTCCATGGGAGTAGCTATAGGCTTGCAATCTTGCATCCTAAATCTATCCAAGAGTTTTTGAACATACTTAGATTGAGACATAATGATACCACGTCTCTCTTGAATAAATTGGATCCCCAAATAATAATGTAACATGCCCAAATCTGACATATCAAAAGTGGCTCTCAATTCAGCCTTGAAATCTGCAATTTTATCACTATTTGGCCCTATGAGCTACTAGTAGGTCATCTACATAAAGAATGATGACCAAGATTTCCCCCCCATCCTTCTTAATGTAGAGGGTGCTTTCAGTTGGACTATTGCTGAAACCCTTGCTGGACAAAAAGGAATATATCTTTGCATACCAAGCACGGGGAGCCTATTTCAGCCCATATAAAGCTTTATTCAGCTTACATACCTTACGCGCATCATTTGATACCGCAAAGCCTGGAGGTGGTTTCACATACACCTCTTCCAACAAGTCTCCATTTAAAAATGCTGCTTTTATGTCCAACTGATGGACTTTCCAATTCAAATGTGCAGCCATGCCAATAGCAGTTCTGATGGTTGTGATCCTAGATGTAGGAGCAAATGTCTCCTCATAATCAATGCCCTTTTTCTGAGCATATCCTTTGGCAACCAGCCTTGCTTTGCACCTGTCAATGGACCCATCAAGGTTCCATTTGACCTTGAAAACCCATTTTGTACCGATGGCATGCTTACCTGGTGGCAAATCCACAACAGCCCAAGTCTGATTTTTTTCTATGGACTGCAATTCATTGTGCATGGCTTGCATCCAATGCACATTATCCTTTGCTTCTTCAAAAGAGTCAGGCTCCTCTTCATCAAGAAGAGTCCCTGCATAAGCTCTCTCAACTAAAAGAGCCCCCCCTGCAGGCAATGGAGCCTCAAGCCTACTGTCCCTGAGAGTTTAAAGCAACCAATTCGGGACTGTTTTGGCTGCGTGTATCTCTTGAATCTCTTGCCTGACAACTTCATCCACAATCAGCCGGTGGCTGAATCGAGGCATGTAGATCTGGAGGAGGTTGCTGTAAATTCTGTGTTTCAGCAGAACCAAATGTGATAGGAAGCATCCCCTCAAAAACATCATCTGAAGAAGCTGGATCTGAAATTCAGCATGTGTACGTGCTGAATTTTCAGAGAATATAACATCTCTACTAACATAAATCTTGCGTGTAGCAAGATTGTAGAGACGATGGCCTTTGCTTTGTGAACTATATCCTACAAAAATGCATTTGAGTGCCTTATCTGACAACTTGTATCTAAACTCCACAAGCACGTGGGCATATGCAACACAACTAAAAACTTTGAAATGGTCCACTGAAGGCTTTCTCCCATGCCATGTCTCAAAATTTTCTTTTTTTTAAAATTTAAAATGTCACTTCCATTTTCAATTTACTAGTTTAATTTCTCAGCCAAAACCTGTGAGGCAACTTCTTACTTGTGAGCATGCATCTATCCATCTCCATGGCAGTGCGATTCTTTCGCTTAGCTTTGCCATTCTATTGAGGTGTAAGCCTCACTGTAAGCTGATGCGTGATGCCTCTCTCCTTCAAAAATGTCTCAAATTCATGAGACATATACTCCCCCCTCGATCTGTGCGAAGTGTCTGCATCTATCCATCTCCATGGCAGTGCGATTCTTCCGCTCAGCTTTGGCATTCTGTTGAGGTGTAAGCCTCATTGAAAGCTGATGCGTGATGCCTTTCTTCTTCAAAAATGTCTCAAATTCATAAGACATATACTCCCCCCTCGATCTGTGCGAAGTGTCTGCACCTTGAGTCCTGTCTCATTCTCAACCACAGCCACAAAGTGTTTGAAATGCATAAACAATTCTGATTTCATCAATGAATGTAACAAAATAGAGATAACCCCCAAAAGCAGGTGTCATCATGGGATCACTGTCAATAAGCTGTAATTTCCGTGTAGCTTTCACTACACCATTCTTTTTGAAGGGAAGTGTATGCATGAGGAGGAGGCGACTCCAAAGGAGGCAATGCATCAACCATATCATGCCTCTGAAGTGTCATTAAGCTGCCATAGCTCATGTGCCCATACCTGGCATGCCATAACTCCGCATTTTGCATCGCAGCAGTGGGAGTGCTTACTGATAATGCAAGATCGGATCTTTTTTCATATAGATCAAGCTGAAAAAGACCCCGATACAAAGTGCCAAATAACATCAAAGCATAGTCATTCTCTTTGTCTCTGACTGCGCACTTGTCATCATCAAAAACAACCTGAAATCCTCCATAGAGAACATAGAGAACATCTGAAATTCTGAAATATGTGCCATCAGTGGATGTGAGAATAATGTCTCCTACTCCACACACTGAATAAGAAGAATTATTCGCACAAGTCACCTTCTTTTTGGTGGGGATGGAGGATGCAGAGATACAAACAAACTCTTCTTGGAAGTGATGTGCTTTGAAGCACCACTGTCAAAATACCAGTATGAAATGTCTCATTGACACTAAGAGAGCATGCATCCTTTGAAGGATCATAACTGCAAGTCAAGAAAGCATATGGGTCATCATCATTAGTGGCTGTAGCATCTAAACTAGCCACTGAAAAATCTGAAGTGCAAGACAGAAAGGCATAGTGCTCTCTCACAAAGTTGGCTGCAACATCTCCCCCATCATGAGAATGTGGAGCTAATGCATCTAACACAGCCATACGGGAATCCCTTTTCTTTTCTTTGGCTATGCGCTTCTTGCATTCTCCAATATAATGACCTGGCTTCTTGCAATAATGACAGATGCCCTTCTTTTTCTGCTTATTTGTATCACCTTTTGCCTTATAAGAGGGTTGTCCTGAATCAGCTTTATGCTGATTTATGGGCTGATTGGCATGTGGCTTTTGCTGCCCTTTACGCTTGGGCTTGAACTTGGAAAGCATCGCATGCTTGCCAGCCCGGGTTGCCATATTTCTACGTGTCTGCTCCTCATGCAAAAAGAAGTCCTACCAACTCGTGAAAAGAGAGAGGATTGCTGCCCCCCCTCAATGAGAAATTCAGCGAGGTGTGGAAACCGAGATAGGACTCAGGAAGAGAGTTCTGAGTGGTGGTGATCTTCTCTGAATCCTGAATGACTTCATCAATATTCAGCAATTGTTCCCTCAAATCCTGAAGCTTTGTGAGGTGAAAATTCATGGAATCTCCCTCCTCCATATGCATATGGGAAAGCTCCCGCTTCAGAAAGGAAACTCTAGCATCATTTCTTGCTGCAAACATACTCTCTAGTATCTCCTAAGCTGCCATTGATGTCTTGCATGACCGAATATGAGGTATAATGAACCTCTTGACAGAAAGAGAAATTACTAAAAGAGCGTGTGCATCTCTAGAGTCCCATCTTTTCTGCTCTGCTATGGGAGCTCTTGGAGCGGCTGCTCCACCAACTTGTGCTGCATTTGCACCTCTACCCTTGCCTCTGGCTGTAGGAGTGAGGTGTGTAGCCGCTATATCTGGTCTTGCTTCATCTCCATTGACATAATCCCAAAGATGTCTGCCAACCAAGATATTACAAACCATGAAACAGACAGCTACGCTAACGCCCATCTTCCGACTGCATACACAGGTTCATCATGTTGAAGCGTCTTCTAGAGGTAAAAAATGCTCTAAGGCAGCTTGTTGTGTGTAATGAATGGGAGGCGTGGAAGGAATCAAAGAGTGCAAATGCCTTGGAATGCAAGTCTTTATGCTTATCTGATGCCTATTGGGAGGATCTCAATCATATGGTGAAAATAGTGAAGCCCATCATCCTTTTGATGAGGCATATGGATAGTGATGAGCCATGCATTGGCAAAGTTTATGAGGGGATGGACAAAATGATTGAAAATGTGAAGGAGGTGGTGACTAATCCTAATAGGAAGCAAGAATTAGTAGACTTGGCAGTGGAGTGGTGGAACTCCTATCATTCACCCTTGCATGCTGCAGCTTATGTCTTGGATCCTGAATTTCAAAGTAACAAGCAAAAGTCGGCGGATAAGGAGCTGATGTGAGGATGGGAGAAGATACTGAAGCAAATGGTACTAGAAGCACAAGAGCAAAGGCAAGTAAAGGCTGAGTTGGCTTTTTATAGGAAGAAATATGGAATGTGTGGCTCTGAGGATGCACAAAGGGATAGGTATATTGTGGGGTCTGCTCTATGGTGGAAGGATTATGGGGCTGATACACCTTTGTTGCATAACTTGGCTATCCGCATTTTGAGTCAAGGAGCAAGTTCCCCTCCTTGTGAGCGCTTGTGGAGTAGCTTTGGGCACATTGCATCAAAGAAGAGGAACAAACTTGGGACACAAAAGGCAAGTGACCTTGTGTTTGTGCATGCAAACTTACGTTTGCTTCAGAAGATGAATGCTGGGTACAGCCGTGAGGAATTCATTGGATGGCAGGAGAACAATAGTAAGGCAACAGGCCAGCAAATCGTTCCTATGGTGGGTGCATCCATGGATGATGTTGGAGATGACCAAGAAGATGGAGATCATCCAGATGATGGAGATGATGAAGAGGAGGAAGAGGGCAGCAACCACAATGCTGCAGATTTAGATTGATCATTGATGTTGACAGTGTTGAGTGGATCATGCATGTAGCAGCTAGTTTTTTAAGTTCTAGGAGCCTCAATAGTAGGAGGTGTCACTCTCCTTTTCTTGTATCCAAATTCAAGATTCCAAGACTCAAGATAATCTCATATGTTTGTGCCTTGTCTCTGATGGACTTTGCTTTTGTATGCCATTGGCAAGCTATAATGATTAATCTAGATTCTATTATCAATGATTATTCGTGATATATCATGGTTGCACATATTTGTCTAAGATGGATATAGCGTCCTATGATAGTATAGGGAGATCAACATCACGTAATAAATGGTATTAAGTGTAAGGCATGTCAAAAGGCAGCAAACTTGGGTCGTGATAGAGCCTTCGTTAAGATATCTGCTAAGTTATCCTTTGTGGGAACGTAGGACAATTTACAAAACCTCTTTCAATCCAAGTGTGCTTACCTCAAATGCGCCTAGCTACCAAATGTGCTTTTCTGATTGCACACTGAAGTTTTTTGAGTCTGCTGTTGTATTTGAGGGATCAAGAACTTTGTTCATTATAGTGATGGTCACTCGTTCAATCTTTTTCTCCTTGACAACTTCACATTCGTCCAGCTTTATAACAAATTTCAGAAGCCCTTGGCACTCTTCAAATGTCATACCATAAAACTCATCCATTCTTCTTTGCATGTGTTGAAGATCGACAAAAATGTTGTTAAAAGAGTTATATATAGTAGTCCCCTTGTCACTTTCGTACACTCCTTCAAAATGCATACAATTTCCAATACAATCATGTACTTGTTGGTTGAGTAGGCCTCTTAACATCCACACTTCCGCAAGCTTCGGCAAGAGCACACATTTTATCCATAGTTACTAGGGAACGTGAATGGCAACGAAACGTTGACCCCCTGGGGAACGGGAACGCCCAAATCCTAGGGAACGTGAACGGGAAGGGAACGCCACGTGACCATATCCATAAACAAACATACTATTCTATACATTAGAAAGCTTTTTCACGTATACCTAAGATGTATCCAAGATACTTCAGCCATACCATGGAGAGGGTTTTTTTAGCACTTAGCCCTGGTATGGCCTTCTAGGCCAGTTAGGACATTTTGTCCTAACCAATTGACTTCGGGGCCATATAGTAGCCACACTTGTACTTTCTCAATATCCATTTGCAAGTATTTTCGCTAAGCGCAACCTAGTGTAGGATCGGAAAAAGTAACCTAGAGCCTACCATGAATAGAAAAAGGAAGGGTGCCTAGACACTCTGCCAGATGAAATCTTTCTCGAGACTCTTGAAATGGAAGAGCTTCAGCAAAGAGTTGAGAATTCTAGCCACCTAATCAGTGCCTTGGATTCGGGGTGTTGTGGCCACGTACATGGAGAGATTGAGTTAGATGCTTGTTGGGGGACATACTAGGGAGGCATTTTCCCTCTTTCACTTGTACTGACTTAGAAGACCATTATTGCGGCATGCATGTAATAGCAAAGAGAACAATTCAAACCAGAGGTGATGTGAAACAAATGATTTTATTTTATATATCCCATTTGGCTAGGTGTTGCATTGTCAGATGTGGACACGGAAAAGGCATTCACTAATTATGTGAAGGTATTTGTGTAGTATTGGAGTCCAAGCTATAGAAGATGTAGTGATGTAGCACGATATGCTAATTGCTAGAACAAAGAGTGGTAATATACTGTGCGGAATCAAGGCACATGGTCATGTAATCCATTGTGAACCTGTGGTACGAAGGAATGAAGGACACTAGGTGCAGGCCAAATAAAAATGGGACTCTACTCCACCAAGGTCTAGGTGGTGACATGGGCCCATGTTGCTACATTTTCCCTATATGAACCTTGAAGGCTAGATTTAGCCCTTTAAGGACTATTAGTACTGTTAGTCCAATCTAGGGTTAGGACACTTCTTCCTAAGATAGGCCATGTACAATATGGTTGTACTTTGTACTTTCACTCATTATCATTTCCTGCAAGTACACTTGAGTTGTTTTGTCCCCTTGCTCTCCACTCGATAGTGGTATTAAAGTAGGGTTTTCAGCCTCGATTCTTGCCCCATAAGCTGATTGCTTCTTCGCATCTGCTTGTCACCCTTTCATTGGAGGCCGTTGTGCTTGTGCTATTCAACTCTTTGCTTTAGATTTGGTCGTGCTCTTTTCTTGCTATCGTGCGCCGCCACCCAAGACACCATTTGTTGCTTCGAAGCTGCTCAACCATGCATCAAGACTGCTCCTGTAGCGATGTCGGAAGCGTCAATCATGACCTCAAATGGAAGGTTTGGGTCAGCAATAGCCATAACTGGTGTGGTAGTGAGTGCTTGCTTGAGTTGTTGGAAACTATACTCTGTTTCGGGAAGCCACTGAAAAATTGATGTGCTTTTCAAAATTCAGACATAGGAGTTGCGATTTCGAAAAACCGATAGACCTTTGAATGGTAGAAGTTTGCCAATCTGAGAAAAGAGCGGACATCATGAACATTCTTAGGAGTAGGCCAGTTTCGGATTACCTCGACCTTCTTGGGATCCACAGAGATGCCTTGAGCTGAAATAACATGTCCCAAATATTCGAGTTGGGTCTTGAAGAACTCACTCTTCTCAATATTGATGTAGAGAGAATTTGCACGGAGAACTTCAAAAACTTTGTGAAGATGTTGTTTGTGCTCATGTAGGGATCTGCTGAAAACGAGGATGTCATCGAGGTAAACGATGACGAACTTATCAAGGAAAGGCCTAAAGATGTCGTTCATTAGTGTCATGAATGTGGCCGGGGCATTGTTTAACCCAAAAGACATGACCAAACATTCATAGTGTCCATACTTTGTTCGAAAAGCTGTCTTGTACTCATCGCCTTCTCGTATGTGAATTTGATGATAACATGAACGAAGATCAATCTTTGAGAATTGCGTTGCGTGTAGAAGTTGATCGAAGAGGTCATCGATGCGAGACAATGGATACTTGTTTTTGATAGTGAGCTTGTTGAGGGCTCGGTAGTCGATGCAAAGGTGCATTGACTTATTCTTTTTTTCCACAAGTAGTACAGGAGATCCGAAAGGGCTGCGACTGGGCCGAATGTGACCTTTGTCGAGTAGTTCGGTCACTTGTCTTTGGATTTCTTCATTTTGAGTGTAAGAAACCCGATAAGGAGGTTTCGACGGTGGATTACTGCCAGGAATAAGTTCGATTGGGTGATCCACTGGTCGTCGAGGTGGTAACTGCTTTGGCAATTCCTGTGGAAAAATATCCAGGTAGGGCTGGAAAAAAGGTTGGTTGAGGTATTCAGGAGGATCCTTTGTTGGTGTCTCCTCTACTGCCATAACCAACAGGAGTCAAGTCTTTACTTGACGTTTACGAACCCACTTCTTTACTTGTAGGGCAGAGGCAACTGGGGTTGAAGGAGAGTCCCTAGAACCAGTTAGCTCAATAAGTTTTCCCTGGTGGACAAACTAGATAGTATGGCTGCGAAAACTGATTGATGGATCATAGTCGTAGAGCCACTATTGTCCGAGTATGACATCGTACCGAGAAAGAGGCATGATGTCGAAATTCAACTTGTCCGTATAATGTTGGATGCGACAAGACAACGCACACACTCATGTCCACGCACGCCCATGAGTTTTTGATCCTGGTGTTGCACAAGAAGGTAGTTCCATTTGCGAGTTCAATCTGATAGTCCATGGGACTAGGACTGGAGGTCAACCGAAGTTTGTCGACCATAGAACGAGCTAGGAAGTTATGAGAGTAGCCACTGTCGATGAGGATAGTGACCGCGTTGTTCCACGAATCGATCCTTGAACACAAAGTACTTGAGTGGCCAGGGAAGATTTGGGGTTACTGGCAAGGCTCATGTAGATGGTATTTGCAATTCGAACAGCTCTGCCTTTCTTGTCTTGTGCTGGGGTAGCATCTTCAATCTGGGAAGTGCTAGGTTCCATATTGGAATTTTGCTTTGGTCGCTTGGGACAATCGAACCATCTATGGTCGCCTATACAGATGATACAAAGTCCTTTTGTGCTGGAGTTGTTCTTCTTGTCAGTGGCCGCACCTTTATGTTGGGGATGACGGTGATCACTTTGTGAAGAAGAACAGGCGCGATCCTTGGAGGAGTGCTTCTGTTGGAATCCAGCATACAATTTCTGAGACTTGTGGGGATCTTGAGACTGTCGCTGACCTTGATTACCCGAGTTTTTTCTAAACTTGGGGTTATCTTGAGGGCGAGCACCTTTGGCCATAGTAGAGTTCCATGTTCTATTAGCACTCTGCTTCCCTGTGTTTTGGAAATCAGTAATGCGCTCTGCGTAAGAAATAGCGCCAGCTGTGGTGGTGATGTTTGCTTTGAGGACATCAATGCGTAATGAGGGATTTAGGCCTGAGATGAAAGCATGAAGGCGATAATCATCGGTTAAACCATCAATCTCCAGTACCAATGTGGTGAGCTGAGAGATGTAGGAAGACAGGGAGCCTGTTTGCTCCAACTGTCTTAAGTTTTGATCGTGCTTGGAAGTCCGCATTGGCAGGTATGAACTGCTTATAGAGCACGTGTTCAAAATGTTCCCAGGTTAACACACTTTTTCCATTCTTTAAGCGTCGTTGCCACCATAGGAAAGCTGTATCCTTGAGGAGGGAGGCTACCAAGGCAATCTTTTTACCTTCAATCAGGTCAACAGTATCAAAGTACATGCGCAGTTTTGCGAGCCATTGGTCAATTGTTCAACAATTTTGTTGACCAGTGTAGGCTTCCGGAAGTTTAATGTCAATTCTTTTAGTTTTGGAAGCTTGGAGTAAGCGGTAGAGGGCACGGAGTTCATTGTTTTCTACCTCTAGTGGGAATGAGTCCACATAGTCGTCTGGTTGCATCACGTCATCCTCTGTATGTGTGGTACTGCAAGAATCTTGGAGTTGTTGGACTTTCTGGACTAAGTCGGAGATGTTGTCCTAGGCTGGGAAATTTGAAGTTGAAGTAGTGCTTCTCCTTATAAGTTGACTTCAGGGGTCTTTTTTGGACTTGAGTCGCTTATCTCCAGAGAGGCTGCACGCGAGTGTTGCGACATATCTGAGATCCCTGTGAGAAAAGCATGAACTTGCGCTCTAGTTTGTACCATTCCTAGAAGAAGATTCGGGCTGCTCCCTGAGGTTGCTCATGTTGGAGGGGGCAGGAGAAGCAGGATGGAACCAGCCGTGGAAATCTGGTAAAGGAGGTCATGTCTGAGGTAACACTGGTGATGCCGAAATGGGTGTTACTGCTCGTGAGAGTACAGGGGTAGGTTGCAGAGTCCATGGATCTGAGAAGGGATAAGGAGCTGCTATCGAGAGTGGAGGATATCCAGGAGAAAGGAGTGCCTTCAAAGTGTAAATACTGTCTTGGGGAAGGTACAACCTGTGCAAGAGGATATCTGGGAGCTGAAGGAGGTGGAGAGTACCCTGGAGATGCTAAAGCTGAGGGGTAAAAATCTCTCCAAAGATGGACAGCAAACTCGTGAGGAATATCGGGTTCTGGGTATCTACGTGTCGCGTGGAACACAACCTGGACTGTGCTGAGGAAGTAATGTAACTGAGGTGCCTCACGCAGAAGGTATAGGATGTGGTCCGAGTCACTGGAAGGGCACGTGACACAGAAGACCCACGATGCAAAAGCTCCGAAATGGGCTGGTTGTGCAATCTGAACACGATATTGTGGTAGATGATGCCTGAGGTGTCCTTGAAGGGACTGGGGAATTACTAGGGGTTTCCATGCTTTAAGGAGGAGGCTCTCATTTGCTGTAATTTGATAATGAGCGTCAAATAACAATATGAAAGAGAATCCTTAGAAATAGAATGGAAAGAATCCACTTGGCATAGATTAGATCTGCCCGACTGTGCTGAAAAGCGTGTACCAGCGGTGGGCTTCGGGCTGGAAAAAGTACAGCATCAATTGCGAGTTGAAGGAGGTCCTGATGTCAGGCTTCAAATTTTGAAATTAGGGTTTGCTGTAGAGGGAGGCGATTCAGCAACCAAACAGTCCGGTTGTGGGCAGAAAGATGCTGCCAGCAAAACCACAAACCACACAGGATCTCGATCTGTTGTGTAGAGGCGAGGTTTTCTTGTACAAGAGGCGCTGGCTGAGGGAAATTTGCTGAACAACAAGGCCTCTGTTCGCAGGCTGAGATGGCGAGGTGAAGAGATCTAGCAGGCTGTGCAGAAACGGGCGTCAGGCTGTCACTCTTCAGGGCGATGGAACACATCCATGGCTGAGCAGAGGCTGGCGAACAGATAGAAGGCTGAGGGCGGCAAAGAGCCACTGTTCTCAGGCTAGAAAGGTGGCGTGATGAGCGGCCGGGGTCTAGTTGGTTTGATTCAAGATGAAATGGGCATCGAGGCTGCTGATCACAAGCAGAAGAAATTCGCTAGCAGAGGCTTGAAACAAATCGTTGCATCTTGCGCTGTTCTTGCTTCCTGGCTGATTTGCGGGCAGCAAAGGCTGTTGATCGCAGGTAATCATGGTGATGAACCAACAAGAGCTGGCTGATGCAGGCAATCGAGAACTATAGATGGAGGCCTGACGAAGGTAACGTGCTGGCTGGAAGAAGATGGCGCAATCACGTACGGCAGAAAATGGCGAAACAGAATTCTGGATTTTGCATTTTGATTCATGCGCCTATTGTTGGGTGGTTGTTACCCAAAAATTAAAACGTGGGTTTGGAGAACCCTTGGGTAGTCTAGGGTTAGGTTTTGGGTATAGGGCTGGTTATCCTTTTTAGCCCTTTTAGGTACCCTTTTGTAGGGTGCTTGGTGCCAAAAGGTGTGCCTATTCTAAGGGGTGTGACCCTTGGAATAGGTGTACCTTTTCATGAAGGGGTGTGACCCTGTTTTAAAAAGGGGTGTCCCCACACGAAAAGAGGTGTCCTTTTTTCCATGATAGGGTGTGTCCCTTGGGTGAGGAGTCAAAACTCTTCATCAAAAGGTGTGTCCGATGGTGGAAAAGGTGCGTCCCTTGGTTTTGGGACAGCCCAAGCACTTGAAAAGACACGATTTTTGTCGTGTCCATTCACATCAACTCGTGATGTGGGGGAGATGGAGAGGCCATTGATGACTTTAGGTAGGGTTGGCGCTAAAAATTTTTACGCTCATTCTCTCCATCTCTTCCATGCACAATGTGCACGGATATCCTTCTAGCGGAAAGAGAAGTATTAGATAGGCGCTAGAAGGTGGGGGGCATTTCCTACAGACAGGAGCTGATACCACTGTAAGAAATCCTAGATTTACTATATTTAGAAATGTGCTAAAGAACAGAAAGGAGACTGAAATAGCAGAGAACAAGGAATATTTGTATTGCTTGAGTGTCTATAGTGTCTGTAGTGTGTCATCCATACAATTGGGCCTCTCTTATATAGAGAGTGAAGAGTCACACATGAAAAGGTGTGTACTCCAACGTGTATGTGCATGAAGAGGTGTGTATCCCTTGTGAAGGGTGTGACCCTTGATGAGAGGGTACATTACAATAGGAGTGTCTCTTCCATAGAATGTCTCTTGTGAAGGGTTGTGCCTCATAGGAAGTGTCCCGTTGAAAGGGCATACCCTTCCACAAGTGTCCATTCATCAAACCATCCATAAGTCTAGATATAGAGAAAGGAATACGTCACAGATCGTGACAGCCTGGTCATTTTTTAGACGTTGCACTGATTGCCACAGCCTGTGATGAAGAGCCTTTATGCCACAAGGATGCTTTTGACAGCAAGGAATGGGTGGGATGCTATGAATGCAGAGTTAGATTCTGTTCACCACACCACAATGGCACTTGTACCTCCTGGGAAGTGTGCATTGCACAAACTGGATCAACAAATTGAAGCAGAAAGATGATGGCAGCATTGACCGCCCATCTTATTGCCAAGGGCTATGCTCAGCAATAGGGCATTGACTTGTGAAGAAACTTATGCCCCCACTTCATGCATCATTCCTATCCATTGTGTCATTGCTATTGGAAAGTGCATCAACTAGACATTAAGACCGCCTTCTTCATGGTGACTTGCTTGAAGAGGTATATGTCAGCCAACCTCCTAGTTTTGAGGTTAAGGGATCTCAGGTATGACAGCTGCACAAGGCTTATATGGATTGAAGCAGGCGTGGAAAGATTTGTGTGCATTTGATTCGCCTTATTTTTCAGAACAGCCCTACTAAAACAACACTTTATGTCCGAAAGTGTGGAGCAGATTTGCTTATGCTTATTCTTTATAAGGATGACATGATTATAACCAGGCCATCTACTCAGAAAATTGCAGCCTTTAAGGCTGATTTGCAGGATATGGGTCAGTCGCACTATTATCTTGGCATCAAGTTTGTTCACTCTTGAGGGGGGCATATTGATAAGCCAACCTGAGTATATTGGACAGCTCTTGCATCACTTTCAGCGACACCTTTGGAGCCTAGCTCCCATTTTCCTCAGAGGATGGCAGTGATCCATTTGTATGCCACTCTATACCAAAAGGTTGTTGGTTGCCTGATTTATTTGTGTCACACCCAATTAATACAAACCCAATACACAGCATTGGCAGGCCGTAAAACCCATTATTTGAAAGGCACATGGCATTTGGAACTTCCCTATGATGACAAGTCCTCACTGATCACATGCTTCCATGGAACGTGACTGGGCTGACTGTTATGACACTAGGGTGTCGCACAGTGGCAACTATTTAATGCTTGGGACTTAATGCATTTCTTGGTTCAGCAAAAAGCTGCCCGCAATTGCTACTTCCAGTCATGAGACTGAGTACAGGGCAGCCTTTATAGCTATTGTGTGGCTTCGTCAACTCCTTGCAGATCTTAATGTTGGCTGAACATCTTTTGTGCTGATAGCTAGAGTCCCTTGGCTATTGCGCGCAATCCCATGCTTCACGCGCGTGAGGACCTGACATGAGGCCAACAATATAGTCCATTAGTGCTCTGTCCTGAAGGGATTGAATGGCATTCTTCACCGGCTGTGTGTCCTCTCAGGCAAGAGTAATCTGAACAGCTGTGGGAGTTGAGGGAGCTGCCATGTGTACCCACCACCAAGATTATGTTACCCGGAAATGACAGCTAATCCTTACATCAAATCCCCATTCAACGATTGACTCATGTTGCAACCCATATCATACCTAAATGCAAAACGGATCTCAACCTACAGCTTTTGGACACAAAAACATACGGAAATGATGGAGTTTTGTCAGAGCTTTCCAGCCCGCAACAGGTTTTTATGAATCCTCACTCAAGGGGTTAAGATAAGTGATGACTACTAAGCTGAAGTACGATGATAAGTGTAAGACATTACGCCGTCAACTCAGATTCAAGACTAAGCGTCATCTGAGTGTTGTTGTTCAGTGTGTGAATAGTCTCGTAAATCTATCCACTGCATTAGAGGTTCAAACGTTCAGCCCCTATTTCTAACATGGAGACCATACACGAGCGTTGTTGTTCAGCGTGTGATTAGTCTCATAGATCTATCCACTGCATTAGAGGGTCAAACATTCAGCCCCTATTTCTAACATGGTATTCGAGCCCCAGTGAGACTCTTGTAATTACTTTGAAGGGAGCAGTCTCTCCAGAAAAGAAATCATGGTTCAAGTAAGGTGCACATTTTTATTTAATTGCTACAGCAAAGTCTATTCTTTGTTATCTGTGATTCAGAAGCTATGGCCACCCACCCGTCCATTCTAAACTTTGAAGATTGGGAAAGCTGAATGCCTCAAACTATCCCATCTGAAAGGTCAAGATCCAAAGCCACCTGGTGGCTAGGAAGCTTTGAAGATGACAACAAGAATAGAATTGAAGCCTGTGGATGCTTCAGGGATGGTGATAGTGGTTGTAGATCTGGACGCTCTTGAAGAAAGGAAGGACAAAGACGCGCAAGCTTTGTCAATGATCATAGGGACTACGTTAGATTCCATCATTGCACACATCCAAATGCAAATATGTCTAGTGAGGCGTGGACCATGCTAAAAGATTTGTATGAGATGAACAACTCGTCAAAGATCCTATGCCCCCAAAAGCAATTGCTCACAATGAGAATGGATGAAAGGGTGGGATGCTTGCAAGAAGTTTCAAAGGCTTCGTCACCACCATGATGGAAGGAGAAAGAACCATGCCCCTTACCTTCGAAGAGCTTGGCCCCTTGTTTTTGCCCCTAATAAGAAAAAAAGACAAGGACAGCTCCAGCAGAAAGTTGGTGGAGACAAGAACAAGAAGAAGAAGAAGAGGAAGAAGTGTTTCTATTCCGAGAAACTTGGCCACTTCATGAAAAACTGTAGGAAGAAGAAATCAGATCAGAAGAGGAAGAGTTAAGCCAAGCCCAAGGAAGAGACCGAGTCCGAATCAGCCAATGTAACAATGGGAGAGTTTCTCACAGTCATTGCTCATTGATCCACACACGTAGTGACTAGAAACAAAGAAGTCTGGTATGCTGACAGTGAAGCATCTCGACACATGTCAAAAAAAAAAACTGGTTCAAAGCTGTGGAACCAGCACATCCAGATTCACCATACATGTCCTATGAAGGCATAGGGAGTATTCCTTTTAGGAACTGAAAAGGTATTCTCCATTATGCTCTATGTGCCTGATCTTTGCAAGAACTTGCTTTTTGTGAGTCAAATGACTAGGAACTGGATGAAGGTGGAGTTCAACGATCAAGACGTCCTCGTCAGGTCAAAGAAAATTAAAGAGATCTTGGCATGAGAAGTTAAGGAGAATGGTTTGTACCGGATTAATGGCATGGTTCCTCCCTTCTACATTTTTGACAAGGTACGTAGCTGACATCACCAAACCTATCATGCCATAGTTTAGAGCTATGTGCGCTCCCATGAACTATCGATACCTTTTGAAGTGAGCATTCTCTAGCAAATATCAGTAACCTTCTACACTCTCATGGACACCAATGAAAAGCTTTTTCTGAATTGCCATTGAACTTTCTCCTTTGCTGTTTTTCTTGTCTTCCTATACCACAAACACGAAATGAATTAAAGCATTACATTATTTTTGAATTCAGCCCTTGACTATTGATACATGCCATCAGCTTTGTGACCGGTGCGCTGAAGCTTGTTCATGAAGGCATCTTGCTCAAATGCCGTGGTGCTGATCGTCTAGAGGTGGTTGATAGACAAGCTGGGGTTGTGAGGGGGAGGATGGAATCCACTCAGAACACATATAAACAAACCCCAATGGTTGACCATAGAGCTAATCTTAGACAGAAGACATTACCATTTAACACCTATTTACCTTCACATCCTCTTCTTTTTAGGAGGCCATCATACTACAGCCTAGATAGAGGACCAAGAAGCATAACAGTCACAAAGTCTTCCATGCATCCAAGGAAAAAGTAAACCAAGTATTGCATTCATGCAAGTATTAAAACTGACCACAATACACAGCATTCCGATGCCCTCTGAAAGTTTTAATGATCTGGACTCTGTTCACTAGAACCGACGGCTTCACAATGGCATAGCTGACAGCTCGAATTGATGGCGCCCGATGATGCCGAGTCAACCCCCCACCGATTTCTCGCAATGTCAATCCTTTGATCTGATCCACTTGATTCCAGCGGCCCTTGTACTGCTTCATTCCACACTGATCAGCTGTGAAAACAACAACCAAGAACATCATCAGGACTTACTTGAGGAGGTTACATCAAATTATAAATCATTAGACCAATGAATGGCGTTTCAAAGTGTGACTCGCACTCTGCAATAATAATGTATGCACAAAAAACATACAACATGAGCCTCAGTAATGCAATGAGACTACAAAACGATGTATGATGACCAATAATTGAAAAGGTCATTATCTCATCATGACCACCACCACGGACAAACAACTTGAGTTGTCCTCACTTGAACTTCGCTATTTCATCCCGTCAAAACTTTCAAAAGTCCCTCCCATTAAAAGTTAGCACACATAACAGTTCCATCAAAAGTAAAATCTCCTTAAGTGATTAGCACAAGGCATCTCATTAACCCATATTCCAGAGGACCCTAGGTACCACAGCTTAACTGAAGGCCTGATTCTCAAAAAGCGGAGGCCATTTCATTGGCACAAGCATCTAAGACAAGTGGACTCTTCCATCAAATCTCGTACAACGGACTTGGGATCACTGTTGAGTGACTCAAAGAACAGTTACAGAACACGAATTGTTCCTGGTAAAAGATAGTGACTAAATTCTATTGCTTTCTTTGGGTCTTAGCAGCTGTTGAAAATTCATGGATGGACAAAGCGGTCAGAAGCATTGCCGAGCACAGACAAATGGATGCAGGACCATCTGAGCTTGTGGCTCAAAGGAAAAAATAGGTTTGATAAATTTGGAGCAGAACTGTCCTGAATCTAGGACATGACTAAATCACATTGATCGACTTGTTATCCATCCTACGCCAGCCCTCAGTGATACCCTCACTCATAATCCAAGAAGGCCCAGACCTGCTTTACACTTATGACCCCCTTCAGTCATCACACTCTTATAGGTCACATGATCATCACTCTATTGGAGGTCAACATCTCCCTGATGTCACATTGTAGAGAGAGAGGGCCATGCTAATGGGTGTGCCCACCCCGTGAGAGGTTAGGGTAGGCTGCGTGAGGGCCTTTGTTGTGGTGTGCCTGCCCCCCGTGAACGTAGAGTAGGGTAGGATTGAGGGCAGACTTGCCCATTGTGGAGGCCCCACCCCGGGGTCCTCTAGGCATGCTGGTTGCCACGAGTCAGCCCCCTTTTATGACTGCATGGCATATTAGGGTAGGAGGCTAGGCAGGCCAGTCGGCTAGAGGATGGCAGGGGGGGAAGCCCTTGTAGGCTGCGTGGAAGTACCTTATAGGGCTGCAGGCTGAGGCGGCCTGGTCGGCCAGTGGTTGGAGGGGTAAAGGCCCCTGGAGGGCTGCGTGGTGGCCTGTCACCATTTGGTACTTCTCTCAAGAAATAAAGTATAATCTTTATTAGAATTGACTTCAGTCAAAGAATGTTGACTTTAATTAACTAAGAATAAGTTTTATTTTTTTACTTTTGCTTTGCATTGGTAAAAGAGAACTTTGGGGACACCCACAAGGGACTAGGATTAGTCCAAAAACTAGGAATGCATGCATTTCGCTAACCTGTAATGGGTTGAAGTGTTGGAATTTGTTTGTGCAATGTGTAGGACAGAAGAGAGTGCAAAAAGGACCCAAGATTGGGGATTAAAAAGGCGCCTAAAGCCTCCAATTTAGGAAGAAAAACTTAAAAGCTTGGCTTTTATGAAAAAGTAGCTTTTAGAAAGCAGGCCCTAGCTTTTTGCTAGGCCTAGTCTATAAAAGAAAGGCCCCAGGGCTCCCACAGATGTATTCAGAATTGTCCTCAGCTTCATGCTCTCCTTAGAGCCAGTTGTACAAAGTTATTTTCTATTGCAATAAAGACCTTCGGGGGGTCCAGCCCTTATTTCTGGGCCCTAGTGTTGTGTTTTGTTCTCTCTTTCCCCCTCCTAGAGCTCTTTCTATTGCTGCAAATTGTGTCATCTCCTTCCAGACCAAATTGTGATTTGTTCCAGCTTCATAATCTTGCAATGATCACATGTGTGAGTGTCCACAGAGAGACAGAGAGAGAGAGAGAGAGAGAGAGAGAGATTTTGCTGCAATTTCTATTCTAGATGCCTGAATCTGCTGCGATTAGGGTCTCCAGCCCTTTTGGGAGCCCCAGAGTTCCAACGGTTTGCTCCAGAAGGTTGATTTTGGTATTGGTAAAGGTTTCATGGCCCCAATTTGTAGGGCTGAGGGGATTGGCCCCCATGGCTGCTGGGTGGGCTTGGGTCGGCCCTGTGCAGCCCTCAGTGCTGCCTAGGGCAGGGGAGCAGCCCCTCTTATAGGACTGAGTGCCAGCCCTTGTGTGGCAGCCCCCATGGGCAGGTAGGGGGTGTTAAGCCAGGCAATCTCCAATTCTCCAGGACCAGATAAACAGGTACAAACACCACTGGTGCCTCTCCAAATCCTGTCAAAGAAACCTCGCATCGGAGGCAAAAACCACAACCAAAGAAATGTCAAAAGCCCCGGTGCAGAGGAGAAACAAAAATAAAAAATTATTTAAAAAAATGTTTTTCTGGTCTGACCAGATCTGGCCGACCAGATTGACCTGGTCGGTCAACCTACAGGTTGACCGACTTTTTCTGCCCCTTCCTATTTAAAGGGGGGGGGGGCTAGGTATTGATACATTATCTCTTCTCCAGCTCCAGAGGTTCCTGCACACCCTGAGCCACTTCTGCCTCCTGGCTGCCTCCTCTGCTGCCTCAACTTCTGCCTCCTGGCTGCCTCCTCTGCTGCCCTCTTTTCTGCCCCAGATCTGCTCCTTCTTTCTGCTCAGATCTGTCCTCCTTTCTGCTCAGATCTGTCCTCCTTTCTGCTGCAGATCTGTCCCCTTTTACAGCTCCAGATCTGCCCTCTTTTCTGCCCCTCCTTTCTGCTCAGATCTGTCCTCCTTTCTGCTCCAGATCTGTCCCCTTTTTCAGCTCCAGATCTGCCCACTTTTCTGCTCCAGAACAGCCTTCCTTTCAGCTTCAGTTCTGCTCTTCTTTCTGCATCAGATTACCTCCAACTTCCGCTCCAGATTCCGTTCTTTCTATTCCAAATCTGCAGCAACCCCTTCATCAGTTTGTTGTCTCAGATTTGGTTCAGTTCCAACTTGTGGAGCTAGTGCAGAAGTCCACTACAGTTGTCAGGACTGAAGTTTGTTTCAGAGCTTCTCTTCACTTGTACTAAGTTCCGTTTGTGATATATATATCTTCTTCAGCCATTGATTGTCTTCAGTATTGTTTTATTTGTCTCCAAGTATTTTCTTTATATGGTATCAGAGCCAGGTGTGCCAATCGACACCTGAGCCTTGATCTGGAAAGCTTGGAAGATAAATCATCACCTGAAGATGTCTTCTCCCTCTTCTCCGAAGCGATCTCAGTCTGAATCAACCTCTATTCAACCATCACCTTCGACATATGTCGAGAGAGAGTCTGCTAGGATTGAAGGTGATGAATACCTCTCCAAACTCTTTAAAGAATTTGCTGAATTCCAGAAATGGAAGGAACTTGAAGCAGGTATCCGCACACCTCGTGCCTCTATCTCTCCACGGTTCTCTCCAATACGTAAACTCGAACCTCGTGCTGAACTTTTTCTTCTAGTTGGCTACTCGGCAGAAGCCAAAGCTTATCGATTATTTGATCCTCGTACAAATAAAGTTTTGGTTCGCCAAGATGTGGTCTTCGATGAAAGAGCAGTGCTTAAAAATTCCTCTATTCTCTCTACTGATGACGTCTCCACTCCAGTTCCTTCCGACAATTCTCCACCCGAAATTCCTTCCTCTCCTCCCGAAACATCTCTCCCCCCACCCATTGCTTCTCCTCACGACCCACTGCCACGCTGGTATCGTCAAACTATGAAGGATTCCGGGATTATTCCTGTCGAACTTCATCCTTCTGGTCCGCGCCGCTCTACTCGAATAACTTCTTCTACTGCCACTGCCTCTTTTTTTACCACGGCCTATATCATACATTCTGAACCTGCCACTTGGCAGGAAGCAGTTAAAAATCCTGCGTGGCATCGTGCTATGGAACAGGAGCTTGAAAGTATTGATCGCAATCAGACCTGGATCTTGGTCAATCGACCCACTCACAAAAAGGTCATCGGAACCAAGTGGATCTTCCGAACAAAACTCAAAGCCGATGGCACCCTGGACAAATACAAAGCCCGCTTAGTGCAAGGATTCCGCCAAAAACATGGTATCGATTATGAGGAAACCTTTGCCCCTACTGCTCGGTTAACTTCCTTTCGTCTTCTTCTTGCCTTAGCTGCTCATCACCACTGGACTATCTATCAAATGGATGTCAAGAGTGCCTTTCTCAATGGCTACCTTGATGAAGAAGTCTATGTGACTCCCCCACCAGGTTTTTCTCCTCCTGGCCATGAAAATAAGGTTTTCCGTCTCCGCAAAGCTCTTTATGGTCTCAAACAAGCACCTCGATCATGGTTCCACCGAATAGACACCTTCCTCAAAACTAATGGTTTTCATTCTACTCCCTTTGATCCAAATTTATATATCCATCATTCGTCAGAGGGGGTCTGCTTTATTTTACTCTATGTCGATGATCTTTTGCTTTTAGGCTCCACTCCCACTACACTTCAGTACATTAAAACTCAACTCAGCATCACTTTTGAAATGACTGATCTTGGTCGGCTCTCCTATTTTTTAGGCATGGAAGTTGTACAACATTCTGGTGGTACTTTTGTTTCTCAACAGAAATATGCTCTTCAACTCCTTGATCAAATCATTCCTCATGAGCCTAAGCTGGCTGCCACTCCCTTAGATCCCACCGTAAAGCTCTCAAAAGACTTGGAGTCTCCTCCCTTTGATGAACATCTCTATCGTCAGGTTGTTGGCAAACTCCTCTGGCTCCTTCACACTCGTCCTGATCTTGCTTACTCCGTCTCTATTCTCAGTCAATATTTTAATGAACCCAAGCTCACTCATTGGCATGCATGTATTCGTATCTTGCGGTTCATTCGTGGTACTTACTCTTATGGTTTACATTTCAGACCAGGATTAACCCTACAGGGATACACTGATTCTGACTGGGTTGGTGACCCGGACAATCGTCGTTCTCATGGCGGCTATATTTTCTCGTTTGGCTCGGCACCTGTTTCTTGGTCTAGCCGTAAACAAGAGACTGTTGCTGGTTCTTCTACTGAGGCTGAATACCGGGCCTTGTATGATTGTACCACAGAGGCCATATATCTCCGACAGTTTTTGGCAGAATTGCACTTTCCTTGTACTGAACCCACGATCCTCTACGTCGACAACAAAAGTGCCATTGCTCTCGCAGGCAATCCCATTTTTTCCAACCGCACCAAACATGTTGGTGTTCACTTTCATTTTACTCGCGAGCAAGTGGAACTAGGTACTATTCGGTTGATCTATGTTCCAGCTACCGATAATCATGCTGATATTCTTACCAAGCCGGTTAATCGCCCTACTCTTGAGAATCTCTGCCCACGGTTGGGGATTGGTTTACCTCCTCCTCTTTAACAGTTTTTTTTCTCTTTGTGTACTTAAGGAAGTGAACAAATCCCCTGCGAGGGCACTCCTTCAAGTCTTTCTTTTTTGTACCATCATCTGGGCATTTAGTGAAGATGAAAACCTACTCTGTAGGCATCTCCATCTAAATGAAAACCCCACCCAAAAAAAAAAAAAAAGCTGATGAAGATCATAGATCACTCATGGAACACCTCTTTGCTTCTCCTGTCTGCATTGGACATTGAGAGGGGGTGTTAAGCCAGGCAATCTCCAATTCTCCAGGACCAGATAAACAGGTACAAACACCACTGGTGCCTCTCCAAATCCTGTCAAAGAAACCTCGCATCGGAGGCAAAAACCACAACCAAAGAAATGTCAAAAGCCCCGGTGCAGAGGAGAAACAAAAATAAAAAATTATTTAAAAAAATGTTTTTCTGGTCTGACCAGATCTGGCCGACCAGATTGACCTGGTCGGTCAACTCTGACCAGGTCGGTCAACCTACAGGTTGACCGACTTTTTCTGCCCCTTCCTATTTAAAGGGGGGGGGGGCTAGGTATTGATACATTATCTCTTCTCCAGCTCCAGAGGTTCCTGCACACCCTGAGCCACTTCTGCCTCCTGGCTGCCTCCTCTGCTGCCTCAACTTCTGCCTCCTGGCTGCCTCCTCTGCTGCCCTCTTTTCTGCCCCAGATCTGCTCCTTCTTTCTGCTCAGATCTGTCCTCCTTTCTGCTCAGATCTGTCCTCCTTTCTGCTGCAGATCTGTCCCCTTTTACAGCTCCAGATCTGCCCTCTTTTCTGCCCCTCCTTTCTGCTCAGATCTGTCCTCCTTTCTGCTCCAGATCTGTCCCCTTTTTCAGCTCCAGATCTGCCCACTTTTCTGCTCCAGAACAGCCTTCCTTTCTGCTTCAGTTCTGCTCTTCTTTCTGCATCAGATTACCTCCAACTTCCGCTCCAGATTCCGTTCTTTCTATTCCAAATCTGCAGCAACCCTTTCAGAGCTTCTCTTCACTTGTACTAAGTTCCGTTTGTGATATATATATCTTCTTCAGCCATTGATTGTCTTCAGTATTGTTTTATTTGTCTCCAAGTATTTTCTTTATAGGGGGTCAGCCCACCTACTGCAGGGGTCCTCCCACCTACAGCAGTGGTCGACCCACAGACCAAGGGGGGTGGCTGCCTACATATATAGGTACCCCCACCCATTGTGAAGCAATTGGTGCCATATATAGCAAAGGTTTTCCCCACCAGTTTTGGGGGTTTTATCCTGAGATCCCTTGCAGCTCTTGTGTTTTCTCCTCTCTCCTTCTCTCTGAGGTTTGCTCTCTCTCTCTCTCTCTCTCTCTCTCCACAGCTCTTGTGTTTTCTCCTCTCTCCTTCTCTCTGAGGTTTGCTCTCTCTCTCTCTCTCTCTCTCTCTCTCTCTCTCTCTCTCTCTCTGTGTCCAGATCCGCTGCACTTCTCACATGGTATCAGTGTTAGAAATGACCCAACAGAGAGTACGCACAGTGGAAGACTTATACTAATGCCCAAGAGCTCACACAGTGTGCGTGTGGGATGTGGAATCACAAACTTCTTTACTTAATGTGCATCACATAGATGTGCAAACTCATCAATAGACAATGAACCAGCCAGATATAGAAGACACCAAAACTTATATATTTCCGTCCAAAACTATGGACACAATACAAAAGAGATAGATCCAAAGTCCCACCAATGGTGTGGTCCTCTGATCTAACCACAAGGTCCTCCTCCTATCTGCCGGCTATCTCTAGACTTGAGCCCGCGTGCTCCACCTCGAGCGTAAGTAGACTTTCCGTCCAGTGTGTTCTTCTCCACCTTACTGCCTGTGAATCAGCCTAGGTGGGCAGCCCCTGCCAAGCTTTGTCTGCAGCACACAGGTCCCTGTTCCATTGCTCCAACCTGCTTGTGAATGGCTGCTCCAGAAGGTATGATGATCTCAGCACCTTGCTGCCCTAGAAAACAGCCAAGGTCCAGCCTCTCCCTAGAGCTAAGTCTGCAGCACCTGTTGCACTCTCTCACCTCCTGTAGATAAGCCCAGAGAGTAGGCTTCGTGCTGCTCCTTTCTGCCCTGGAACTGCTGGCTGCTGGATATATAAATGAGGCAAGTGCCTCTGCTTTTATAGGCCCTAAGGCCTGTCATAAAACCGACCAGTCAGGCTGCCTTTGGCCGACCCAAACAGGCCGACCAGGCCCTGACCTGGACTGTATATAAACACCCCTTTGGGGATCTCTTTTCTAGGGCCTTTGGCCCACACTTCCATGCAAGGGCTGAGCCCTTGGCAAGCCCTAGATAGGGCCTGGTTGGCTGGCTTTGCCCAGCCCAATCAGCCCTCCATATGGGCTGCCATGTGCTGCTCCATCCCCTGCCATGTCAGCTCCTGTTCACCCTGCTCTCCTGACCCGCCTGTACCGCACCTTTGCTCCAGCCCTCTGGTCACCTGCATCTGCTCCGTACCTTGCTTCCAGCCCTCTGTACTGGCCCGTACAGTTGTGCTGTCCGCCTGCACGTCTGCTGCAGATACTCGCAGCCCAAAGACCTCACTCCAGGCTCTCCAGGATGCTCTTGAGCAGTGCTGCCCACATGACAGCCTTGGTGCTGTCCATGTGGCAGCCATCTCTTTCACTCTTGGCCGTGAGGTGCTGCCCATGTGGCAGCCGCCTCTCTTTCTTCTCTCTTGGGCACATCCTGCCCTAGGTCTCCCTCCCCCACGCTCTCCTCATATGGGGGCTTACAGATGGGGAGGTAACCATTCCAACAGCCCCTCTCACCGACACATCCAGGCCCAATGCCAACACGTCGATGAAGATGCTCCAGTAACTCCCTGGTCATAGTCCTATGGAACTTTTTGATGTCGAAATCTTTTCTTGCACTCTTCCTATTTTCTAAAAAACTCCATGGTGTTGCATGCTCTGTTCACATACAAATGGATGTTTAGGAAAGCGTTTGTCGTTGCTGCTTTTCATCTAGTGGCTCTTGCTCCACCAGGTCCGCTTCCGCTTCCGCACACCATCCTGGTACACAGGTCCATCTTTGATAGCACCTCCTGGCACCACCTCCTTCAGTCACGTTCCTGCCTTCAAACTCGAGCAACCCAGCCTCCACGATCTTCCAGTTGTCCCCCTCATAATGAGTGAACAACTTGGAGTCTTCCAGGCACCATGCTCTGAGGGTCTGTTTCAACCCGTCCTTCCTTTGGCAAGGTCTGCAACAAAAGTACATCTCCAGATAACCTGGACCGCGAACTTTAAACGCACCTGACTAAACCTGAGTCACCCTCCTTCTCGCAAGGGCACAATCCTCCAGTCGTGGAAGTCGATTCTCAAGAGCTTCTGAATCAGGGTCGTCCTTCAGCAAGGTCCGTGCCTTCAGGCTCCCACACCTGTGAGCCTTCTACTTGGGCTCTGATACCATGTTAGAAATGACCCAACAGAGGGTACGTACAGCGGAAGACTTATAGTAATGCCCAGGAGCTCACACAGTGTGCGTGTGCGTGTGGGATGTGGAATCACAAACTTCTTTACTTAATGTGCATCACATAGATGTGCAAACTCATCAATAGACAATGAACCAGCCAGATATAGAAGACACCAAAACTTATATATTTCCGTCCAAAACTATGGACACAATACAGAAGAGATAGATCCAGAGTCCCACCAATGGTGTGGTCCTTTGTGTTAGAGAATAGGAGGGAATGAATCACTCAAACCTCCACCCAAGATCTCTCCAACTCTTACACACACTCAACTCAAATAGATGATCCAGATGCAATAAACACTCACTCAGAAATAACTTGGACGGAGAGAGAGAGAGTATATTCATCCACCGGATGGTGTACAGAAAAAACAGCTCACAGGGAGCAATACAAAATACACCAAAGTGCTGGAGAATACTGAAGGACTCTCTCTCTCACAAACTGCTCCAGAACTGAGTGCACAGCACAGCCTTGGAAGGAGGCTTTCAGTCTTGCACTGGATTATGGAAACAATGAAGGAGTGGGCCTTTTATAGGCACTGCCCAGGCCCCTTGAGTTGACCAACCAGCAGGGTCGGTACCCTATCTGGTGACCAACCAGGTGGGTCCTAGAAAACCGACCAAGGTTGGCCCTGGTCGTTGGCCCTGGTTGGGCCGACTTGGCCTGCCACAGGCCCCTATTTAAGGGTGCCTTGTGTAGCCAGTCTGTGCAGCTATAGGCGCCTCCAAGTGAGGCCTAAGGCCCCTGTTTTCCTGCTGTTGGAGGCAGCGACCAGCCCGTATGCTGGTCGCCTCTTTCTGCCTCTGTTTCTGGCCTGAGTCACTCTCTCCCAGGCCCCCTACCTCTCACTGCCCCTTGTCCCCTCAAATCGGGGGCTCACAGGTGGGCACAGTGAGTTTCTAACACCCCCCCTCAATGTCACAACTGTGGGCCAATCCCCATGCGTTTGATGAGGTGCTCCATCTGTTCTCGAGGGAGTGCCTTCGTGAAGAGGTCGGACAAGTTATCGGCAGTCGGGCAGTACATGAGCTCGATCACATCGTGGATGATGAGCTCTCGCACAAAGTGGTAATGAACTTCGATGTGCTTGGTCTGCGCATGGTACACTGGATTCTTGGCAATGGTTATGCAACTCTGATTGTCGCACATCAGCACTGTTGCGTCCTCCTGACATACGTCCATGTCCTCCGAAATCCGCCTCAACCACAGTGTCTCACAGGCTGTTTTACACGCGGCTCTGTACTCTGCCTCTGTAGATGAAAGGGCCATTGTGGGTTGCTTCTTACTCAACCAAGAGATGGCACCAAATGCAAGTAAAAAACGATACCCTGTTGTCGATCTTCTGGTGTCAACATCACCCGCCCAATCATTGTCACAGAATCCGCCTAGTTCGATGCCTTTGGTGTAGGTGATCCCATAGGTGCAAGTACCCTTTAGATACCTCAGCACCCGTAAACCTGCATCCCAATGACTCTTCTTGGGAGAAGCAGAGAACTGGCATAATAGCCCAACTGCATAACAAATATCAGGTCGAGTATTGGTAAGGTAAAGCAAGCTTCCTACCAATCGTCAGTACAAAGGAGTATCGACTGGCTGAGATGTGTCGTGAACACTTAGCTTAAGCCCGACCTCCATAGGAGTTACTGCTGTCCTGCAATCCTCCATCTGAAATCTCTTCAGAAGTTCTCTGCAATATTTCTCCTGTGAAATGAAGATCATGTCTTTGGCTTGCTTTACTTCTATCCCAAGGAAGTAGTGTAATAACCCAAGGTCAATCATCTCAAACTCAGACATGAGTAGCTCCTTGACCTGTGAAATTCTTCGCTATACCCAACAAAGATACATTTTCTGCTCCAGGAATCAAGCTTGGTCCTATCTTCCTTGTGCACATGCACCCATGTGTTAGAACCAAAAATGCGAAGATGAGTTGATAGAGGGTTTCTTACCATAAAATGCCTCATATGGAGTCTTGTCCTTGACGGCCTTCGTCTTGGTCCTGTTGGTGTACGGCTGTATTGATAGCTTCACTCCAATAGGCTTTAGAAAGGTTCCTCCCTCGGAGCATCTACCCCATTTTGCTGAGAAGTATGTGCTGTGGTGAGTTGTCGCTTGATCCCATGCTGATGATCTCAGCACCTTGCTGCCCTAGAAGACAGCCAAGGTCCAGCCTCTCCCTAGAGCTAAGTCTGCAGCACCTGTTGCACTCTCTCACCTCCTATAGACAGGCCCGGAGAGTAGGCTTCGTGCTGCTCCTTTCTGCCCTGGAACTGCTGGCTGCTGGATATATAAATGAGGCAAGTGCCTCTGCTTTTATAGGCCCTAAGGCCTGTCATAAAACCGACCAGTCAGGCTGCCTTTGGCCGACCCAAACAGGCCGACCAGGCCCTGACCTGGACTGTATATAAACGCCCCTTTGGGGCTCTCTTTTCTAGGGCCTTTGGCCCACACTTCATGCAAGGGCTCAGCCCTTGGCCAGCCCTAGATAGGGCCTGGTTGGCTGGCTTTGCCCAGCCCAACCAGCCCTCCATATGGCCTGCCATGTGCTGCTCCATCCCCTGCCATGTCAGCTCCTGTTCACCCTGCTCTCCTGACCCGCCTGTACCGGCCTTTGCTCCAGCCCTCTGGTCATCTGCATCTGCTCCGTACCTTGCTTCCAGCCCTCCATACCAGCCCGTACAGTTGTGCTGTCCGCCTGCACGTCTGCTGCAGATACTCGCAGCCCAAAGACCTCGCTCCAGGCTCTCCAGGATGCTCTTGAGCAGTGCTGCCCACATGACAGCCTTGCTGCTGTCCATGTGGCAGCCATCTCTATCACTCTTGGCTGTGAGGTGCTGCCCATGTGGCAGCCCCCTCTCTTTCTTCTCTCTTGGGCACATCCTGCCCTAGGTCTCCCTCCCCCACGCTCTCCTCATATGGGGGCTTACAGATGGGGAGGTGACCATTCCAACAATCAGAGCTACGGTTGGCTAGAGACCCGAGGAGTGGAGGGATTGTTGAGCCATCAAACTGAGAGGAGTTGTAGGGCTGCTGTCCCGAGGTGTTTTGTGAGGAGGAGTGTGCAAGGTGTGGCCATACAAGTGTCAATGAAGGCATGTCTTTGAAGGGCATTTTCAGGTTCAAAAGAAGTTTTTCTCGAGGGCTGGGACAGCGAAGTTGTGAAGGTACATAGGCGCCAAGCCTATTCATCATCTTCTTCAGCCCTCTCCTCTCCTTTTTCCATCACCCCCCTTCTCTACCTTCTTTCCCATCCACTCTCTCTTCCAATTCAATTCCCTCCAACATGTCTACCCTGGCTCGTATGATCTAGCGGGAATTGACAGGCCTGCCGATCCCCTTGCGTCCAACCTTGGGATCCTAAAGCAGGAGGAGGCCGGGACCTTGACTCATCTGTGGGGCCGTCTCAATGCAAGGGACCCGAGGTCGTTTATATTTCTTAATTGTACTCCTTAGGTGATTAATCACATGAAGCAAATGACGGTGGCCAAGAGTATCTCGGAGCATTTGGTGTCGTACAACAATTGAACCTCTCCCATGAAGAGGGTCTCTTTGGAAGTCCAGATGAGATTGTTGGATCCCAAGAAGTCTTCATCGATGCAGAAGCACATCAACAAATTACACAAACTTCAGCAAGAAATCCTCCAAGCAGGGAAACAGATATCCTCTAAGGGCATAACCATCACATTGCTGTCCCAAGCATCCTCTCAATATGCTACATTCTATTCATCCTTGATAACTAGTGGAAGGATGAACTGGCCCCGATAGTATTCGACCAGGAGGACAGATTTGTAGATTGTACCTATGACAGCCAGTCTGAGGCTTTGGCAGCTAGGAAGAAAGGAAGAAAGAAGCTCACAGCTGAGGAATGACTCAAGGCCTCACGTCCGTATAACCGTTGTGGCCAGAAAGGTCACTATTGGCGGCAGTGTCCTCAGAGGATCAGTGAGGGGACTATTGAGCAGGACGGTTCTGCAGCCGCCACGTCATTTGTTCCAGCCTTCTAGTAGCACGCAGCAGGATGCCTTGCCAGCAGGATTTCAGGATCCAAATGGAGGTTTCTTTACTTGTTTGTGACAGTCTTTGATCGAGGCAGGCTTCAGGGAGGACCTCAAGCCACAAGGAGTTTTTCTTGCTGACTCAGGTGGCAGTATGTTACCAGTATGTATTTTGTTTGGATGTCATGACCCAGCAGATCTAGATGGGATCTCCTTGTGTTCTGCTGCAGCTATTATTTGATGAGCTACTGGAGATACAGATGGGTCAGGAGATTGCCAGCGCAGGAATCCAGACACAGTAGATTCATCCTTGTGAGTTGTTGGATGCCCATTGTTACTGGAGCACTAAGGTTCATCGATCTCAAGACAGTGTACCACTTTGAACCTAAGAGGGGGCTTCATATGGGGCTGTATAGCTCTGAGATACAGGTGCCCACGTAGGGAAGCAGACCTTGCACCGACGACACATATCAGTTGGATTATTGTACCGGTACCGAGTATACCTAGCACCTGTGGCTTGGGAGCAACCGCACCAAGTTTACAATGATCATACTAAGATAGTTTGTGCCAAGAGAGGCCTTCTTCGGCAATGCATGTCGCGGTCTTCAACGACGGTGCATCACACAATAGATTCCTCCAGTTGTTCCAGCGGCAAACACAACTCCTTGGCGTTCATGTTCCATCCAGAAGCTGAGAGGGGGTATTGGAGGTCAACATCTCCTGATGTCACATTGTAGAGAGAGAGGGCCTTGCTTGTGCGTGTGCCCACCCCGTGAGAGGTTTGGGTAGGCTGAGTGAGGGCCGACTAAGGGTAGACTTGCCCACTGTGGAGGCCCCACCGGTTGCCCCCTTTTATGGCTACGTGGTAGTCCATACTAGGGTACGAGGCTGGGTAGGCCAGTCGGCCAGAGGATGGGAGGGGGGGCAGCCCCTTGTAGGCTGCACGCCGCCTGGTCGGCCAGTGGTTGGAGGGTAGAGGCCGCTGGAAGGCTGCATGGTGGCCCCTATTTGTACCGCTGAGGGCATAGCTGTTGGATCGACCTTGTGGAGCCCTCACGGGGCTTCCTAGGGCAGGGGAGCAGCCAGTGCCAGCCCTTGTGTGGCAGCCCCCATGGGCAGGTAGGGGGTTGGTCCATAGACCAGCCTGCAAGAGGGGGGGGTAACTGCCTATATATAGGCCCCCCACCCACAGTTGTTGAGCATCTCATTGTGGAGCAGTTGGTGCCATATATAGCAGGCGTTTTCCCCACCAGTTTTGAGGGTTTTGTCTTGAGATCCCTTGCATCCCTTGTGTTTTCTCGTCTCCTTCTCAATTGTGTGTGTGTGAGGTTTCCTCTCTTCTCCATTCCGGTTCACTTCTCACACACTCTCCATTTCACAATGATCACTTTCCTCATGAGTCACAAGTCACACAATCATCATTATCCATTGAGATCTCTTACCCATGCTTCTCTAATATTGCAAAAAGATTTTGCCATTATCCATTTTTGGGGCCATTTACCAAAACCTCAAACTTTGATCTCAAGAGTTCTCTTGAATTTTTAACTTCAAGTGCAAACGGGAGTCATCAGGACAGAAATCAAGAGTCTCGATCATGAAATGATGATGATCAAGAGAAACAAAAATGCCAAATGAAAGAGACCTGTGGATTTCAATTCAAATGACATAGTCCTCATCTCCTCTTCAGCAGAGACATCTAGATGCCCTAGAGGTTTTTTGCAAGGAGAGAGACCTGACAGTCAACCTTGGCAAGACCAAGGTTAAGATCTTCAAGTTTGAACACTTCACAGACAGTGCTTCATCGACAAAGCTTCACTTACCAAGGAGAGGCGGTGGAGATTGTACACTTATACAATCATTCTCCTATGTGACTTCTGAAGGAGGGAGAATGAGTGAGAGCAAGAGAGATAGATAGTGTAGGGAGCTAGGAAGCTGAAGACGTAGTTGCAATAGAATAGGATGAAAGAGTACAACACAAAGTGAGAAGGATAAGGTTTTGTCTTAGTGACAAAACCTTAGTAGTCACTAACCATAGTTAGTGAACTAACTGCAGTTAGGGGGAAAAACCTCTAAAAGAGGGAAAAGTGCCCCTAACTAGCTTATTATATTACATTGGTCACTGCTGAATTATATCTATAATTCTAACACCCCCCTGCAGTGCCAATGTCATGTACAAGGCTGATCAATCACCAAACGGATATAAGTTCAGGGCACTGCGAAATGCCTCAAACTTCTCACGTGGTAGCGCTTTGGTGAAAATATCTGCAACGTTGTCGTGTGTGGACACAAAGATCATACTGATCTCTCCTGCATGCAACTTCTCTCTGACGTAGTCATAGTGAACCTCAATGTGCTTCGTGCGAGCATGAAACACTGGATTCTTTGCCACTGCAATGGCACTCTGACTATCAGTGAGAATGGGAGAAGGACCCTCCAAAGACAGATGAAGATCAGCAAATAAACGTCTCAGCCAGACACATTCAACTGTTGCTGTGAAAGCTGCCCTGTACTCAGCTTCACATGATGAGGTAGCCACTGTAGATTGTTTCTTGCTCAGCCATGAAATGCAAGATTTTCCCAAAAAGAAACAATTGCCACTAGTGGACTGCCTAGTGTCATAATCACCAGCCCAATCTGAATCACTGTAGGCATGCATCTGCAAGTCACCCCCCCTGGGAAATAGTAAGCCAAAAGACTTGGTGCCCTGCAAATAACGGAAGATGCGCTTAACTGCCTGCCAATGCATAGTTTTGGGGCTGTGCATGTACCTGCTCACCTGAGATACTGCAAACTGAATATCAGGCCTAGTATTGCAGAGATATATGAGGCATCCAACAGCTTGACTGTAAAGTGTGGCATCAACTGATTCTCCTGCATCATGCATTGTGAGTTTCAGCCCCGGTTCCATAGGAGTAGATATGGGCTTACACTCTTGCATGTTAAATCTGTCCAAGAGTTTCTGAACATACTTGGACTGAGACATAACAGTGCCACGTCTCTCATGAGAGAACTGGATCCCCAAATAAAAGTGAAGCAGCCCCAAATCTGACATATCAAAGTTGGTCTGCAAATCAGCTTTGAAATCTGCAATTTTTTCTTCATTGGACCCTGTGAGCAGTAAGTCATCAACATAAAGAAGGATGACTAAGATTTCCCCCCCATCCATCTTGATGTAGAGGGTGCTCTCAGTAGGACTATTGTGCAGCCCCTTGCTGGTCAAAAAGGCATGTATTTTGGCATACCATGCACGAGGGGCCTGTTTCAGCCCATATAAAGCTTTATTAAGCTTGCAGACTTGAAGTGCATTGGCTGTAATTTCAAAACCCGGAGGTGGTTTGACATACACCTCTTCCAGCAAGTCCCCATTTAAGAAGGCTGTTTTTATGTCCAACTGATGAACATTCCACTCAAAATGTGCAGCCATTGCAATAACTGATCGGATGGTGGTCATCCGGGATGTAGGAGCAAAGGTCTCCTCATAATCTATGCCCTTTTTCTGAGCATAGCCTTTAGCAACCAGCCTGGCTTTATATCTGTCAATGGAGCCATCTGGCTTCCGTTTGACTTTAAATACCCATCGTGTGCCAATAGCATGTTTACCCTGTGGCAAATCCACAACATCCCCCTGCAGTGCCAATGAAAGAGTACAACACAAAGTAGAGTTGATAAGGTTTTGTCATAGTGACAAAACCTTAGTAGTCACTAACCATAGTTAGTGAACTAACTGCAGTTAGGGGGAAAAACCTCTAAATGAGGGAAAAGTGCCCCTAACTAACTTATTATATTACATTGGTCACTGCTGAATTATATCTATAATTCCAACACCCCCCTGCAGTGCCAATGTCATGTACAAGGCTGATCAAATGCACGAGGGGCCTGTTTCAGCCCATATAAAGCTTTATTAAGCTTGCAGACTTGAAGTGCATTTGCTGTAATTTGAAAACCCGGAGGTGGTTTGACATACACCTCTTCCAGCAAGTCCCCATTTAAGAAGGCTGTTTTGATGTCCAACTGATGAACATTCCACTCAAAATGTGCAGCCATTGCAATTACGGATCGGATGGTAGTCATCCGGGATGCAGGAGCCAAAGTCTCCTCATAATCTATGCCCTTTTTCTGAGCATAGCCTTTAGCAACCAGCCTGGCTTATATCTGTCAATGGAGCCATCTGGCTTCCGTTTGACTTTAAATACCCATCGTGTGCCAATAGCATGTTTACCCTGTGGCAAGTCCACAACATCCCAAGTCTGATTTTTTGCAATGGACTGCAACTCATCGTGCATGGCATTCATCCAATGCACATTACCTTGTGCCTCTTCAAATGTGGCAGGCTCCTCTTCATCAAGGAGAGTACCTGCATATGCTGATTCCACTGAATTAGCACCTTCCATGTGCCTTGCTGCACTGCGAGTCCTGCCAGGTAACGGAGCATCAAGTTTACTCTCCCGGAGAGTCTGTAACAGCCAGTTTGGGACTGTTTTTGCTGCATGAATGTCTGCAATTTCTTGCTGTACCACTTGTTCCACTTCCTGTGGAGGAGGCATGACATCCCTTGGCGGAACTGAAGCATTTGAAGGTTGCTGTAAATTCTGATTTGGATCAGAAAAATCAGCAGGGGAACCCAAAGCAATGGGTAGCAACCCTTGAAAGACATCTTCTGAAGGTGAAGGCATTTGAAAATCAGCCTGAGTGTAAGCTGAATTTTCAGAAAATATCACATCTCTACTTACAATGATTTTGCGTGTAGCAGGATTGTAGAGACGATACCCCTTGCTTTCTGCACTGTATCCAACAAATATGCATTTGATGGCTTTATCTGACAATTTGTGCCTAAATTCAACTGGCACATGTGCATAGGCAAGGCATCCAAAGACTCGGAAGTGATCCACTGAAGGCTTCCTGTCATTCCAGACCTCAAAAGGAGTTTTTGTTTTTAAAGCCTTAGTGGGAGCCCTGTTCAAAATGTAATTGGCACACATCAAACCCTCTAACCAGAATTTATGAGGCATGTGTTTGCTTTTCAGCATACATCTGTCCATCTCCATGAGGGTTCTATTTTTCCTCTCAGCTTTGCCATTTTGCTGAGGGGTCAGCCTGACTGTGAGCTGATGCACAATACCCTTTTGTTTGAGAAAAGCATCAAATTCTGCAGATAGGTATTTCCCACCTCTATCCGTGCGTAATGTCTGTATCTTGAGCCCGGTTTCATTTTCAACCATGCCTGAAAAGTGTTTAAACACTGTGAACACTTCAGATTTCTTTTTCAGCCCATAAACCCAAGTAAAATTGGAGTAGTCATCAATAAATGTGACAAAGTAGAGATGACCACCCAATGAAGGAGTCCTCATGGGACCACAGACATCACTGTGTATAAGCTGCAATTTGCGAACAGCTTTAACTGAACCATCCTTCTTGAAGGGAAATCTATGCATTTTACCTAAAATGCACCCTTCACAGGCATGTGGAGGAGGTATCTCAAGAGGTGGCAATGCATCAACCATTGAAAATTTCTGAAGTGTCATTAAGCTGTTGTAATGCATGTGGCCATATCTGGCATGCCATAATTCTGCATTTTGCATGGCAACTGTAGGGGTAGAAATTGCCAAAGCAGGAGCTGCTCTTTTCTGAAAAATATCAAGCTGAAAAAGCCCACGCAGCAGAGTACCAGATAACATTAAGGCATAGTTAGCTTCCCTGTCCCGGACAGCACATTTGTCATCCTCAAAGATGACCTGAAATCCTTCTCTGTTAAGAGTGGACACTGAAAGGAGATTTTTGGTTATGCCAGGCACATATAAGACATCAGAAAGTCTGAAAATTGAGCCATCAATTGCAGTGAGCTCAACTTCTCCTGTGCCACGTACTGAATATGAGGAGTTGTTGGCACAAGTGACTTTCTTACCAACAGGGGGTGGATGCAAGGAAGTAAAAAGACACTTCCTCGAAGTGATGTGCTTGGATGCACCGCTGTCAAAATACCATGTGTTCAGTGTTTCATCAACACTGAAAGCAGATGCATCTGAGGGAGAGTCAAAACTGCAAGTCAAAAATGCATATGTATCATCACTGCAAGAAGCTGTACTATCCCGAGCATCTGGAACAGCCAACCTAGAATCAGAAATGCAAGATAAAAAGGCATAATCTTGACCAACAAAGTTGGCTGCAGCATCCCCACTGTCAGATGCACAAGGGGCTGAATCTGAAACAGCCATTCCTGAGCTGTTTTTCTTTTCCTTTGCAATCCTTTTCCTGCATTCTGCTATGTGATGACCTGGCTTTTTGCAGTAGTGACAAAAACCCTTCTTTTTGGGCTTGCTTGCATCACTTTTAGCCTTTTGTGAAGGCTGTCCTGACCCACTGGAAGGCTGATTTGCTGCTGTTTTTGCCTGTCCCTTTGTTTTTGATTTGAATTTTGAGAGCATGGCTTGTTCACCTGCACGTGAAGCCAAATTTTTCCTGGTCTGCTCTTCCTGAAGCAGAAGCCCTATCAGCTCATGAAAAGAAAGAGGATTTGCACCCCCCCTCAATGATAAATTCAGCGAAGTATGAAAGCTGAGATAAGACTCAGGAAGAGAATTCAGAGTGGTTGTAATCATCTCTGAATCAGGAATAATTTCATCTATGTTTAACACCTGCTCTCTGAGATCCTGTAGCTTAGTGAGGTGGGTTGACATGGAGTCACCCTCCTCCATATGTGTATTGCTCAACTCTCTTTTTAAAAAAGATACCCTGGCATCATTCCGTGCTGCATACATGCTTTCCAAAATATCCCACGCTGCCCTGGAGGTCTTACACGACCAGATATGCGGAATGATTGATCTTTTCACTGAAAGAGAGATGCAAGACAAGGCTAAGGCATCCCGTGAATCCCATCTCTTTTGCTCAGCTGCACCAACAACTTGTCCTGCAGCTGCACCTTGTGCACGACCTCTTCCACCTCCTTGGTGAGGAGGGGTAGCAGGTGCAATATCTGCTGGTCGGATTTCATCCCCATTGACATAATCCCATAAATTGCGAGAAATCAGAATATTACGTACCATGAAACTCCAGAGGGAGTAGTTGGTACCATCCAATTTATCTTCCTGAGAAAGACCACCGAACTGAAAATCATTCTGATTTTGATGGGCCATATCTGAAAAAGAGATTGAAGCAGATACAAAGCTGAATTCCCTTACTGGGAATAAAATGCACAACTCCCAAAAACCACACCCAAGCACGGGCTGTATATGCAACTTAGATTTCTGTACTTGAGCTGTCAGAAATCTGTCCAAGCATAAAACACTCTCCAAAATCTGCCAAAAGTGTTCCAAACACTCCAAGAAAGGCAGTATGTACTGAATACTCCAAAAAATGCTCTCCAAACACAAAAGCCCCAATTTGTGGCTAGAAATTGCAGCCAGAAAGGGGTAAAAAAGCTAAAAGCCCCAAATCTGCAATTTTAATACAAAAGCCCCAAATTTCAGACAAATCTGCAATTTTGCTCTTGTTATAGCTTCAAACTTGCCCAATGATTGCAATGTCTGCAATCTGCAAAATGCCCCAAATGTACTTGCAGAATACTTAGCCAAACAATGGCTGTCTGCCAAATTAGCCTGCCAAAGATCACCTGCCAAAGATCACCTGCCAATTCTCTTGTACAAAACCAAGGAGGTACCTGCTGCTGTACTGAAGCAGATTCAGTACAGATTTACTGTACTGAATACAGTACGGAGATGCCGTATAGTTTGTACGGCACTGTACGGCTGGTACGTCGACGATAGGTACGGATGGCGATGTACGGCGCGGTACAGACGGCGCTGTACGGACGCAGATGACGCAATGTACGGAACTGGTACGGCGCAGTACGGCTGCAGGTACGGAGCTGGTACGGCGAAGTACGGAGCTGGTACGGCGAAGTACGGCAGCAAATGACGAACAGTTTCGGCGCTGGTACGGCGATGTACGGCGGCAGCAGATGGCGACACTTGCGTAAGGCTTCCGTACAGTCGTACGGACTGTACGGACAGATTGGAGCGAGCTGGAGCTGGAGGTAAGGCGCTGGTATGAAGAAGGAGCAGAGAGCACACAGGCCTAGAACCTGCTCTGATACCAAATGAAGGAGATGGAGAGAGTGAGAGCTAGAGAGAGTGAGAGAGTCTAAAGCTTGAAAGCTGTAGTTGCAAAATAGAGTGTAAAAGAGTACAACACAAAGTAGAGTTGATAAGGTTTTGTCATAGTGACAAAACCTTAGTAGTCACTAACCATAGTTAGTGAACTAACTGCAGTTAGGGGGAAAAACCTCTAAATGAGGGAAAAGTGCCCCTAACTAACTTATTATATTACATTGGTCACTGCTGAATTATATCTATAATTCCAACATACAGGTGACTGTGGGATCCAAGATGATTTGGAGTAAGCCATGGGTCCCTCATCACATCATACAGGCAGAGTTCGCTATGGCGCCATTGTAGATTGATGCCATCTTCTCGACATTAGAGTCATACAAATGACTAGCCGAGAGTGGGGTTAGCACATCTTGCTACACACACATATCCAGATGGATTGACAGATAGGGTATTCAAAAGGATCGCCTTCCCCCCTTTTAGTACAGCTTGGATGCCTTGTTCCTCCAAATCGCGAAAGATGAGATAAACCGTATCATATGGTTGGATCTACTCCATCTCTATACATCACAGGGAACGTGGGCAACACTGGAATCTTCACCTTGTTTTCTGCCAATTCTTGCAAAGAAGCCATTTGGATAGAAGTGGAGCGAACGGAGAAGATCGGGCAGGAGGGTAGGAGAAGGGGTATGAAGGGAGGGAAGATGGAAGACAAGGTAGAGAGGCTTGAAGAGACTTCTTCCCCCAACCTCCGTGAATCTGGCCTTCACACAGTCCACCACTCCGATCTGAAAACAACCTTCAAAGTCAATGCCTTGCTCTACTCCAAAAGACAGCCCCTACCTTCTCAACCTCCGCTTCGAACAGCTCCAAAAGGCTTTGTAGTTTGCTGGTTCCAAGTCCTCTCCACAGCACACGTCTTCTTAGCCAACCTTTGCCTTTGATACCATGTGAGAAGTGTAGCCGTACTAAACCACAGTGGAGAGAAGAGAGCAAACAACTCACAAGACAGAACTGAAAACAGAGAAAACAAAGAGACTTGCACAAGGATCTCAAGAGAAAACCCCACTACTACTGTGGAAAACCTCAACTCCAGGTGAGCAAACTGTTGTACACTGAGATGGAAGAATTGTAAGGGATGGGGCCCTATATATAGGATCACCCCCTGCCCAAACCAACCGACTAGGGGAGGGGAAAGTGGCCAACCAGGGGGCCGACCCTGGGCAAACTGACCAGGTGGTCGGTCATATTGCACTGGTTAGGGGCGCCAGAAGGCGAGATCCAACTCTCTCATGATTATGATTTTGCAGGTGATCTCTTTGCATTGGACATGGGCCTGAAAAAAGTCTTGGGATGGGATTGGATGAAATTCCTAGGGGCATTTAGTATTGACTTGAATGCCATGACTATCTGCTTTGCATATAAGGGCAAAACAATGGTATTGTAGGGTTTGACAAGGCACTTGGCCCGAGAGTTCAAGAAAGAAAGTGCCATTTATGCATCGACTCATACAGGACTCTCAAATTTTCTAAAATAGTTGCTGATATGCTATGTAGGTTACCTACAAAGAGGGATGTTGATCATGCCATAGTTTTGGATCCTGGAAGTAAGCCCATAAACAAGGCTCCAAACTGTCTCTCTAAGGTGGAACGGCAGGGAGTGGCAGGACAGGTACGTGAGTTGCTTGAGAAGAATTTCATTTCTTATGGCACTTCTCCCTTTGCCTCCCAGTGCTCCTTGTAAAAAAAAAAGATGGTTCATACCGCATGTGCATTGATTACAGGGATCTCAACAAGGCTATATAAAAAACAAATTTCCAATTCCTAGAATTGATGATCTGTTAGATGAACTAAATTTAAGATGCTCAATTCTTCACAAAGATAGAGGGTTATCATCAGATCAGAGTGAAAGATGGTGATGAGCACAAACAGCCTTCCACATAGAACGGGGTTTGTATGAGTTCAAGGTGATGCCACTTGGCCACCTTTCAGGCACTCATGAACAAAATATTGCAGCCACTTGTCTTCTGATGTGTGCTTGTTTTCTTTGATGACATCCTCATTTGTGAGGAAATGGCCATAGCCACTATATCCCACCCAACTGAGAGGGATTTTGGGTCTCCCTCCTACTAAGCATTTATTCAGAAATCTGCCAAGAGGGCAACTCCTCTAAAACAGACCTCTTTAAGAAGGATGATTTTTTGTGGTCAAAAGAAGAACAGCTCAGTTTGAAGACCTGAAATTGGCCTTGATTCATGCACCTCTGTTGGTATGCCCTAACTTCTCATGACCCTTCATCGTGGCGTGGAGGCAGATGCTAGAGACAACGGCTTGGGGCTGTTCTAAGGTAAGAGCATGGTGTAATAGCTTTTGAAAGCTGAAAATTTGATGCAAAGAGCTCAACCACCATGTTTATGATCAGGAAATGTTCGCCATTCTACATGTCTTTAAAAAGTGGCATTACTACCTGTATGGAGCAAATCAAAGTCAAAACTGGTCATAGGACACCCAAGTAAAAGAGATGGTCAGCTTCAATGCAATCCTTTGATTTTGACATTGACCACAGGAAGGGGAAGAAATGTGGTTGCAAATGTGGGCTTGCACGTTGTCTACAGTTTTTACCATCTATCAAGACTGGATACATGACATTCAAGAAGAATACATGCAGAATTCAAAGACAGCAGCCATCTTTTCAGAATTGTAGGAGCCCAGGATCATTCTGACTTTAACTTGCATAATGGCTTGTTGTGGTCCGGAACAAAATTTACTTGGTTCCGGATTCACAACACAGGCAGCTCATGTTGAGGGAAATGCATTTTTCCTGCATGGCAGGACATACACGTGTCACAAAGACATATGAGAGGGTAAGGCAAAGTTTCTTTTGGGAAGGTCTATGGAGAGATCTAGTCAAACATGTTGCTGAATTTTTGCCATGCCAGCAAAATAAAGTGGACAGAAACTATCAGCTGGTTTGTTGCAGCTCCAAAGGGCAATGGACTCACATAGCAATGGATTTCATCACAGGATTGCCTTCTACAGATAGAGGATGGGACAGCATCTATGTAGTGGTGGATAGGCTAACAAAACAAGCACATTTCATACCCACTAAGACCCAATATTCAGTATCACAGGTTGCTTGGCAGTTCATTAATAACGTGTAGTGTGGCAAATTTTATGGGTTATTTCTGGCAGGAATTATTTACAGCAGTGGGTACTTTACTCAACCCTAGCACTGCATACCACCCTAAGACCGATGGTTAATCTGAAAGGGTGAACAAATGGGTAGAGGAATACCTGAGGCATTTTTGTCATAACTAAAGGTCGTGGGATAAGTGGCTTGCACTTGCTGAATTTTGCCACAACAGCTAAGCATCTCTCTATTGGAATGAGCCCATTTGCGGCAATGTATGGGTGCAAAATGGGAATGCCTTCCTCAATTGGAGACATGGCTGTGAAAAACCAGCAAGCATGAGATGACTTGGAGAGAATGAGGCTCTTCTACAATTGCCTCATGCAAAATGAAATATGCGGATGAACGTAGGAGATACTCGCAACCTCTCCTATTTGCAATTAATTAATTACTCCCCTCTCCCCCCCCTTTCCACTCGCAATTAACCTATCTCAACCATCTGTTAATTCGCTCTTTCACCTACGTTAACTCACTCAAGTCTGCGCCTCTCTTACTACTCCCACTCCTCACACTTCCCCCTGCCTTCCACTCAACCCCCCCTCTCTCCCCCTTCCTCCTTGAGAGGCTTTCACAGCCCCCCTTCACTACTGCACTCTACAAGGCCCCCCTCCTCCTTTTATACTATCCAGGAGAAGGTTCTGGATGCGGAGACTTCTGGAGAAGCCACCCGCCGGCTGCCTTAGGTTAATCGAAGATTGCATGAAACACCTGCAGGCTGCCTTAGGTTAATCAACAATTGCACCACCCGCCTCCGCAAGCAATTAATTAATAGGGGCGGTTTTCTATCGCTGGGGGGGCCTATTAGGTTTTCAAGGAAGGAGATTATGTGCATTTACGTCTCCATCAAAAGAAAGATCAGTTAGGACTGGATAGCTGTCAGGTCTGGATCGCTGTATTTGAATACAGAAGAGCAGAAGGCTTGGAACCAACTTCTCAAAAAGGTAAAATATTTCACTGCTATCTTTCACTTTTGCCGAAAAGAGAGATCAGTTATGACTGGATAGCTGTCAGATCTGGATCGCTATATTTGAATACAGAAGAGCAGAAGGCTTGGAACCAGCTTCTCAAAAAGGTAAAATCTTGCTTCCTTCATGTGTTGATGGAGAGAACGAGTTGAACGTTTGCCTCAGGTACATGTCAAAAAATAGCTAGCAAACCCTGTCCCAGCTCGCAACAAAATGTTGATCCCAAAGGACCTTCAATCTCTCTCTCTATACTAACACCATAAAAGTGCATGAAGTAGACAAATATATACCTAGATGAATCCAGGAACATTCCCAAACTCATCCTCTAAAAACACAACATTCCCAAACTCATCCTCTAAAAACACAACATAGTGCAGTTTCAATCTCATGATAGTCACTCACAAGGTTGAAAACCATAAACTCCATCATGCATAGCAGGGACTAGCTACTATGACATCCCCACTGACATCATCAGCGCCCAACAGTGGGTGTAGACCATAGTATAAAAATATGCTCTCACACATACAAATCCACACACCCACACATACTTGAGCATCCATTTATACAAAGTCTTCGTACTGAGTTTCTGTTGGCACTACGGAGGTGAAGGGCAGACTCAGCCATGATGAAGGCTAGCACTAAAGGAGAAGGCTAATCAAAAGGTAGTCCAAAATCTCTTCATTCAAGCTACATCTGCTTATGAAGTCTAAACATTTTCATTTTAGTCTCTCCCCAACGAGCATCTAAATCTAAATCTAGCTGATAGGGCAACGCACCATTTAAGATAGAAAGAATTATCACAATACCAGCATGAAGTAGACAAACTTGAATCTGTCCTAGAACAGAAGAATGTACAGCACAATAGAGCCTCTATATATCACCACCGAATGGTGGACTGAAGGCACAACTGTTTGCCTCAAAACTCCAACCAAGCTGTGTACGGAGGGCTGGCAAGCTGAGATTAACTGCTGCTCTCCTCTCCTCTTCCTGCATGCCTCCTGAAGGCTTTTGGAATAATAACAGGGGCAAAAATTCCCCTTTACATAGTGGATTTCGATGCTCATGCCCCCCCAACCATCCAAGATCTGGCTGACCGGCCAGATATCCAACCCAACGGACAAGATGGCTGAACATACCCCGGGCCCCAGTCAGATCCCAGTCAGGCCCTTTTGCTGGTCTGCCCTTTTTTGGGGGGATAGTGTTGCAATAAAACATGAAAGTGGTGAGTATATGCACGATTAATCATGGTGCATCCTTTCATCCTTGCCTTCATGGTCAATTTATATGAGTTGTATACATAGATTGGGTATTTATCACAATGTCATGGTTGTGCGGCACTCTGGTCAAGCTGCTAGAAGGTTGGTCTTCCCCCACTCCCCTGTTTCAGGGGCAATCCCAACTTGTAGGCTGAGGGCTTAAGCTCCGTGATGAAATCTATATATCACCCTTCAATGAAGCATATCTATGCTTATGTGTATATATATATTATGTATATCTAGATGAATCCCGGAACATAGCCACATCGTTCCTCTGAAAACAGTGCAGTTTCATACAATAACCAGTGTCTCACAATCCCCTAAAGTGTTTGGATATTGCATACTAAACCCAGTCATCATCCTATGACACGGAAGACTAATTTGATTCCGCATAAATAAAACATAGCAAGTCCACTTCCAGTACAGGTCTCTTCTTGTAGGCACGAAAATTCGATTGTATTGCTGATAGCATTCAGATTCCACTTGTCCCTTTATTTTGCTTCATTACAGATGACTGTCTTTAAGAAGTCTAAAAGGTTATGTACACATGCAACTTAAACACCCAATAAAACTACTTACTATTCAGGAGAGAGACAGATCCAGTTCCCAGAAGAGTAGAAGCATCAGCTGCTGTTGGATACTTTGCATCAAAATTCAAGCCCCATGCTGGGTTTCTGTTATACAACCGTTCGAGCAACTTCACCAGGTGGTTTTTCTCGATAAAGGAATACCTACAAACAACATGAGAGGCATCCAACAAGAATTTGTAGCATGATTGGTATCTTCAAATACAAAAGTTCCAATTTATATTTTAAGAGGGCAGGACTGCCACGGGATGGCATCTGGTGCTAATAGAGTTTCAAACAAAACTGTACAATAGAACGAGGCATTTCTCTGCAGTCACGTGTCATCGGACAACCCTCTTATTTCACTGGCCTCCATATCGTGACGGTAGACACAGGAAATTCACCAAAAAGACATACGCACCTTTCCAGCAGTTGAGAGTAGCTCAAAGGAACGGAAAGGCCGTCATCCTCATCATCCCCACTGCAAGCGCCAGCTCTTGAATACCATGCATGGTAACGACGAGGAAGTAGCTTGTACTCTGAAAGCTCGTTCCTAAGCTGGGCACATGTCTTACGGCATGGGCCATCAGATAGAAAATGCATGATCAAGAAGTAAACTTCCCTGACATCAACCTCTGCTTGTGCGACCTTCTTTGATGGACCAACTGAACCTTCGTGACTCATTGTCGCACCTAGAGGTAGCTGGTCATTGTTACTTTGCCTAGGGGTCTTTAGCATACTTTGCAAAGGAGCCGTTGACAGGGTTGATACAATCACACCTGCAGCCTCGCAAACAGATGGCTTCTTGCACTCCAGTGCCATCTTACCGAGGTCACATTATTGAATAGCCTGCCATATTTATCAAGAGCAACAGCTTAGATCTACAGTCTCAGCGTAGACTCGTACCTTTGTTTGAGTTTGGCTCTCACTAAAGTAACTGAAAAGACATGATGCAAGAAACCTTAAAAGAGAGAAAATATCATGCTACAAGGGAGAACTTAGATGTCAGACCCAATAACCAAAATATACCTTTGTAAGACTAGAATATATCCAATCGTACAAATTCAGATTTTTGTTGTCCAATAAGCAAAAAAAACTAAAATTTTGTACTAGCCTAGACCTGACCAAATAGATAAAGTCTGTAAGCAGCAAAATAAATGGACGAAAACCAACAAAACGCTCTCCATGTTCCACAGAAGCCTTTGTTTTCTCTCAAAGACAGCAAGTGAACAAAAGATCTCAGGAGGGACAATAAGGTATCAATGTTGATTCTCTGGTGGCCGTCATAAACCGAGAGCACAACTTAGACTCAATCGAAAATCTTGTTTTTTATGCTTAAACTTCCTTCTATACCCTATTCATCGTATAAGCTTTTAAGTCAGCCCTAAATATACTAACCACCAACGCTAATCGTTAGAACAATAACGTTAGAACACTAAGTACATTATAGCTTCTTGTTGTTTGCGACAGTAAGGAACAAAGATTGAACTACCAAAAGCCTTCTGCATAATTGAAATTCAGAGACATAAGTCTCTGGCAATACAGTTATGTATGCCCCTCTTCTATAATTAACGTGAATTCGAATCAAGAAGACGATTTTGTTCTAACGTGGGCGGTACTGACAGTCAACTATAATACAGCCGTCCGCAACCTGGCGGTTTACGAAAGCGGCGAGCTTCATAATATACAGGGTTGGCTTATGATCAAGGTTTTGTATGTGTGTTGACAGAAGAGTACAACGTTTCACAGAATCCCATCGTTCGTTTGTCCTGTCTCTGGATTATCCAAGACTGTCGGGCATGTGGCTCAATTTTGGGATATAGAACAGTATATGAGCTAACAAACACAGGATTGAAGTCGATGTAAGCCTGATTCGTCTTCTATAGTAACATAAATGTAGATCACGCACAATTTCGCCAGATTTGTAGAAAAACTGGTCAGAAGGGTACACACACATCATGAATTTTGAAGTGACAAAGAGGAAGCGTCTAGGAGATTGAAAAGACGGTGTACTTGCAGCCGGTAGAATCGTCGCCTTGCTGCCATCTCCACAAAACGAGCGGAATTGTGCAGCGTGAAGCCGATGCAGAAGGGACGGGAGACAGAGTAACCAATCCAAAGCAGGCAAAAGCCAAAAAAGGCACAATTGTCAGGACGTAACAAGAGCCAAAGCAGGAGAAAAGGGGGGAGGGACAAGGGGTGGAAGGGAGGGAGAAGGAAGAGATGGAATTGGTGCAAATCGGAGGGAGAGAAAGGGGGACTGACCGGAGAAGGGAGCGTACCGAGGGCAGGCAGGGGCAGAGGGGCAGGAGCAGGAGCAGGACGAGTCGTTGGATGTCCGGGGAAGAGGAATTCGTGTTGGCAAATTTTGTGGTTTTGTTGTGAGAGAGAGAGGGGGGGGGGGCTAGTTTAGAGTAGAGGCAGAGGCAGAGAGGGTGCTGCTGCTCAGCTCTGGTTCCTTCGTTGCTTTCCTTTCTTTTCCTTCAATCCGCCTCACCAAACCCTTTGGCATCCGCTTTTTAAATGCCCTCCCCATCTCTCTCTATCTTTTTGTTTTGTTTTGTTTTTTTGTTTGCTCCCATCAACACCTTCACGTCCATTACCATCACCCCCTCCTCAAGCCCTTGTTTAAACTCCTCCCTCTCCCTTCTACAATCCCCAACTCATATATGCTGGTACAACACCTTGTGCCTTCTCCTTCGCAATTGGCTCTTGTAACAGTACGACGATGACTCCATTCAAATCTCTCTCTCTCTCTCTCTCTCTCACCTACAAATATGTAAGTTGCATCAATTTCAAACATTCATAATTAGAGATGCAATGCACCATCAATGTTTCACTTCATTTGCTACAAAATATTCATAAGCATTAGCCAAAGAGTAACACTTCTACTTTCACTTATGTCTTTGTTATCTTAAGTAAAAGCATTTGCCCATTATTATGTTTTACTCATCCTTCGTCATGTTTATCTCATATATTTGTAAGGACAATGTACTTGGTTTATTGAGTCAAGTTAGTCTTCCGAATGTCTACTATTGATTATTTAATTGTCTCTTTTTTTAATTTATTATCTTTGATGTATACAATTCATGCTACTAAGTATCTCTCCTTTGATTATTTAATTGACAACATCCAACTACATAACATGGAATTTAACTTTTTCTTAATTCATACCCCAAGCATTCACTTACATGTATAGTCAAACCTATACAAGGATAGGTAAACGTACATATATTGTATGCTCCAACATAGCTAGAGTGATGGGAAGCACACAAGTCAATTATAAGTCAACAAGGTAGGTCATGTTATGAAGGGGTTACAAAATGTAGAACTATAGGACAAACACATTTGCGATGAAACGAAATTAGATAGTGGTATATTGAAAATTTAAGTCCATAAGTCCTTGTTATATTGTGCCTCACTCTCTTATAAACATGCTATGAACAAGGGGCCACACAACGTCCTGAAAGCATTTGTTAAACGTACAACACCTACAAGACTTTAAAGATACCAATAAAAGTAGTCATAATCCAAGTTTGCAAGCAACAACCAAAATATTAAAGTTTCAAGGGACTTCATATTAATTCATAATGATTATTGACAACTTTAGGACCAAATCTTAAACCTTAGGAATCCCAACAAATCTCATGCAAGAAACAACTCTTTTTGGACGAAGAAAATGAGCAAATACTACATAAATCTCATTAAACATGATCTTTATGGTTGTGTTTAGAAAACTATAGTGAAAACTCTATTGAATATGCTTCTTTAAGGAGAAATGTACAAGCACAACAAAAAGCTCATTAGTAGTGCAAAATTAAGCAAAATTTAAGGATTACATTTTTATCTAAAAGCAAGGATTTTAGCAAATCATTTGTATTGTAAATGCCCATTATGCATGCATTACAAACCTCTTAATGCATATTTACAATGTAGTTTGCCATGCCTATTATGCATGCATTACAAATCTCTTAATGCATATTTAAATGTAGTTGCCATACCTATGAAAAAGGGAAACCCCAATCATGAACTTTGTTGCAAACATTGTCCTACACAAACTGCATTACAATTAACATTGTCAAGGATTGCAACATATATAAGTATAACCACACATATTATTGGGCACTGGGCAAAGAGTCGTTAGACCTTGAGGTCTCGGAGGCGAGATGGTTGCCTTGTTTACCTCTCAGCAATCCATGCAGACCTGGCTATTTTTTATTGGGCATAATGAACACAGAGAGCACCAATTGGATATACTTACAAGGAAGACAAGGTTGGCTTCAAGTTTTTTTTTTTTTTCACATAGTGGAGCCCTTGTAGGCTTTTGGCTAGCTATTGTTCCTACTAGCCCCAAGGGCCACATACTAAATATCAAAGGACTCCACATAAAGGGCCATGTCATTTGTAAACCCTGAATCCAACAGCTCCTCCTCTTGTTGAATTGGAAGCCTCATCCCCAGCTACAAAGAGAAAAAGAAACGGGCAGGGGGACAGCCCTATCAAATCTAGCGGGAAAGAGAAAAGGCCTCACCCATGTCCTTATCATAAGCCTTCACAAAATTAAGAGAAGGATAGCGAGAGGTTGAGATTCCTCCCTAGCCCAATCTAGTGCCTCCCAAAATGTGAAGATGTTTTCTAGGATGTTGTGTTCGTGAACAAAACCTATCTGCATGTCATGAATAATATCTACTAAGTGGAGACACAACTGCAAGCTCAAGACCTTAGCTAAGATCTTGTATGTAGTGTTCAGTTGAGTAATCGATCTCCATTGCTAAATATCATTCCTTCCCCTCCTTTGGGATCAAACAAATCCAACCACAACTCAAACACTGCAAAAGAGAACCTGAGTCAAAAATCTTCTAGAAGGCCATAAGAAGGGGTGTGTGGATATCCAGAAGCACCTAAAAAAGGATGGTGTCAATCCATCTTCTCTAGGGCACTTCAGTGGAGGGAGGACCTTGGGGGCCTCCAAAAGCTCCTCATCGAGAAAGGGCTCATCTATTTGCTTGCTCATGCTCTAAGAGACCACTATTGACATATGGGTCCAAACTGCCTCCCAAGCTACTTGTATTTTGGGGGACTCATGCTCGATCAAGCATCAATAGATGTCTCTGGTCATTTCGATAATCTGCTAAGGGTCATAGTGCATCTGTCTGCTCACATATCTCGATGCTAAGGCTCCAATGGTGGGGGACTCATGGATGAAGAAGAAAGCAAGGCTGCATGAGCAGAAGGGGGTGGAAGTGGAGATGTTGAGGGAGGGAGGCAGGTAGTGAGAATAACCACTTTCGAGGGAGCGACCAAAGGGGGAAGAGCGGACTCAACCTAGGGGATCTACAAAGAGGAACAATTTTCTAGAGGAGAGCAAGGGTGGGCCGAAGGGGCAAATTGGGACAAAGTAGCTAGCTCTCATATGGCCTACTACTCTGATGGTCCTTGAGTGTGCTGGGTCATTGGCTCTGGGGGCTCTATAGGTAGATCAAGGAAAGTCTCATCCTCTGGGCTCTAGGGGCGGCCTAAGTGTGTTATGTCGCCTATGATTATTTGTGGCCTTCTTACTCAACTTCTTCCTCTCCACCTTAGTCCACTTCCCCTTGGGGATCTAGGAAACCTACTGGTATTGTTGCCTGAGAGGATGTTGTGCTCTATTTGCTTGGGCTCCCTCTATTGCCTCTGCTGTTGTTGCTGCCTGAGAGGACATTGCGCTCTATCTGCTTGGGCTCCCTCTGTTGCCTCTATTAGGATCAAGAAGAGGGGGGGGAGGGGCTTGTCCTCATCCTCTAGGGAAATCATGTGCCAAGTGACCTAACTGTTTGCAACATAGACACTAACCTCGTAGCCCTGAGACCTTGATCCTCTAGGTGGAAGGGACTTGCACTCTCCTCAACTAGCCTATGTTGGGGAACCCCATCACCTACCATTATCAAGGATATTGAAACCAATTGAGACGATGTGCCAAAAGCTCATTTGATGGAAGGAAGAATGGCCCTATACTCATTTGAGATCCTTGAGAATTGGAGCATCATCAAGAAACAAGGCACCTGATGAGTTGTGTCCATGTCCTAGACTGTGAAACCATGGTACCAAAAAAAGAGATAGACCAAATGAGGGACGAGGATAGGGCTCTGCTCCACAAGTGCTAAGGTGTTGTTGAGGGAGCTCAATTGGAGCTAAAAGACATTTGTCGTAGATGGTGACCTCCTAGATGTGGTCCCCACCTAACGCTAAGCTTGCCTATAACCAATCTCTGATTGGCCCATTAACATATTTATTTGCTTTCTTTGTAGATATCTTTCCCTCTACCAAAGTTGAAACCCGGCCTCTGGATAGTTTCATGGAAATATTTCAAGCTTTCCATTCAAATATTAGGGAATTAATGTTCTCAGAACAGAGTGCTGCCTCCTTGACAAAGTCTAGTATGTTTTTCTATAATTCATGTTACCAAGTTCTTCGAAGAGAAGGTGCATATGGAAGCCTCCTTCCTATTCCTCTCCCTAACTTTGATAGTCTAGAATGCCCTCTTCCTGATAAAAAGGGAAACCCTAATCATGAACTTTGTGTGAACATTGTCCCACTCACACTACATTACAATTAACATGTCACGAATGCAACATATATAAGCATAACCACACAATTTGTGGATATTCAAAGGACCTTATGTTTGTTCAAGAGGACTCTCCCAAATGAATCATTCATAGAACATCGATATGTGGTTATGGCATTGTGCGGACCAAATGACATGAATGTGGTCTTGAGATTGTCCTTGGGTGCCACCAAATCTAGTCGTATTCAACAAAACAATCCATGAAGCTATACAAATCCTATGATATTTTGTCAAAGATTTGGTCTACAAAAAGAGTCAGTACGAATTTGAGATGGTTGCCTTGTTTACCTCTTCGTAATCCATGTAGGCCTAGATTATTGCAAATATTTTTATGGGGAGGATAACACCAGAGAGCACAAGTTCGATAAACTTATAAGGAAGATCAGGACAAGTCAAGCAATTTTTTATTTTCACTTGGCAAACCCCTTATAGTTTGTTTGCTAGCTACCTACATGGTTGCTAAACCCATTTGGCATTTGGCCTCAAGGTGATCTGGTGCTCCACCTCTGACAGGTGATCCCCCTTAAGGTTCTGATAAACAATGCAAAAACCTCAATGATCATGTCTATGATTTGATCCTACATGCTGGAGCTAGCAAGATATATAGCCCAAATTGACTATCCAAAGATTTATTATCTGGATAGCTGTGTCTTAAGATTTTGGTTCATTAATTCCAGCATATTGAAGATCATTTCCTCTTGAAAATTGATGTCATCCATTCCCTCCGAAAAGATCATGTTGCTTCATCAAGGTTAGGCCTACTGCTGTTGCATGAGGTGTTAGTGTCCTCATCTCCCTCTTCCATAAACTTTGAAGTCAGATTCCAAATTAGGGAAATCTTGACTTTTTCTGTACCTAGGATGAGGTTTTCAATGGGGATGCCCACTTGATAGTCTGCCTGGATTATCCATGGCCTCCTAAAAAGGATTGAGTACTGAGGCCATTCTTCCACCATACAAAGCACATGGAAATCGTTTAAGGTTCAGATACCAATGACCTCAATTGTTTAGTTAACATAGCATGCCTTTGGGAGTGATGCTCTAATTGCTTGCAATCCTTAGTTCTTAGAAAACATTGCCACATAGATTCCTCCCAAGCCTCTCAAATGTCTCACGGTTCATCATGTTGACTACCAAGAGAGTCAAAATCTATGATCACATCCTTAATCACTTGTCCCTCAATCAACTATTGATAGAGGTTAAAAATTTATATGACCTTAACCAAAGAGTTTCCAAGAGCCAGCATTTGTGGCCCATCCTTGAACACTTTTCCCTCAATCAAAACATTGACCTAAGGGTAGTTCTACTCAATTGTCATCAAACAAAGGGATGGTAAGCAAAAAGTGAGGCAGCATGGACACTAAAACCTGGGCCTCATTGCCAACAACATTGTATGGCCAAACTTATGGTTAGGATGGGGAGATCACTTAAAGTGAAAGGATTCCCCAAAGCCTTTTCATTTAGGAGTGATCACCTTGAACTAGCAACAAAGGGATAGAGTCAGTGGTGGCCAATTATGCCTTCTACACTTTTTAAACTAGATTTGATTATTAGCAATAATACATAGTTCTAATAATTAGTTTATTCTGAATAATTAAAACCAAACTGATTAAGCACCAAAGAGGACTCGATCCTCTGCTTTCTTTTAGGTAGCTCTGACTTAGCTATTAGTGCTTGGCAGGAGGAAGGAGGATGAATGGGGGGAAGGGCGAAGGCAACAATGGGTTGTGCCAAAGTTACAGGTTTTTGTAGTACAAGGGAGATATAGTCCACAATTGAGTATGTTTGTCTTGGTTGGATTATCAATGACATGGTGTTTTTTTTGCTTTGATGCCCATAAAAATTTCAAATTGGGTGTTTGCATGCATGACCATCACTTTACAGCCCATCGTGTTACACATTGCTGATAACATGATTATGCAAAGCCCATCAAAAACCTTGCTCTAAAGCTTCTTTATACATAAAGATTCTTTGTACATACATTTGTTATGATGATGTAATAAAATCAAATTTTGAGTCTATTTTTTTAGCCTCTTGAGTCAGTTTTCCTTAAAAAATTTGGATTGACTATACATCTATTATGTAGCACCATCATTGATCCTATCATGTGGGATCGTCATATAGCATCCTCATGCACCATATCATGTTGCATCATGTGACATTGTATGCATCTTCATGTTGCACACATTGATATTAACTGTTACATGAGCTTGAAATGTTAAATGTTACATGCTCCATGCATTGATCTTAAATTTGCTCATATGCTTGAATTGATGGATGGAGAATACCTTGCCTATTATTTTCAAAATCACATGTGACCACCACAAACACACCTAAAACCATCACCTACATTCACATAGCCCATTCAAAAAGTAAGGAGACGAGCCACATTGCGATTAGGAGAGAGACCCCTTACATGAGAGGAGGTTGGAGAAGAAGGGAAGGGTAATCATGCAATTCTTAACATGCTATGAGTGCTTGTAAAGGATTGCCAGAGACACTATCCAACATCACAGTGGGCACATCCATCTAGGCACTAGGTGCATAGGAGCAATTTGATCCAAAGGGAATCCAAAGGAGGCAAAGGCACTCAGTCTTATGTTCTCAACCTATTGAGAGCATGGGACATGGAAGATGAGCCCGACCATGTAGATGCGCCTTTATACTTCTCAAAAGGTGATATATTTGCAACTTTCTAAAAGGACTCCCAATAGACATCTCCTCGTATAGTTACAACCACACAAAGCCTTGGACGGGGATGTTGCAATAACACAAAGCCTTTCTCTAATCCTAGCCACTGCATGTTGTCTAATAGATCATGCATAAGTAATGAAAGAGAAGAACCACTAACATGATCATAAGCCTTTTCAATCTCTAGTTGAATCATAACCACCTCATACCTCAAATCCCTTGCATATTCAATTCCAATTTATTTAGTATATTTTGCAAATTATAGCACAGCACCTTGCACCGGCTATGGAGCTTGTAATGGAGTGGCAGTGTGATGCAGAAAAGGGTAGAGGAGCTGGATGCGATCTGACAAACATTGACCAGCTCCATGGATGTTGAAGGAGATGGTTTACTATTTGTAAACTCCATGATTATCTTGATGATGATGATGATGATGAGCACAAGCACCTTCTTCAGGATTCATCTCCTCCTTTAAGTTCATTCCCATGACATATGAACACACCGCTCACCTAGAAAATGTTCATGCCAGTTGTTGGTGGTCGCCTCTGCTAATGCATGTGTTTCCCACATTGCTAATGTTTACAGATAGCATGCATACTAGTGGGGCTCTCCCAACCCCACTAGGAGGCAACTCTCACAGCCCCATGGAGGGCTGGGGCTGGCTAAGAATGCTGGGCTTACATTGCAGCTCTACCCTAGCATCTTGAAATTATAGGATGCTAGCTTTGCCTTGCAATGCCCAAAGCTCCTCATTGGCCCAACTAGTCCGATTGGCTGTTATAACCTGTAAATGCAGAAAGTGCACTCAATTGCATTAAAGAAACACTCAAACCCACATAAGGCATCATGGGGCTACCTTTATGAAAATGCTGGTTAGGCAGGGGCCTGCAGAGATTTCACCTCTCCCACCAGCATGGGGAGGTCCTCTTAGATTACATTTACTTTACATTTTTTCTTTCCCCCCCCCTTTTTTTAAAATTTCCTTTTAATATTTCTCCTTAATTTCTTTAATCATCTCCCTTCCATTCTTCCTTTATATTCCTCTACTACCTTTTATTTCCTTTAATTATTTAGTCTAAAGTCCCTAAACTCAACTAAACTATCCATTACTACCCCTCAAATAACCCCTCAAAAATTTCCACATTTTCCCTAATTTCTCCCTTTAAAAACTCTTTGTTTTTTATCTTTCTTTTCAAAAGCCTCTATTCATTTTCTTTTTTCAAAATTGATTCTCATTTTCTTCCCCTTACTTCCCTTTACTTCCCCTATGCTACCCAGGTTTTCCTAATTATCCTAACTACCCTAGTTTTTCCTAATGTCCTATCCCCCTCCCCTTGGCTTCCCCCTAATTTTCCCTTCTCTCCCCAATTTTCCTACCCATCCCTATCTCCCCCTAATTTCCCCTAAAAACCTTTTTTACCCATACCTCCCCCCAATTTTCCCCCTATTTCTTCCTAATCCCCCCATTTACTCTATTTTCCCTATTAATCCCTAATTTACGCTTATTCTCCCCTATTATTCCCTATTTACCCCCACCCCCCATTTCCCTAATTTAAACTCCTTTTAATATACTAATACCCCTAGATCCCTACGTGCATAGCCCTTGCTACTTCCCTTTTTACTTTCCCTTGTTGCGCGGCCTATATGCCTCATAATACGCACCTCTATTTCTTCGCAGCAATCTACATGCCTCACAATGCGCACTCTTCTACTTCCTTCGCCCCTGGACCTCTCACCTCCCCAACTCCCCCTCGACTAACCTATTCTCCTCTTTAAATTCAAGCCCTCCCATCACTCTTTGCTCACTGCTCATTGCCTGCTCATAAACTCTGGCCCATGCTCATTTCTCCCATGCCTCATGCGTAATCCTCTTGCTTGTGCATCCCCTTACTCCTTGCTATGTTCTTGGGTAGTGTGCTACACTCAGTGCACTGATCGCACAACCACTTTCTACTCCCCAGCCACCTCTTCGTGTTGCATTGCCCTCTCCACAACTCGTGCATCCCCCCTCACGGATCGCACTCGTACTCCCTCTCCACAGCTCGTGCATCCCTCGTGATTCGTGCCCATACTCCTTCTTCACCGGCTAAGAGCAATGGACTCATAGGTCCTTCCTTCCTCCATTAAACTCCCTGCTGTCCCATCGATCGGGTTTTTTTGCATAGTCTGCAATTACTCCCCCCCCCCCTCGTTCTTTCATGGCGTTATATTTAAAAATCCCTCCTCTCTATTTAACCCCCTCTCCCACCCTCTCTCCTATTCTCTCCCTCCTCTCTATGTAACCCCCCCTTGGTCCTTTCATTCTCCTCCCTTTAACTCCCTAACCAACCCCCCCTCCCCTTTCTTTTTTACATGTCTCCCTTTACCCCCCTTTTTTTACATTTCTCTTCACCCCCTCTTGTTTCTATTTTTATATACCCTTATTCTAATTATTAATGCTCATATAGGTTTCCTTTTTTTCACATTATTTTCCTCTTTACTCTACATATTATAAAGTTTATTTCTTCTTTCCAAATTGACTATTCTTCCTTATTCTTCTCTATACTTCTTTACTAATCTTATTAATCGCTTACATAGACTTCTTTTTCCTCATTACTCTACGTGTCATAAAGATTATTTTTTCTTTTTCGTTATATTAGTCTCTCTTTTATTTTAATTAATAAGTTTAATCCCTCATTATTTTTTCACTAGTCTACATGTCAAAATATTTTTTGCTATGATTAATCTCTCTTTTAATTTGATTGATAAGATTTATTCTTCCACCCCTTTAACTTTTAAAAGACTTCCCCCTTTTTTCATTTCCTTCACCTAATAATACTTTTAACCCCTCTTCTATTCCCAAGGTTGTCCATCATTATTACTCTCTTCAACCTTACACTCATAGGTTTACATCTAGCTTGATAAGTTTATGGTGGTTAAGTTATTATTTTTATTGTGTAGGACACCTGTCTTCCCAACTAAGTTTGAAGCTAGTTCTTACCATGTTTTTCTTGTTGGATGGTGGCAGGTAGGTAGACTCCCCTCTTAAATAAAAGTGATGCTGCCAACGACTTATCAAAGCTCTACTGCTCACATTTCCTCTTTTAGAAAAAATTGTTCATCCTTTAATGATGTTACTTCATTTTTTGTGGATGTTTATTTCAATGTTTATCTATTAAATATTTATCTTTCCTACTCCAAATTAGTCTACTCTTCAGTATGGAAAGGGGTGTTGTAAATGTATACTACACACACATGCTTTCCCCTGCAACTTTGGATGGTTGCACATAGGACCTTTAAGTCATCAAGGCCGTTATTTGGCTTTTTGACTCCCTGATCTAACTTGGTTTTGCTCTTTTCTCCCCTCCTTTTCAGAAATATTCTTGGGATGTCTCGCTCCAGTCAAAGACCCTCAACAACCCACTTCCTCCTCCCTCTCCCGCTTCTCAGGCAATACTCTCCTGCTTCTAGGTTTTTGAGTTCTTTTCTTTTATTAGGACTCACGATCTCAATGCTTCGCCAAAAAACTCCCCTTTACTCATCAAAACCCTCTCCTTCAATGATTGGGTTAAACTTATGAAATTCTCCTACTCAAAAACTGACGGTGCTCTAGCAAGACTTCAAAAAGTCGCTGATAATCTTTATGCAATTGACCTCAGTGATACTACTACTCTTAATGAGTATCACTCCATCATCCCCGGCCTTGCCACAATGACATACTCATCCTCAATGGTGCCTTCCCCCTCCACATCCCTGTTGGCCTTGCTCCTCCCAATAACACCTTTCATTCCTTCATCAACCTTGACCTCCTCTTCCCTAAGGACAAAGCTTCTTTTGAGACCCTCTCCCAGTCTCACTCCCAGCCTCCTCAATCCCTCGAAGGAAAGGAACTAAAGAACTTTGCTTCATGTGTACCACTACTTCCCTCCAGACACATAGAAATGAAGGCCCCTTTGCTTGACCACAAAATCTGGTGCCTCGACAATCTCAGCTTCCTTGCTCCTTTCACCATCTAGTCTCTCACCTTCATTTGTAACCTCTCTTCCAAAGAGGTCAAGCAATGCAAAAATGATGCCTACCATGGTTGTCAGCATTTGAATTCCAATTACTTCCTCAACATTCCCTTCTTTCCTTACACCATTGATCACTCCAAGTGTGGTCTCACTAAGGAGATCATTTTTCACTCCAAAGGCTCCAACCGACAGGACTCTAGCTTCTCAAACAAAGATGACAATTACTATGTTAAAAACTATTGGAACGTGTTTCGTCCTTACATTAAATGTACCTGCCTTATCAAGAAGACCAATCTCTCCTGTAAATCCTCCATTCTGTGGTTTGACCATGTCTTATGGTATATGCTAAATCCCCTAGACATCTTCTTTCCTCTCAACTCCCTTTAAGTTAAGTTCTTCACCTTTCTCAATTGGACTTCTTAGTTACCGAAGGAAGTCATTTTTTCCCTTATCACCTTTTATCATTTTAGAGTCATACTTATTGAAACATCCGAGTCCCTTGCACCCTCTGTTGACTTTACCTTCCCCTCCTCCTTCCAAAACCTTCCTGGACACTCTCTTGCTCTCAGTATTCTCTCCCTTCCCTCCTCTTCTAAAACCTGTTGGGGTAAAGGGCAGTGTGCCCACCCACTTGTACAGTGCCCATGTATACTCATATATATATGATAGAGGAATAAGATGGAGTAGCTTTTGCTCCACCACTTTTGGTGTCTCCTTATCCCTTCCTGAGTGCTCCCTCTTCTCCCTCAACTGGTATCAAAGCCCATGGCGTTCGATCTATGAGGAGCTCGGTGAGAGGAGAACGGGCACTGCTTTGAGAGATCTACCAGTATTCCACAGGTTTATACTCCTATGGAGATTGTTGATGCATCTTCTATGGACAGTTATTGTTTACTCCCAAGATGCGGAGTGCCTCTTGCAGATGAGGATGAGGCTATGCATGGTGAGGAGGATACCTTGGCTAATGATGCCCGGTATGATCCATTGGCTGGTTATGCCAAGACAGATGTGGTTTTTGCAGTTATTGACTCAAGTCATATTGCGCATGGGTAGGATTCATTGATATGTTTGCTTTGTAAGTGCCTCCATGGCCAGAAGCAATCCCCTCGAGCTTGGCTTCATAGGCTTGATACTGTTATGAGAGCTCAGGATGTGATGCACAGTGAGACAGGTTATGGTCTCAGTATTCAGGAGGTTGCTATCCTTCTGAGGTTACTTGCCATATGGTTCCTTATGGATAGGGATGCTTTGCAGTGGGAGCTGCATGGTCTTGATGATGTTTGTCAGATACTTGGTTGTTTCAGTATGGAGAGGGGGAAGTTATTGAGTACTCCATTGCTTGTATTGGCTCCATACTTGAAACACAGTAGGTTTGACGATCACAGATCAGTTGAGCAGCAAGTTATGATTGATATGGCAGCCATAGTACTTCATGCATCCATGACTGTGTTGAGACTTGGTTCTCACATGTTTGCCATTGGGGCTACACTTCCGGTTCTTGCTTCTGTTGCAGTGGGAGTTGGTAGCATGATTATGGCAGATTTTGGCAGTAGGGAAGCGGTTGTGGACATCAGGTCCTTATGCTTCTAGGAGCAGCATGCAGGTGATGCAGGTTGGGTAGACCAACAGAGGTCTATTGTTGGGCATGTGCTTATGGTCACAGGTGGTACAGAGACATTTTCTTTGCACAGTGATAGTTCGGGTGCTATGGACTTAGCACAAGAGCACGTGTGGTGAGAGTTCACTCTCCCAGTGAGATCTGGCATGAGATCTTGGTTGACAGGCATCTACAGCTTGTCATTTTCTATCCTGCAAACCTGATGTCTGCTACAGCTTATCCTCTATGCACTTTGGACATTGTAAAGTGCCGATGGGCATAGGATGACGGTCTGGTTATCTTGTTTTTCAGCCTATGGCTGATTGTATTATGTGTACTATACTCCCTTAAAGGCACACTGCCTTTAAGTGGGAGGTTGTTGGGGTAAAGGGCAGTGTGCCCACCCACTTGTACAGTGCCCATGTATACTCATATATATATGATAGAGGAATAAGCTGGAGTAGCTTTTGCTCCACCACTTTTGGTGTCTCCTTATCCCTTCTTGAGTGCTCCCTCTTCTCCCTCAAAACCAACCTCTTTCTGAAACGTACAGACACAATTCCTCTCCCAAGTATACCCCCAAACTTTAGAAGACATCCCTCTTGCTCTTGAGATTAATCTTTCACAAGCCTCCCTAGTCAAAAACTCCTTGCCGACCTCCTCCATTGCTTCAGTTCCCAAAGTAAAAGCACTTGATGACAATGATCTGTACTACTCCATCAACTAGGATAAACATTGATCTACTTCGGCTCTTCGATTTTGTAGATTGCCCCTTCACCCAAGGTACACACTACTACTCTTCTCAACAATGGTTTACTACATTTATAGTTGTCTCCTATTCAAAAGAATCTGAAATATTTTCATGTTCTTTAAGCTAACAAAATTCTAACTAAAATCCCTCCCAAATCCCTTTACAGAAATACTCTACTTTTACATTTCAATTCCCTTTTAGACACTGTTCAAGTCTCTGACATTTTTGCTTTTAGTTGGAAATATACACCTCCCCTTAGATCCCTTCTCTACAAGCCTAAACTTACCTTCTTAGTGGAAAACTTCACCCCGTCTTGTCTTTGCACATCTCTCAAGAGATTTAAACCCTTTCTCAAATCCTTTGATAACAAACTTCATGTTTTTACCTCTAACCCTAGCTTCTTTCATCATCCTTTTCTCTGCTCCCACATTCATTATGGCCTCAATCACATTCCTATCACACCCTTAGATCCACGTCTCGCTCTTCAAGCACTCATCCAAACCTTCCATGATGTCTGTCTCTCCCTAAACTTGAACCCTACTCCTCTATTAAAAAGCCTCTCCCATCTTTTTTGGAAAGAATTCCGTTCCTTGTTTCCCCTCCTTCAAATCCAAAAGTCTCCTCTTGAAGACAAAACTCTTCTTGGTGATGACTAAGTTAACTTGCTTCTTGGCCACGTGTTCATCACCGGTCTAGATAAGGCCTCCCAAACTCCCATTATTCTTTGCAAATTTTTAGTACATACCCTGACCCTTGAAAGATTAAACTCCCTTGAATTCCTACCCTCATCCAACCCCCCTTCCACTACTCTTTCATCCCTTGCTATTACCCTTGACTCCCTCAATCTTCCTTTTACTTTTAATTCTTTACCCTATCTCATGTGTACCTTATAAGGCACACAAACATAGCTTTCGTTGGGTTACCAATGCCCATAACTGCATCTTCTCTTCACTTATTGATCTCTTAGCCTCACAGCTCAAAGAGCTAAAAAATGTCATCTCCCTAGAGGGAGAAAAACGACATTCCACTTATAAAAAATTTCTCAATGTATCCACAAACATGCTTTGGGGCATTGATTCTAACTTACAATTCCTCATCAATTTACCCCTTGAGATTCACTCCTTATATTCTGCTTACATAATAGCAAACTGCTACGAAGCTATTCCCCACTTTGGCCCTTCTAGCCTTATGGAATCCCTCACCTATTTTTGCGAACTTGCTTCTAAAGTAGGCTACAAAGGCTTTTTTCTCAAATTTGGTAGTTTCCACCTCACAAAAAGGGATAATGTAAAAACCCGTTTTAGCTTTAATACCTTTCTAAGCTACAACCACCTTCTTCTTGATTCATGTGTTATCCAAGCTGGCTCTCAGTGCTGGACCCAATCTAAAGGCATCCCCATGAGCTTCTCTTATTCACCTCTTTGGTGCCACCTGTATCTCACTTCCTTCGAATTCAAGTTCATAAATAAATTAGCACGTCTTGGCCTTTCCCACTTTCTCCCTCTCTTTCTCATTACCTTTAGGTATGTCGATGGCATCCCCTTCATCACAATAATCCCCTCATTACTAATTTCCTTAACCCCTCCAGACCTCTCAATGAGGATGACCCTCTTACCATCTACCCACTTCACATCATCTCCCTCAAATGTAGCTTAACCTCCTCCTTTATCAACACCAACCAAAATCTCACAGGACTCTCTTGCACCTTTTTAAACACTCACATCTCTCTTTCCCCCTTTTCTCGAAGAATTTTTTTCTACATTTGTTTGGAAGAAAAAACTCCTCAACTTTCCCACCATCTCCCTTATCTGCTGCCATAGCAACCGACCTTTTTCCTCATCGTACAAAGTTTGGCTAACCTTCATTCTCCCTATCCTTTACTCTTGTTCTGAATTTGATGCCTTTTTTCACATCTCTTTACTTATTGACATTTGCAAAGACAACGGCTTTCTCCCCCACAGAATTAGTAAAATAATTCACAACTACATTGCCTCAAACTCCTTTCCACATCTTAAACTATATTTACACACACTTCTTTTCCTTTTCCGGTAGATAGTAGGTCATCACACTCAGTGATGACCTACTGTCTCACCTTGTGTGATGTACTTTACTGGGGCAAAGGCGGGTACACACACACACACACACACACACACACACACTTACTTCCTATTCATTCCCCCTTTACATTTACTTTACATTTTATTGGTGCCAATCTCCATATGACTTACATAGACAATGGTAGAAGTGTCATTCTTTACAAACTCAAATGGAGCTCAGTAATAGTGCCATTCTCTATATCCTTTGATAAGATCATTTCCATTCTCGTGGTCTTCAAATGAGATTGGAAGTAGTGATATTACCTCTCTAGATCCTCACAAGATAGTAATGAGAATGGCACCAGTGCCACACTCCAAATCTAAAATATGAATAACATTGGTGTCATTCTCCATGTGACTAATGTGGATAATGACAGAAGTGCAATGATCCACTGCTATTCTCCATGCAAGTCATATTGGATAATGATAGCACTACTTAGAATTGCAGTGCAATACTCTTAAAATTCACAATAGAGATTTGTAGAGAATGGAGATTCTCCAAGTCCTTAAATGAGACTAGCATCATTGCCAATCAAATTCATATTGTAGAATGTGGCATTGGTACCATTCAAATGAGCATTCAAATGAGCACTAGTTACATTCTAATCCATGTAAGTTTGGTTTTGGTGTCAATTTGAGTGGCATAGAGAACGGCACCAATGCCATTCTCCAATGTAATTCTAATCCATGTGAGAATGGCACCAATGCCATTCTACGATGCAATTCTAATCTATGGGAGAATGTCTCTAGTACCATTCTCCAATGAAATATTCTACATTTATTTATGGAGAACGGCATTAGTGCCAATCTCTCATAATATTATGCATTAATATTTCACATTTGTTTCCATCTTCTAGTTAAGTATGGCACTGCTACCAATCTATAAAACCTTGACATAGAGTATAAGTGACACCAATGCCAATCTCATTGGAGTCAGTCACATGAGGATTGGTACCAATCCCATTTCCAAAACATGAATTGGAATGGCACTATTGTGATTCTCCATGTGATTGACACCAAAGAGATTGGCACCGGTGGCAATGTAATTAAGATTGTGCAGAATGGCATTGGTGTCATTCTTCACAATCTGAGATTGGTGCCATTTAGATGAGATTGAAACAAGTGCCATGACACCAGTGCCATTCTACATAAACTCACATGAAGAAGAGTACTAGTGCCATTCTAATACATGAGAGCTTGTGGAGAATGGCACTATGCCATTCTAATTTAGATTGGACTAACACTAACACAAATGATATAACAATAAATACATACATTTTACTCTTCTACATTTTGAAAAGAGGCAACAATTATATCTAAGGATGGATAAATGCAAAGACAATTTACTACTTAAAACTCCTATTCAATTAACTAAAACTCCCCCATCATGTATTACAAAACATAATACCTACATCTATCTTATATTACATGCCATCCGGCTCAACAATAGAAAATAGAGAAAAAAGTAGAAACACTTTGTGTTAAACAAAATTTGTATTGATAAACAAAATTAGTCTCTAGAGATTTCATTATCATACATATAAAAAATTCTTATCTACCCTTATTTGAGCTTCATGTGCCATGTGTTAAAAGGTTTTATTTTACACACACACATTGCATTTATATTTAATTTTGACATATATTTATAAGTTTCTATTGATTGGTGATTTATTTTAATCCCTTTTATTAACTAGTCTTATAATTGTGTTTCCTAACCCTTTCTCCCTCCATCATTTTAATTAAAATCTTTCACTTACCTTTTTCATTTTTCTCTTTCCTTTTTCATTTTTTTGTTACTCGCTTTTTAGAAAAATTCTTCCTTCTTATCTACTATTTACTTTAAGTAATTCCTTTAATTTTCTATAGTTCCCACCTATTTTCTTGTCTCTACCTTTGCCTTGTGCTTTTTTGTTTTTTTAATTTTAAAAACAACCTTTAATAAATTATTTTTCTTGATTATTATTTAAATTAAAATTTTCTAAGGTTTAACCCTTGTAGAAAAAATTACAGTATTTTGAAGTGACTAGTTAAAATTAATGTTTTTAAAGAGTCAACCTAATTGCTATATTGAAACTCAATCCATTTCTTTTCATATTTTTTCCTCATTTTATTCCTTGTTAATTAATTTATTCAGGTAATTGCGTGATTTACAAAGTAATTTAGGCTTTTCTTCACAAGCGAGTGGTTTCCACCCTTCAATTTTTCCTTGATTTGTTGAGCAACAAGTGGTATAAGTACTATAACTTTTTATTGACTAAACCCACTTTGTCACCTTCACTTTTATTTGTTAGCCCTTGTAGAACTATTTTTAAAGTTCTTTTTGGCTTTAAAATGTAACCCCCGCTATTTTCTTGCTTAAATTCTTTTAAAGTTCCTTTTTATCTTAGAAATATGAAAGGTTTGTTCAAGTTCTTTGGTAAAGCAATAACAAGCTAGGGGATATAATCGTTACCTGTCTACCCAAATTCAACAGGTAAGTGGACCTTGGAGCATGGACTACCTGATGGATTCGACACGTGTATACTCATTTTTGAAACCATACAGGGGTTTGGCTATTTGAAATTAAACTAAACTTGAGTTCTTCAAGTATTTACTCTCCCTATATGGCTAATTTCTATTTAATGCTTTTAAGCTATTCTATGAGTGAATCAATTGTATGGTTCATTTATTGATGGGATTATTAAATCTACACACACACACACACACACAATCTCCCACTTACTTATGCTCTTTACTAAAACCACCCATCCCCCATGCCCTCCCTTCCCCTTTTTTTTGAAATGTATTAAACCTTTAGCTAATATTTATTTTAATATACTAACCCCCATTCTTTTCCTTTCACATTCACAACCATACCTATTCTCCTTAACTAACTCCCCCAAAATCATTACATGATTGGATTCTTTCATGATCTTATTAGTTTAAAACAACCCCCCTCTTCCCCTCTTTGGTAAGCTGTTGATATTTACCCAACTATTTCTTAAATTTACATAAAGTTTATTGAAATTTACATAAAGTCCGCCCCCCCTCCTCTTACTTATATTATCCTACATATTTTGTTTTGTACTTTAATAAGAGCATTTCAGAACCCATATTTTTAAATATACTAATTAGAGGTAACTATGCTACCCCCTTTTGCCCCACTTTTAATGGGGTTAACCACACAACCCCCACCTTTATTAGGGAAAACCATTAGTGGCTAAGGAAGGCAGAGTGTTTCTAAAGTTCTAACAGTTGATCGACTTTCGGGGGGTCACAAGCCAATAACAAAGGTGGTATTCAAGAATAAGGGGGCAAAGTTGGCAACAAACAGTGTAGGTGCATTCCAAGTGCAATGGTATGAAAAAAGCTACATTTGAGCTAGAAGCCTTTGAAAGGCTTGGCAACAAAAGATAAGGGTCCAAGTATGTTTCAAATTGTGCAAAATTGAGCCTCAAATTGAGCCAAAACAGGAAATATTTACCAACTTGTCTTAATCTCTCTCTTTCTCCTCATCCTCTCTCCCCCTCTATCTCCTCCCCTCTGTTCCTTTCCATTCCCCTCCCATCCATTCCATCCATTCCTTTCTTCCCTACCCTCCCACAATCGAAGATGCTATTTTCAAGTTTATATTTTCTAAACAAATAAATAAATAAATCCTTGTGTGGTCATGGATTATAGCTGACATTTTTTTTCTACCCCCTTTGCAAATTATATGCAAGGAATGGTCATGAAACTTTGCAAATACCTTTACCATGCTTCAATTCTAAATTCTAAACTCTATGCCCTAATTCCAATATCCTCAACCCTCAATACTAGACCCTAAATCCTAGACCTTAAACCATATACCCTAAGTGCTATACCTTAGACCCTAGATCTTATTCCCTTGATTCTTATACCATGAACCCTAGATCCTAAACCCTCAACATATATCCTAAAACTTAAACCATAAACACTTAACCCTTTATCTTAAATTCCATTTCCTAAATTCGAAACTTGATACCCTATACCCTACACCTTAAGCCCTAATCCCATATCTTAAAGCCATACCCTAACCTCATATAGATGATATTCGACCCCATATAGATGGTATACCCTATACCCTACACTTTAAACCCAGATCCTATATCCTAGACTCGATACCCTATACCCTACACACCTTAAATCCTAATCCCATACCCTAACCCCATATAGATGATATTCAACCCGTATTAAATAAGGATCATACTCACATTAAGTCCTGTGCAAAGTTTCATATCCATCAAACACACATATGCTAGATGCACTCTAATGCATATTTTTAAAATTCACACGATACATGGTAAGGAAAATGTAAATATGGATGCCCAAAAATGCACATGATGCCCAACCCACATCAAATTTTGCTTAGTCCTTAATCTTAACTATTTTAAGCTGTTTGCTATCATACCTATTGCATATCATTTGCAAGGTTGGGCATGCATATTTCCTTGTTTGCATGAAGCATAATACATGTATTGGTGTGATTCTATCCAATGTATGTATCTCTAATGGGCATGGTACTTTGTAGGGGCATTAATATTACCCTATTTTCTTCCTATGAAATGTATCATTCCCATATGATATCACGTTCTTCGTTGGGCATAGCATGTCATCCTATATGTTTTTTTGAAAATGGGTATAATACTTTGCAAAGGCCTTAAACTTACCCAATTTAAGTCCTATGAAAATTATCATACCCATTGGATATCATTTGCATGCCTGGGTTAGCATGTTTCCTTATTTCTTACTATGTGCCATGCATGAGTGTTAAGAAATACACATTAAGATGCTTCTATCCTAGGTGCATGTATTGGATTGGTATGATAAATCAGGATGTTATTAATTTTATACATTTTGAGTCCCATGCAAAGTGTCATAACCATCTGATGTCATTTCCATAGTTCTCCATGCATATTGCTTTGTTTCTCACTATGCGTCATGCATGCATGTAAAATAATACACATTGGTGTGCTTCTAACCAATGTTTATATCTCTAATGGAATGATAATTTTTAAGGGTATTAATATTACACTTGAAGGCCTATGCAAACTATCATTCCCATTGGATATCATTTGAATGATTGGGCATACATATTTCTTATTTCTCACTAGATGTCATGCATGAGAGCTCAAAAGTCCACATAGGGGTGCTTCTATCCTATGTGTATGGGATTGATGTGGGTATGATACTTTTTAGGGGCCTTAAACTTACCCAATTTGACTCCCATAAAAATTATCATACTATGTTGTCTCTGTGCCAACATGGACTTAGGCAACACATAATGTGTGTGTAGAGTAGTGGCAAAGCTTTGTGTTGAGTTCTACATTGGTATTCCAAGAAATTGTCTCCAAAAAGTGTCCATGTTTCCTTGCACTCCATGTCCAAAAGCATGTCCTAACCTTGCAACTCCTCCTCCCCTCTCCTCCAACCTTGCAACCCCTCCTCTCCCTCTCCTCCTCCCAACTCCTCCTGTCCTCCTCCTCCTCCTCCCTTCTCCTCCCTACTCCTCCTCCCTTCTCCTCCTCCCTTCTCCTCCCTCTCCTCCCCTATCCTCCTCCTCCCTCCTCTTCCATTCTCCTCCCTCTCCTCCTCCCCCCTTTTCCCCCTCCCTTCTCCTCCCTTTCCTCCTCCCTTCTCCTCTCTCTCCTTCCCCCCCATGCTCTTACACCTTCTTCCTCTCCTACTTCTATGCTCCTCCTAAACCATTAGTCCCTCAACCCTTGACCTCCATGATCTACGAGGGAGACGAATTCTCTGCCATGTACTCTACCCTGAACCTTGGATCCTCCTTCTAACCCTTAAACCCCTTTTGAACCTTGGAATCTCTTCTAAACCCTCGACCCTCTTGTAAATCCGAGAACCTTTTTCTAAACCTTGGAAACTCCTTCTAAACCCTGAACCTCCCTCTAATCCTTAAAACTCCTCCTAAACCCTTGAATCCCCAATGAAGGCAAAAGCCTTCATTACCCCAATCATGATGATGCATGTTCCTTTCATACATGCATGCACTATGTTTGATTACCACACTTAAGCCTACGTCTCTCACCAGAATACCACCCGAAATCCTAATTTACACTTATACTACAAACAACGACACCAATTTATCTGTAGATGAAAAAAAGCCTCAAAACCTTGGATACTGAGAATACCCTGCTCTTCTTGCTACGGAGACCATGGGAAAGAGCCTACATTTGGTGCTGTTGCCAGAGAGACTAGCGTCTCAAGTAACGAGTAAACATATGCAAGTATGTATGAAGAACAAACCATCACGAACTTTCATGAACATAGCACTCAAGGGCAAGGAGAGTAGAAAAAATTTCCAACTCTAGCAAAAAACATCAACCCCAAGCATCAATCTTGGGTTACTACCTTAAGAAAATTTCTTTATTTCTTAAAAATAAACCACTTGAAGAACAAATCAGGCTATCTAATGGACACCAATGTGTAAAGCTCGCATTTTGAATATTTCACCTTTTTACTAAAGAGCGATCCAAGCAAACCATGAAAAGTTATGGCTCGAGAATAGTTTAGGGTTTAATCTTATTCCTAAACCCATTCCTATAAAAACCCACTCCACTCCCTCATTCTTCTTTCTCCACATCTAGCCTCCATCCTCTTCCCCATTCTGCGCCCTATGCAAGACCCTCCTCCCTCTCCATCATTCATGATCCTACTCCTATCCCCATCGTTGAGTTACTTCCAGCTCTTCTCGTCGTAGGTGATAACCTAGCCATCCACCCACTGTCCATTCGCCCTCAACAATCTTGTTACATTGAGAAAGAATTCAGAGAGCATTGAAGAAGATCATCTCCTCCTCCCTTTGAATTTCCATCAAGATTGTTACATTGAGAAAGAATTCAGAGAGCATTGAAGAAGATCATCTCCTCCTCCCTTTGAATTTCCATCAAGATTTCCATTCGTCAAGTTTCCACACCCCCCCCCCCCCTCCACACACCCACTCCACACCCCCCCCCCCTCCACACACCCACTCCACACCCCCCTCCCCCTTCCACACCCCCCCTCTAAACCCACCCACCCCTCCCCCTCCTCCACCACCCACCCACCCTTCCACAAACCCCCCCCCACCCCCCCCCCCCCCCCCTCCACCCCACCCCCCCCTTCCACCCCCCCTCTCCTTCACCCCCCCCTCTCCCCCCTCCCTATCCTAAATTCTAAACTTGATACCCTACACCCTACACCTTAAGCCCTAATCCCATATCTTAAAACCATACCCTAACCTCATATAGATGATATTCGACCCCATATAGATGGTATACCCTATACCCTAGACTTTAAACCCTAATCCTATATCCTAGACTCGATACCCTATACCCTAAACACCTTAAATCCTAATCCCATACCCTAACCCCATATAGATGATATTCAACCCATATCAAACAAGGATCATACTCACATTAAGTCCTGTGCAAAGTTTCATATCCATCAAACACACATATGCTAGATGTACTCTAATGCATATTTTTAAAATTCATGCACGATACATGGTAAGGAAAGTGTAAATATGGATGCCCAAAAATGCACATGATGCCCAACCCACATCAAATTTTGCTTAGTCCTTAATCTTAACTATTTTAAGCTGTTTGCTATCATACCTATTGCATAGCATTTGCATGGTTGGGCATGCATATTTCCTTGTTTGCACCAAGCATAATACATGTATTGGTGTGATTCTATCCAATGTGTGTATCTCTGATGGGCATGGTGCTTTGTAGGGGCATTAATATTGCCCTATTTTCTTCCTATGAAATGTATCATTCCCATATGATATCACGTTCTTCGTTGGGCATAGCATGTCATCCTATATGTTTTTTTGAAAATGGGTATAATACTTTGCAAAGGCAGGCCTTAAGCTTACCCAATTTAAGTCCTATGAAAATTATCATACATTGCCATGCATGAGTGTTAAGAAATACACATCCAGATGCTTCTATCCTGTGTGCATGTATTGGACTAGTATGATAATTTAGGATGTTATTAATTTTATACATTTTGAGTCCCATGCAAAGTGTCATAACCATCTGATGTCATTTTCATAGTTCTCCATGCATATTGCTTTGTTTCTCACTATGCGTCATGCATGCATGTAAAATAATACACATCGGTGTGCTTCTAACCAATGTTTATATCTCTAATGTAATGAAAATTTTTAAGGGTATTGATATTACACTTGAAGGCCTATGCAAACTATCATTCCCATTGGATATCATTTGAATGATTGGGCATACATATTTTCTTATTTCTCACCAGATGTCATGCATGAGAGCTAAAAAATACACATAGGGGTGCTTCCATCCTATGTGTGTGGGATTGATGTGGGTATGATACTTTTTAGGGGCCTTAAACTTACCCAATTTGACTCCCATAAAAATTATCATACTATGTTGTCTCTGTGCCAACATGGACTTAGGCAACACATAATGTGTGTGTAGAGTAGCGGCAAAGCTTTGTGTTAAGTTTTACATTGGTATTCCAAGAAATTGTCTCCAAGTGTCCATGTTTCCTTGCACTCCATGTCCAAAGGCATGTCCTAACCTTGCAACTCCTCCTCCCCTCTCCTCCAACCTTGCAACCCCTCCTCTCCCTCTCCTCCTCCCAACTCCTCCTCTCCTCCTCCTCCTCCTCCCTTCTCCTCCCTACTCCTCCTCCCTTCTGCTCCCTCTCCTCAGTCCTCCTCCCTCCTCTTCCCTTCTCCTCCCTCTCCTCCTCCCCCCTTCTCCTCCTCCCTTCTCCTCCCTTTCCTCCTCCTCCCTTCTCCTCTCTCTCCTTCCCCCCCATGCTCTTACACCTTCTTGCTCTCCCACTTCTATGCTCCTCCTAAACCATTAGTCCCTCAACCCTTGACCTCCATGATCTACGAGGGAGACGAGTTCTCTACCATGTACTCTACCTTGAACCTTGGATGCTTCTTCTAACCCTTAAACCCCTTTTGAACCCCCCCCTCCCCTTCCCCCCCTTTCCCCCCCTCCCTCCACACCCCCTCCACCGGCGAGATGGAGGCACGCTAGAGGCAACACCACCTACCAACTGATAATGATGCCCGCCTCGTCGTCAACGGCACGTCGAGATAGATATCTGCCAACTTGGTGGTGGTGGTGACACCCACGCATCGACCCACCTTCTCCTCCCCCTCTGGGCTTCTTTTGCCCTCCACTCGATGCTCCATCCACGTCCACCTTGCCATACCCACCTCCTTCCCTGCACCCCCGCTCCCGTTTGACTTCTCCCACCTCCTCTCCCTCCAACCCCTCCCCCTCCCCCTCCCCCTCCCCCTCCACCTCACCCCCGTCCCCCTCAAACCTTTACCACACCCCCCCTCCGGCGTCTATAGCCCCCTCTGCGATTTTTATTTTTTATTTCATTTTATTTTAAAAAGGAACTAACCTTATCCTAACCCTAACCCAATTCTTGCCCCTGGGTTAGGTTAGGCTAACAAGACTAGTTAGGTTAGTTAACTGAGAGTTAGTTAGTGGAAAGATTAGTCAATTGTAGTTAGGTTAGTATTAACCTAGGTTAGGTTAAGCTTAGTTAGTGTTAATCACAGTTAGGTTAGGTTAGACTAAGTTAGGTTACAATAACTGGCAGTTACTCTAACTAACAATTAGAGTAATTGGCCAATTAAAGTAACTAGATAGTTAGGATAACTGGTCAGCTAGATTAATTGCGAGTATCCTAGTCCCAGTCCCTCAAATCCTAGGGCCATTCACACCACACTTTTGGCCAAAGAAACCCCCCCCCACACACATAGAAAAAAGGGGCCACATTTTACCCCTAATTTAACTCATCGTAACTCATCCATGTGGGACCCATACTCGATTCAGCCAAGATTTCACTTATGAAAACATCATGGTATGGAGAATTTTTTCAATCCATTTCACACCATTTTGGAATCCCTAGCACTCGCTAATTTGCACCCCCGTGTTGGCCCCTTTTCGCACTAATTCGCTCATAAATTTCCACCGTGACCTCTGATTGATGATGCGCCTACACTGGCACATTTCCACACTCACGTGGGACAATCCTAGGCACATTATTAACATAACGGTCCCTATTCCACTAACGCATCTCTAACCCCCCTAACACACCTACATCAACACCCACACTTGTGACAGAGGCACACGTTCCATCTCTTGCAAATTTGCATGCAACTATGCTCCAACTAATGCCTCTGACAACCCTCTGCACTCAATTCCCCCCTTGAAATTTAGTCAATACCTTTGACTCCTCCACGACATGACATGGCAGATTGCTGTTGCGATGATGCTAACCTTGAACTTGAAGCGGATCGAAACAATTTCTTTAACCCTTGCAACAATTTTGGCCACAACAATAACAATCAAGGAGGGAGGCACCCCTTGGGCAAACTTGAACTTCCCAAATACAATAGTCGAGGAGATCGAGCAAGATTCTTCTAGCATTTTGATGCCACATGCCGAGCTAGAGGAGATCAATCAAAATGAAACCAAGGTCGCATGGTTCCCCATAGCCTTAACCAATGAAGCCTCAGAATGGTACCTAGACTTCCTAGTGGAAGAAAGAGCCACATGGGACCTACTACAAACTAAATTCAAGAGGCACTTTCAAATGAAGAGACTACAAGATGATCCTGCTCTCCAGATAAGCAAGCTCGAACAAGGTCGGCGATAAGATGTATGCACGTACCTGGGCAAGATGAAATGCTTAATTGCTAAATGTGACCCATGCCCTGATGATAAGTATCTCACAACTTGGTTCATTACAGGCCTGAGAAAGAAAATTTGCAAAGACATGAAAAAAATTAGTAGTTATGAAATATTCAGTATTGCTCATGCGGTAGCCATTGACATCGATGCTCTGACGCCAGCAGTGATGATGGAAGTGCCAGTGCATGAGATAATCGCTCTAAAAAGGAAAAATCCAAGCCCATTGTAGAAGCATCTAATGAAGGTTGCCTAGAGGCCATGACCATGAAGCTAAGAGAAGAAATAATGCAAGCCACGGAACAAAAGCTTCACATGTCTCAGCCGCCACCTCACACTTATCCAAGGCGAGAAAGCAAGAGCCAAAAAAAGTGAGTGATAAAAGATGATAAAAGATTTATAAATCCCCCATTTTAGTAGCAAAAAATAATAACTTATTCAAAAGTCCATATGTTTCCTCAATTCTAGAAGCTTAAATATGCATATGACTTTAAAGACCCTGACACTAACTTCATATCATCCATGAGATAGTTTGTATGTTTAATTTCCAAGTCATTGTTTGGATCAAAGTCAAACCCTACTATAATCAAGTTCTCTCTTTCCACTAGAGTAATTGAGATCATCAATGCAACCTTCCACACAAGTGGGGTGTTTCTAAGGACTCCTTGCATGGATTAGTCTAGATTCCATGCATATGTAATTGAGATCATCAATGCAACCTTCCACACAAGTGGGGTGTTTCCAAGGACTCGTTGCATGGATTACTCTAGATTCCATGCATATGTAAAAGCTTGGCTTTTTTAACTCTATTCACTCTTGGAACAAAACCCATGTTTCTTTGTTACTGCAAAAATATCCTTCCTTAATGATTCTCTTACCTCCCACTAATCTTACCAATGCATCAAATTGACCACAAATTCATATTTTGGTGCATTAAATTTTACTAGATGGTGCACAAAGACATGATAATCATCTAAAGTACGACTTGCCATTTGATTTGATATGTAACATGACCCCATTTGGACTTGTAAATCAAAAGATACAGGATGTGAAAATGTCATCTTTTGGGCCAAAACATTAACACCCTTCAATTTTTGGCCCAAAAGAGGACATTTTCACATCCCTGTATTTTTGCAAGATGTCAATATTTGATTGTTTTGGCCCAAAATATGAGTGTTTATCATCCCTACATCTTTTGATTATCAAACATAAATGGCATAATGTTACATATCAATCAAATGACAAATATGATTTAGATGAATATCATGCCCTTTTGCACCATCTAAAAAAATTGTGTGCATTAGAATATGAATTTTGTGAAATTATGTCCAATTTCTTGCACCAAATTTAAAGCAAGGTTTCCCATAATAGGGAGCGAGAAGACATTGTCTATTTTGGCAAAAAGAAACCTAATTTTAACATCCTGTACCTTTTAATTACACTCTGGGGATCACTCTTCATAAACCCATAAAGCATGTGCAAGCAAGCATGTGTTAAAAATTACCCCTATTCTTGCATTTTTACATTTTTCTCATGTAAATGGTTAAACCCCTATACATGTTTACATTTTCAATCTTAAAATTGTGACACTCCTTCATAAATCTACATATATAAATTATTAAGTTGTTATTTTATAAATCCCCTCATGCACATAAATAGCATGTAAGTCCCCCCACTAAAAAATGCCCCTCAATCCAATAAAGTTTTCTATTACGTGTTAATGAGTGACCCCTCGGGGTAATTTCCAAACCCAAATGGGGTCATGTGACAATAGTCCTTACTTTAGACTACTCAATTTCAAGAAATGTGACACATAGCCACCCTTTTGAATACTTTCTACTTCAAGCAATTATTTTATAGAATTGCTTGATTTTCCAACCAGTTCAACTAATTGTCGCTCGCTTTTTTGGGCTCACTCACTTTTCTCGCTTGCCCTATTGACTACCTCATGCCACATATGTGTAGTTGATGGGGATAATGAGAATAGTTGCATCTTCAACATGCACAACAACCCACCTTGACCTCAATAATACCAACCAACACCCATCCCAATGTATAGGTAACCAACACTTGCATAAGCACTCCTAGCTCCAAGGCTGAATCTTGTTCTCATTTGGACCTAAGTCCCGCAATTACTCAAGAATCCAAATCCACGATCATATCCAAGAGGTACCAAATCTAGCTCTCTAGCAGTTCCAATACAACAACTTCAAGCTGAGGAAGTGGATTCACAATTCGAGTATGAAGATGAGTACCCGATGTAGTATGTGGAAGGAGAGAAGGTTTAATACCTACCTATGCGAATCAAGTTTGGCCCAACACATATCGAGCATTAATCAAGTGCTATATGGTTGTGGAGAGAATCAGTAGATTGCAGACATTGTGGCATTGGCCATGCCTATATGGATTGTCCCATGAAAACTAAGGTCCCACAACAAAATGAGGCTAAGCCTGATGTTCCATCCCAATCGGCATTATTGGGGTGGAGCATCAAAGTCTAGGGCTAGCAAACATATTATCACAACCTGTGAATGTAATTACACGCTAGCAAAAAGAGGCCACAAAGGGCCCTAATATTCCAATTCAATCCAAAAGACCTCTCTAAAAGAAAGAATGAGTGCCTATACGTCCACTAAGCCATGAGCAGCCAAGCTCATCCACATCAGCTCTCGATCCTCAAATAAAAGAAGCTCCATACCCTAATGCAGAAGGCTCGATTTCAGGCACTTCACCAATGGGTGCAGAAAGAACAAGCTCAATTTGATGCTGAGAAGCAAGCATAAGATCCAATCCCTGACTTGGCCCCACCAAGTATTGACACTATACTTCACATTTGTTCCAGCAACAAGATCCACAACATAATGTACCACCATGCCAACTTGAAGGTGCAGAACTCTCTAGTATTCTAAGTTGCCCGGTGTCCATTCCCATCGGAATCCTCTTACAAAATTGTCCCAATCTCTGGGAGAGTTTCAATGGAAGACATATAAGATATCCTTGTGCGGATGGGTAAGAGAGAAGACACATGCAACATCACAATGCCTTTGATCCATAAAGCATATGATGAAGTCCAAGCCATAGTGGATGATGGAGCAGGTGTGGATGTCCTATCCAAGGAGCTCTATGATGAATGGGGTCTCCCACCAATGCAAAAGGCTAATTCCAATATATGCCTTGCAGATGATTCACGTGCAAAGCCCTTGGGAATAGTGAATGGAGTGTCCACAAAAGTTGCAGGAGTCTACTTTACTATTCATGAAATTCACAATCTTGGATCTACCCAATAAATCTTATTAAATCTTGCTTGGATGTCCTTGGTTGCGTGAAGCATCAATCCTTCATAATTGGGGAACTGATAGATTGATAATCCAAAATCGTGACACCGCAATAGTAAGAGTCAATGTGGGGACATGAGAAATAAAACCAATTGTGCCTAGAGCATTGGATGAAACCTCTTCAATGATGATCTCAAACAAATGAACCCCCCTGCAATAGCATGCCTTAGCGGATGATACACAAAGCAATGCCAACAATTGGATCCAAGCATTGGTGACCATTGACAACTGCCACACACTAGATCCCATCTTCTTGTAAATTGATGCTAAGGTTATGCAGGTAAAACCTCCACTCACACATGAATAACTAATAAATCTAGAATTGCCATTCTTTATGGTTGACCTTGAATGGAATAGTGACCCTAAAGAAGCTACCCATTCTAATAAGGACTCAGATTTTCCGTGGGACCTTGAAATAGAGGCTAAAAATGCTCAATTTAAAGACCATGTCTTTGACAATGATTTAGCAATTCTCCATGCCCTAATGGCGGTCGAACTTCCCAAAGTTAAAACTCCAAAGTTGAATAATAGCACAAGATCCCACAAGAAAGTTGAAGGAGGACATCACCGCAAAGCCAAGCCTGACCACTTCATTAAGTTTGAACGAATCCAAACTAGGATCGTTGAGTTGTATCTTGAATGGAATAGTGACCTTAAAGAAGCTACCCATTCCAATAAGGACTCAGATTTTTCTTGGGACCATGAAATAGAGGCTAAAAATGCTCAATTTGAAGACCATGTCTTTGACAATGATTTAGCAATTCTCCATGCCCTAATGGCCGTCAAACTTCCCAAAGTTGAAACTCCAAAGTTGAATAATAGCACAAGATCCCACAAGAAAGTTGAAGGAGGACATCGCTGCTACAAAGCCAAGGCCGACCACTTCATTGAGTTTGAACGATTCCAAACTAGGATCGTCGAGTTGTATCTTACCAAGCCAGCTCCCCCAAAATCTGAGCCACCTCTTCTTGAATGGTCTCCTGATGGACTTGAAGGAGTATGCACAACAAATGAACCATTACTTGGGAGTTCTTTGCTAGTGGAAAAGTTACCCCATAGTTCCCAACATAAAAAGTTTAGGAAGTTTAAGCCACATGTGTGGATGAAGCTTGATAATGAGATAGAAGAAAAAGAAAGTCCACAAGGTCCTCCCACATTGGTTAATGATACTATGCCACCCAATGCCCATAGCCCATACACGGCTAGTTCAACACCATCAGAGGTTGATCTTTGAGAAGTGCCGGAGTAATTCAAGAATTACACAAGTGGTAGTGTCCCCATAGCAATGCCAAGGCTAGTAAGAGAATCTGAAGTGCAAGAAACCTATAACATTGGAGAGACTCCAATCTATGAGGGACTCGCCAAAAGTCACACAATAAACCTCACCCTTGAAGGGGAGGAAGAGAAATTGGTATTCATTGGGAAATAGCTCACATAAGAAGAGGAAACAAAGCTAAAAGCACTCCTAATGGAATACCAATATTGTCTAGCATGGTCATACAAGGAAATGAAGGGAATTTCACCAGAAGTGGTAGTACACATGATACCTTTTAGGGAAGGTGCCCACCCTAAGGTATGTGGACCATATAGAACAAATCCAATGCACTAGAAAAACTCTTAGGATTCATCTGTTAGGTAGAGCACACTAATTGGGTTTCACCCATTGTCATTGTGCCTAAATGAAACAAGAAGCTAAGAATATGTGTTAACTTAAAGAATGTGAAAGTCGCCATAATTAGGGATCACTATCCCCTACCCTTAACAAAAACTAGTGTTGGAAAAGGTGGCTGGATTAGAGATATATAGCTGCTTGGATGGATTTAGTGGTTATAACCAAGTGCAAATTACTCCTCTTGACTAATCAAAAATAGAATTTGCTATAAAATGGGGTATATTTGCCTATAGAGTCATGCCATTCGGCCTTTATAATTCCTTGGCCACATTCTAGAGAGTCAAGTTCACCGCTTTCAAGTCATTTCTGAATAAGTTCATACAGGTATTCTTGGATGATTTGTGCATCCACTCAAACAAAAAAGACCACTTAAAATGTCTTGAAGGAGTTCTAATCAAGTGCAAGGAGTATGGTATCGCCCTAAATCCAATAAAATGCCAGTTCATGGTCACCCACCACAGAGTTGTTTTGGGACATATTATTTCTCAACATGGGATTGCAAGCAACATGGACAAAATCAAAATCATCATGGAATTGCCTCCTCCTACAAATTCCAAAGGTGTACAAGTCTTTATGGGACATGCTGACTATTATAGAAGATTTATCTTGCGGTATGCCATGATAGGCAGACCACTTTACAAATTATTAGTGGAATTCTTATGGACAAAAGAGTGTGACCAAGCCTTTGAGCTTTTAAAGTGGTGCCTAATCATAGCACCCATCCTTAGATCTCCCAATTGGGATATTGATTTTCATGTTCAAACTAATGGCTCCAAGTATGCAATTGGGAGTGTGCTTTGCCAACCTAGTGAACATAAGAAAGACTACCCATTCTACTTTGCCAGTTGACAACTCAATGATGTAGAGATCAACTATACCACCATAGAAAGAGAAGCCCTAGTAGTGGTGTATAGTGTTAAGAAATTTTGACACTATTTATTGGAAAATGATTTTGTCTTCTACATCGACCACCATCAACCATTGCTTTATCTTGTAAACCATGTGTGTACAACAGGAAGAATAACCAGATGGCTCCTCTTACTTTAGGAATTTAATTTCAAAATAGTGGTCCGCAAAGGTGCCCAACACTACATTGACGATCACACGTCTCATGTCAAATCGGGAGAAGATGCCACTAGAGTAGAAGATGACTTGGCAAATGCCACACTATTTCATATAGATGCTGTTCAAGCATGGTGTGCAGATATCATTGGGTACTTAATGGCAGCAAGACCACCCCCTAAGATTAGGGATGTTTTTATCGAAGGTATAGTAATATGGCATTATAATATATTGGTAAAATTTTTCATATATTATTTTTTAAAGTTTCAAATCATTGGCGAATTTCAACTTTTATTATAAATTTTCTTTCAAATTTTAGCAAAATATTCTAGAGCATTTTAAAAACTTTCATTGTTTCCAAATATGTTAGAAACTAATAAACTCAAATGCTACCTCTCTTTCCTATTATTTCACAATCTAAGAAGACATGAAATAGCCAACATTTAAAACCAATAATACCAAAAGCTACTTCTTTTTTCTATTTCACAATCTAAACAGACATGAAATAGCTAGCATTTATAAATTATACAAAGCATGAAATTCATCAAGGGTAATGAATGTCCTTCAGCTACATTGTAAAGAAAGTTATCAAAGTCGAGTTCAAATAGTCCAATAAGCTAATTATAGCCTTTCCTTTTACAACTTGACTTCCATAGTGCTTACCTCTCTTTTCTATTTCACAATCTAAAAAGACATGAAATAGACAACATTTAAAACTAAGAATACCAAAAGCTACCTCTTTTTTTTGTTTCACAATCCAAAAAGAGATGAAATATCTAGCATTTATAAAGTATACAAAGCATAAAATTCGTGAAGGGTAATGAATATACTTCAAATACATTGTAAAGAAAGTTCTCAAAGTTGAGTTCAAATAGTCCAAAAAGCTAATTATAGCCTTTCCTTTTACAACTTGACTTGCACAGTGCTAATGCTCTATCATATGGAAAGCTATTAACATCATAAGAACAAGAGTACAATGTCAATCTAAGATCTAAGTTCTCGTCCAGCTTACTGTGAAGCTTATTCTTCAAGTAACCTAGAGTACTGAAACACCTTTCATCCTCAACTGAGCCAAGAATAAATGTTTGACATAAATTTGCAAGCTTGAAGTACTCAGAAATGTTATCTTGTAGGAATGTGCTACTCCAAAGCCGAACCATAGAACCTTGCATTTGAACATTTTCCATTGAATTGCTTTACTGGTGCATGACTTCCCTAAAAAGGGAAGACTGTGAATAAAGCTTTTCAAAGTCTAACAAACCATTGTACTTTATATCATCCATATCAATGTCCTTTCATTTTTAAACCTGCTTTGATACTTTTACAAGATCCATTGACCCAAAAATGTGGGAATATGATTGCAAATGCTTCCATTAAGTCATTTTGTGGGAACCTACTTTTAATCTCATCTACCATTGCACTTGCAACTTCACTAAGGGCATTTTTTACTGCTTGTACTTTCTTTAAAAAAGCCTCTTTCTTTATATATTGCTGTCTTTTTGTGCCTTTTTTTAAAAGAGAGGAATCCCCATCCAAGTCTATTAAACATTTCCAATTTTTGAACAAATTTTTGTCTTAAAAACTGGAGCTTGACTTTTTATCAGATGCTGTAGTTATACTCAAATTAGTGAGTTTTATTGTTTTGACATATTCGTTGATATAAATATCCTTGGATTGAGATATTTTAGTCAACATATTCATTTTGTCTAAAAGAGGTATAATTCCACACAATCCCAATATCGAATCTATGTGGTCAGTCTATGATACAAAATATCTGCCTTTTCAACATCTTCTACCTCCATATGCATTAAATAGACCAAACTTTTGTATTCATTCCATAGTCTCTTCACTGGTTGAACCAAAGAAATCCATCTAGTATCCACGTCCTTCAAAATCCTTCTCCCTTTTGTACCAACTACTTCTACAATAACTCGAAATTGATTATATCTTTTTGGACTCTTGCAAAAGTAAGAATAGCATTTTTTGACCAAAATATCGATTCTTTGTACCAAGGGAAATGTGTGTAAGAAAACAATACAACGTCTGTGCTCAACAGATAACAAGATCTCATATGCAAGAAAGAAAAGCAGATAGTATGGAGAATAAAAAATTTGATCATTGTAAAACTGATACAATAGATGGTGCTACCTCCCAGCCGTGTGCTCCTACATGAGAAGCTTCGATGGCATGCTGGAAACAATAGAGGATGGAGGCTGGATGCTAAGGAATCAGGGTTGCTATAGCCAGTGATAAATATGGGCTTCACGGGCTTGCTCTTTTATAGCCACCGATCGTAGTCGGTTAGACCCAATTGGGAGACCGACCCAGTCGGCCCAAAATGGTCGACTGGAGGTCGCGGTCCTGAAATAGGCCACCGACCACATGTTGGAACCGTGGCGCCGAATAGAGCAACTCACCTAAGGTGTCCGTTCGGCCCAGAGCCACGGCACAGAGCCATTCGGGATCATCTAGGGCTCTAAATGGGCCCCGCAACCTGAGAGTGGACTGCCTCGGGAAATGCTCCGTCTACCCTCAGTGCGGTCAGTCATGGGATGCCTTCCCGCACTTGTATGTAGCCTAGTTGGCAGTGTGCCAACTCTATTTGAAGCCATCCAGCCATCAGGCCACACATGGCCCCCATCTGGTATCCAAACCAGGACCTATAGGATAACCTAGCTACTCAAATGCCTTCTCCTCATATGGGGGGCTTACAAGTAGAGTTAGCTGGTTCCTGTGTAGTTAACGAGAGTGGAACATTGATATCTAACACCCCCCCTCAATGTCCACCCATAAGTGAACTACTTTTTCGGCCCAATGCCGAGTCGATGAAGATGCCTCTCTAGCAAGTCTCTTCTAAGAGCCTTCGTGAAGATGTCCGCAGCATTCTCTGTAGTCGAACAGTACACCACGTCGACCTCTCCATCCATGATGAGCTCACGTACAAAGTGAATTGAATCTCAATGTGTTTTGTGCGAGCACTATTTTTTCTCTATCAACCTGATCATCAATACATCCCCAATGCTTTTGCAATGATCCTTCACATTTATTTCTACTTGATTGTTGTGTAAGCAAACATTTATTGTATTCAATTTTATTTTTTAAGTGACGATTATTCTCCTTGTCCCACTCTTTGATCATTTTTTTTTCATTGTTTATACCTTTTATGGTCTTGTAGACCTTCCCACAATGCTTCTCAATAGTGTCAATCTTTAATTGCAACCTTGACTCCTTTTTCCTTGCCCATGTGCATATTTTACAAATGGCCCTCTTTGGTGCATCCCCAATGTCCACTTGTTCTACCTCCAACCACGGATATTTGGCTACCCATCTTCTTGAAAATTCCTGTGAATATTCCAAGCTCTCTTTTTCTTCTGCTTACTTGAGGAGTTGCAATTTTCCAATGCATTTTCGATGGCTTCCTCTATTGGTGTTTGCATGGATGACATTGCTTCCAACATTTTTCCACTATCGAATCCACTTAAATCCAATGCCTCATCACTTGTTAAAGGTGTGCCAGCTGATGCATATCTCTAACAATTGCATTTAATGGTGTGCTAGCTGATGCATTTTCTATAACAATTGAATTACCTTGATTACAGTTATGTAAGCTTGATTAGCCTACTTCCAAGATCTGAAAACTCAAATCCCTCTGTGAAAACTATCATCATTAATCAACGACCTTAAAGATTGATTTTTAGCATGATGTTTTGTGCCTAAAGCATGTTCTGGTGTCTTGTAAATTTCCTCATGATTCAAGGAAGAAGGATTTGATAGTACATTCTCTGGTGTATTTGCTGTTGTGATTGAGTTCGCATTAGTGCCTATTGACATGTAAGGTAATAAAAAAGATGCCATTTTGGTACTATTCCCCAAAACTTGTACTTTCTTCTTTCTCCCCATGGTAAATACCTGTTTTACAATTTATTCTTGTATTAGTTGAACATAAAATAGCACAAAAACTCTTGTCTCTAAAACTTTGTTGAGAATAATAGCATCAATTATCTTCACATGATTATTTGCACTTCAAGTACATTGCAAATCAAATATAACACATCTATAATAAAAGCTATATACATCTTAAGCATAGATACATTTTAAAAATGAATAGCATAATTCAAAAAGAGAAGGAATAGCTTAATTAATTTTGATACAAGTCTACTATATGCTTTGCAATGTAGTACAAGTCTACCACACGAATACATCTCTAAGAAAAAAAATAACATATTTTTGTAAAAGAGCATATTTTTTATGTTGCTAGTATTATAGCAACATTCAACTCATCAACAAGGTGCATTGCTAGGTGTACATTACATCATATGTATCCATAAGTACTATTCTCTCTCTAGTATTCTCAGCCATCATCTTTTCAAAGACTTGTCTTTTTATGTTTATTTAATCCAGTTACATTTCTATAGTTATCCATCCTAATGGATGACTATGACATGGGATGAACCAAGAGTTTGCATACTTTCAACCTTAAGGACACAAGAAAGAGTAAATAGAGAATATGGTCAGGCTTCACAAACATGAAGTCATCTTAAAATAATATTTGCATTTATAAAACACTATGAATCAAATCATTGAGGCATGTACTATACAAATTTTCTGCACAATATGAAAACACATTTTCCAACACTTAATAATTTCAAATAGCACAAATCCATGTACTAGTATTAAAAATGCAATAAAGGGAAACATTATCATTTGATAAATACAATTTTCCAAAGAGTAGCTTGATAATAAAAAAGGATTAAAAAAATTGATGCATCATCTCAACCGTAGGCTGCAAACAAGCATGGGGTTGAGTGTTAAATCTTGCCAATCGACTGTTCATCTCGGCCAATGTCATTATATTTTGTTTTTCCACAAACATATAGTTGGTCACATTGAAATAAACATGCCACAACTTGCCACTCCATGCCGATTGTTTTGTGTAATCCTCCTTGAAATAGTATTGCTTACACTCCTTATAGAAAGTAAGAAGCTCTTTAATCATATATCCCAAGGCATACACATTTGATTCTTTACGATAAGCATTACTATTCTCAAGGTCTATTATTTTTGGAGCTTGCCAAGGCCGAAGTCTATTCTGTCTTGTTGCCCTAGCCTTCTTAATATTATAAGTTACATCATCCATATTTGGAGGGTGTTTTACAAAATTAAGAGATTCTCTTGATTCACTAGATAGAAGTAGTAGTCCCCAATCAATAATGCCAACCCACGGACAGTGACCTTTGGTAAAATCTAGCATGACATTGAAAGGGTGTAGATCACAATGTATAGTTCCTGCTTGGTGTACATTTGCTAACCCATCAACCATTGCATGTATGATGTCTAGGGTAGCTTCCACAAATGCCTTTAATCTAGTAAGGTATGCATCACCAGATATATTGGCAACAATAGTACATTGCATTTACATTTTATGCAATATCAAATGGCTTCATATTCAAATAGACAAAACCTCCACATTATTATCATTCTAACAAACATTAAATGTTAACACTCGATTTCACTCGATTGCACAAGTCTACTTTTGGTGCTTAATTCTATAGATCTAGCCAAATTTTAAAATTTTATATTTAATATGCTCACGAAATTTTCCAAATATATTTATTTATTATATAAAACTTTGGTGAATTTTCATGGACTTCATTTATAATTTTATAATCTTAAAGGCTAAACCTAGCTTCTTTTTTAATTTTAGTTTCAAATTGTGGCGAATATATTGAGCTTTTATTTTTATAAAAGCATATAACTTTCACAAGCCATATAAAAATTTCGCTTATTAACAAATCTAATGTGAAAAAATCATCCCTGCCCGAGATGACGGCAGTGGATGCCAGAAAACTAATTTTAAAAGTTACACCCTATCAACTCATTGTAGGACAACTATACAAGATGGGCAAGGACTAGGTTTTAAGGAGATGTGTAATGCCACATGAGATCATGCTAATCCTCAATGAATTCCATGAAGGAATTGTAGGAGGACACTTCCAAGGGGAAGCCATAGCAAGAAAAGTCCTCCTCGCAAGATACTGGTGGCCAACACTTTGGGTAGATGCCTATGAATATGTCAAAAGCTATGATGTATGCCAACGGACTACTAAACCACAACACAAGGACTTCAATCCCCTACTAACAACAGTTGTTGCACAAAAACCATTTGAAAAATGGGGGATTGATTTTGTGGGTCACATCTATCCAGTGGCAAAAGGAACACAAGCATGCTACATCATTGTGGCCCACTGATTTACTTTACCAAATGGACTAAAGCTAAAGCAATCAAAAAGGTAGATGCCAAAAGCACAGTAAGGTTCCTATGTGAGAATGTGATCAATTTAGATGCCCCATTGAAATTGTGTCAGATAGAGGCATGCGTTTGTTAATGAGGTTATCCAAGAACTCCTTTATGGTAATCCATATAAAAAGCACACCCTACTACCCCCAAGGGAATGGACAGGCTGAATCCACCAACAAAATATTATGCATTATCCTCACCAAGGTAGTAGAATCACAACGTTTTGATTGGGCATAGAAACTAAATGCAACCTTATGGGAATACCAAACCACACTCAAGGTCAGTACAGGGAATACACCTTTTCAATTGGTGTATAGCCTTGAAGCTATGGTCCCAGTAGAATTTGTAATACCAAGCCTACGCATAGTAGTACAAGAACACATGGGAGATCATGCATCCCTAAAAGAAAGACTCTATCAATTGGAGAAGTATACAGAGACTAGATTAGTTGCCTACCGTGCCATGAAAATAAAAAAAACACAGAAGAAAGGCATGGTTTGGCAAAAACCTTAAAAGCAAATACATCAAGGAAGGTGACGTGGTCTTACTATACAAAGCCAAAGTCCACAAGGGCAAATTCAAGTATCTAGGTCAAGGACCTTATCAAGTAAGAAAAATGAATCCCATCGGAGCTATGCTACTAGAAACATTGGATAGAGTCCAATTCAACACAACCATAAATGGGAGTGACTGAAGCGCTACTACATCAACATGCAAGCATCCCCGACAATAATGAAGATTTGGGAACCCCAAGTCTTCCTTAGTTAGTATTAGATTGTATCATGAGCACTCACTTGCACATGTACATCTTTGTACATATAGGTAGCATCAACCAATTTCAACCTAGGGCTCAGAAGTGATGCCCGACGAGTCCTAGCTACCCTATGAAATCCCTACAAAAACAAAAAAAGCATATAGTTAGTCCCTACGTAGTTATTAGGTCACGTGCACTCACACGCTTTTGCTTGGACACATAGTCAATTGTATGAATAATTGTGTTGCACACTTTCGTTCCACACTCTCAAAGCATCTATTAAAATAATATCTCTCACAATACACACACACGTGTCATACTTGCATACCAACTAATCTAATGATCAATGGTACACCATATCAACATGGATGCAGGTTCAGAAACAATGCTACCACTAAAGAGGATGTGAAGAAAGAGCCCACTGCCTTAGCCACCATGAGACCCCCTCTAGAGTTCACATCCATCCGAGACCCCCTCTAGAGTTCACACCCATCTCTCAAAGCAATGGCTCTAATGAGGATTCTATGCATGACATGGAAACACAAGAAGTACAAATGCCACCTTAGTCACCACCGGCCTACACAACCATTGACAAGGCCCAGTCCTTGGACCTTGTGTGGCCACCTACATCAACTTATGCTCTTTCCAATGCAGCAATAGCTTTCTTAGAGCAAAGGGGACTTGGCAGTTTGTTTGAGAGCCTAAAATCCTTAGAGGACATTCCTACAATGACCACATACATCAGGGACTTTCTCCATTCTTACCACTCCTCCAGTGATGCATAGGTTGGCAAGTACATCACCATCACTATACATCAGAGCCAACTCAATATTATACTCGATAGTACAGTGATTCAAAGGGCCTTCTCACTCCCAACTCAAGGGGCAAAATACCCCACAAGACCTAGCGATGCTAAATTTCTCAAAAAATATAGCCTCTCCTCACCAAGGGCACCAAGTTCCATAGGGATGGGATATTACTTTGCACCATCATTAGCCCTCGACTCAAGGAAGCAACAACATTCCTATCCACAATCCTAGGGGTTAAGTGTAGCAAGAATCGATCCCTTCCACTCCACACATTTGTTTTGATGAGTAGGTAGCTAAATCCAACACTTATTCATCTTCTTCACAAAGAAACTGGATGATTCATCTGGCAAAAAATGCAAGATTCCATACTTATTGGCTATAATCATCAATAAGGATATAAAAGAGAAAGAAATGACTCTACCCCAATCACCAAAAGATTTTGAGGATTTAGACATCCCCTTATCACCAGCATGGGAGCTGTCACCACCTTCTCCTACTATCACATTGGCAAATGTAGATACCTTGGATTGCCTATTCTGGAGGTAGGAAATGAGGAATTGCCCCACGAGATGCTACAGCTCGGTGCATGGTTGTAACCAATATATATCCATCAACAACAGCAACCAGAGCATGAGACTACATCGGCACTAGCACCACCCATCAACATCATGCCAGTCAATGAGCCACAAGGAGATATAGTGCCAGATCAGCAATATGTCTACTGTACCAAAGTGGCTAACTTACCATTGGAACAACCCCCAAAAAGTACTACAGAATCATTAGGATGGCCACATGGGCACCAATTGTATCAACCCCCAACAAGTAGTATAGAATCATTAGGATGGCTACATGGGCACCAATTGTATCAATGGTATCACCAATCCTCATCACCATCTATCATTCTCCATCATCAAGCCACCTAAATGTTTCAAATGTCAGAACTATTCACTAGCTTGGCCAAGGAGGAGCATGCCCAAGAATTGGAAAGACAGACTGTAGCAGCCATCCAAGACCAATTCCATGGAATCGCCACAGAGGTTACGACACTTTGGGCACAAAAAGATGAGAAAGAGGTTGAATAAGTGCACATGAACCAAGCTCTCCAAGCTCAAGAGAAGGAAGTGCGGGATGTGACCGCCAACCTCCACCAAGCGAATCTATATGTGTTTTGTCTAAGCATGGAACATTAGGTTTTTTGTGATTGTGTGTAGCTCTGACTATCGCAGAGACTAGGATGGTATGTGATCCCCATCTCAGCCAACTAAGGCCAAGAGCACATCCTCGATAAAAAGCATGGAGCCACTAGGCAAATATAGCTGACAACAGTAGTACAAGCTACGATAATCCTACAGACCTCCTATGACTACTTGACCTCAGCACATGCTCAACAGGTGGAGGAAGTGGCATAAGCTCGACTCACTCTAATCCAAAAAGAAGAAGAGCTCTAGGATTGCCAAAAAAAGATTGAAGACATGCAACAATATTTGGCAACACACACATTCAACATTGAAGAGCTTACATGGGACTGCCAAATCTTAAAGGACCAACTTGCCATTGCTAGAGAGGCAAGAAGCATAAGTCTTGGACTAATGGTCTCATACCACTGACGTCATCCTCAACAAGTGCAAGTCACCTTGCAAATGAAAAATCTCAAGGAGGCATATACATCCATCTACCATATGTATAAGGAAAAAGTGGATGAGATGCAATCCCAAAAGATAGTCATCTCAAAGCTTGAACTCTGATTGCTAGTGCAAAACAATGAGGCAATGGAAGACACCACCAACGAAGTCCCACTACAATGCACAATGGTGGTGTACCAAGGGCTTGTGGCTGCTCTACAAGCATAAGATCACCTAAAAGCACGAGTGCTTATCCAATGGAAGTAACTCCAACTCAAGATCATATCCACTCATCCAAACATCAAATGGGAACGTTTCATAGGGGCAAAAACTTTGCGCAAAATTTGTCAAGACTTGTCCAAAGATGAAAAAAATATCTTTTTCCTGTCTACACATGCCGGGTTTATAGCACTTAGGACAGATGCTTTCATTGCATATGTATGCCTCATGGGCAATCCTCCCCTTAGTGTTATTGTTGGTTTGTTGCCATTTCTACAAAAGCTATCACTATTATCTTCAAGGCATGACATAACCAACATCCCACCCTTGCGGGTTGATGATCCCATCGCACCAACAAAAAGAAGTGTTGGAGGATGATGGCCTATCTCATATCTAACTTCTTGTATCCAACCACTCTCATGCCAATCTCATAATCTCACTTACCCTTGCTGCTACCACCCTCTTAACCTTTCCTAAGCTCCAGCTTAAAATCTACTCCCTTCATTGTCTCTTTGCTCATGCCTCTCACCACTTTCAACTAACCCAAACAGTCGCAAACTTCCCAGCCCCTCACACCTAACATCCATTTGTCCAGTTCTTCCCTCCCTCCCCTCTGATCCCCCTCCCATAACTAAAACTCTTCCACATTTCTCCCCCATGTCCCCCAAATTCTCTCCCTTCCACATCACCTCCGATACTACTTATGCTGCCATCAATAGAAAATGACCTAATATCTAATTTTGAATATCAAGATCCAGATAATCCAATTTGCCCTCCCATGCCAAATTCCAATTATGGGTATGATTTTGATGTAATACCACTTCCCAGTAACCCCCTCAAGGATTTCTGTAGTAAATATCTTGATATGAAAACTCGAGGTGGATGGACCCTGGACGACCTCCCTACCAGCCTTCGTCAGGACCAAATTAGTGAAGCTTGATCAACAAGCTAGATCCCCAACCTGATTGGCACTACCCCAAGCTCTTTGATGATGTAATCTTCTTGAAAGAATACCTACGTGCACCTCCATATCTTAGTTCCCATCATAGATCCACAATAGCACAAATGGGAGGCCAACATACACACTTTGGGTGAGGATCGCACCATTAATTGGCCAATGAAAAAGCCATACTCCGGTGTAGAATGGAACATCCAAGGCACACTGATCCAAGCACTTTAACAACATGAGAAAATAATGCATGGCAACATTGACAGCATCCTTTGCCAAAGTACTATCTTTTGCAAAACATTGGAATACATTTTGGAGGTCCCCATTCACATTGCCCGCCATTTCCCTACACTCAGTTTCAATCCCAATGAATGGATCGATGCTCAAACTACAAGCCGACTCTATCAAAGAGTCATCTTCTTAGAAGCACGCCACACATCTATGTTTGAACAAATGGTGGATACAAGCTTCCTAGAAACAGAGAAAAAAATTGTATGGTGACAAGGCTTTACAATAGGATCGACTAACACGCCACAAGTTCCATAGCCACTGGTTTACAATAGGATCGACTAGCATGCCACAAGTTATATAGCCATTGGGTTACACATGGCATCCCAACTCCGTGATCACAATAAGCTATAACCCGAGGATGGGTAATAAAATGGATTTGGGGGTATGTTGTCTTTGTGCCAACATGGACTTAGGCAGCACAGAATTTGTGTGTAGAGCAACGACAAAGCTCCGCTTGTACTTGCATAAGGCTAGGAATAATCTCTCTTAGGAATCCTCAACATGCGTTTTCTACATGCAAGTCCTACACTCGTCCTACATGCAACTCCTACATGCAAGTTCTACATACAATTCTTACATGCAGTTTGTACATGCAACTTCTACATGCATGTTCTACATGCAACTCCTACATGCAACTTCTATATGCAACTTTTACATGCAAGTTCTACATGTAGAGAGAGAGAGAGTGTCTTACAATTCCTACATGTAGAGAGAGAAGCTCTCCAACTTGTATAAATACCCAATAATAGAAAGAAGCCCACAATCTTTGGGGAATTGTGTTGAGTTCTACTTTGGTATTCCAAGCAATTGTCTCCAAGTGTCCATCCTTCCTTGCACTCCATGTCCAAAAGCATGTCCTAACCTTGCAACTCCTCCTCCCCTCTCCTTTAATCTTGCAACCCCTCCTCGCCCTCTCTTCCTCCCAACTCCTTCTCTCCTCCTCCCTCCTCCTCCCTCTCCTCCTCCCTTCTCCTCCCTCTCCTCCTCCCTCCCCCTCCTCCCTCTCTTCCTCCCTCCTCCTCCCTCCTCCTCCCTCTCCTCCTCCCTCCTCCTCCTCTCTTCTCCTCTCTTCTCCTTCTCTCCTCCTCCCTCGTCCTTCTCCTCCTCTCTTCTCCTTCTCTCCTCCTCCCTCCTCCTCCCTCTCCTCCTCCCTTCTCCTCCCTCTCCTCCTCCCTCCTCCTCCTCCTCTCTTCTCCTCTCTTCTCCTTCTCTCCTCCTCCCTCCTCCCTCCTCCTCCTCCTCCTCTTCTCTTCTCCTTCTCTCCTCCTCCCTCCTCCTCCCTTCTCCTCCCTCTCCTCCTCCTTCCTCATCCTCTCTTCTCCTCCATCTCCTCCTCCCTTCTCCTCTCTCTCGACTTCCCCCCATGCTCTTACACCTTCTTCTTATCCCACTCCTATGCTCCTCCTAAACCCTTAGTCCCTCATCCCTTAACCTCCATGATCTATAAGGGAGATGAGTTCTCCGCCATGTACTTTTTCCTGAACATTCGATCCTCCTTCTAACCCTTAAACCCCTTCTAAACCCTGGAACCTCTTCTAAACTCTGGACCCTCTTCTAAACCCGGGAGCCTTCTTCTAAACCTTAGAAACTCCTTCTGAACCTTGAACCTCCCTCTAACCCTTTAAACTCCTCCTAAACCCTTCTATCCCCAATGAAGGCAAAATCCTTCATTACCCCATGAAAATCATACCCATCGATATCATTTTCATGGTTGGGTTGACATGTTTCCTTACTTCTTACCACATGTCATGCATCATTGTTAAAAAATACACATTGCGAGGGTCCTATCCTATGTGTGTCATACATGAGAATTTCTTGCCACCTGTCATGCGTGAGTATAGAAAAATATGCATCAAGAGGATCCTATCCTTGGATTGGTATGATAGTTTTCAAGAGCCTTAATCTTACCCACTTTAAAGCCTATGCAAAATAAATGTGCATGTCTTAGATTGGTATGATACTTTTTGAGAGAATTAATCTTAGCCACTTTAAGACATATGCAAAGTAATATATAAGCAATGAATAACATTTGCATAGTTGGGCATGTATATTTCCTTTTTCTCACTATTCATCATGTATAAGTATAGAAAAATATGCATCGTTGTGCTTTTGTCCAATGTGCATATCTTGGTTGGGTATGATAGTTTGAAATGGGCTTAATATTAATCACTTTAAGGCCTATGCAAAGTACCATTCCCATCTCATATCATTTGAATGCTTTGGGCATACATATTTCCTTGTTTCTCACCACATGTAATGCATGAGTGCTAAGAAATATGCATTGAGGTGCTCTTATTCTATGTGCATATCTATGATGGGTATGATACTTTGCAAGGGCCTTAACTTTATCTGCTTTAAGTCTTTTCCAAAGTCTTATATCCATAGGAAATCATTTTCATGGTTGGGTTGGCATATTTTCTTGTTTCTTACCACATGTCATGCATGAGTGTTAAAAAATATGCATGAGGGTGCTTATCCTACATGCTTATCTCCGATGGGTGTGATACTTTTCAAGGGCCTTAATATTAACCATTTTAAGTCCTTTGCAAAGTATCATATCGATAGGAAATCATTTTCATGGTTGGGTTGGCATATTTTCTGGTTTGTTACCTCATGTCATGCATAAGTGTTACAAAATATGCATGAGGGTGCTTATCCTATGTGCCTATCTCCGATGGGTATAATACTTTTCAAGGGCCTTAATACTTTTTCACATATTAAGTTTTGTGCAAAGTATCATACCCATTGGATATCATTTTCATAGTTGGGTTGGCAAATTTTCTTAGTTCTTACCACATGCCCTGCATGAGTGTTAAAAAATATGCATTGGAGGCTTCTATCTTGTGTGCATGTATTGGATTAATATGAGATTTTGTAGGGGACTAAAACTTACCCACTTTAACATACAAATAATGATACCGGCCATCATATATCATTTTCATAGTTGGGCATACATTTTTCTTTTTTTATCACTATGCATCATGCACAAGTATCAAAATATATGCATCAATGTGTATCTATCCAAGGTTTATGTCTCCGAAGGTTATGATACTTCAAATTGGCCTTAATCTTATGCACTTTAAGTCCTATGCAAAGTATCATACCCATCAAATATCATTTGCCTGGTTGGGTTGGCATATTTTCTTGTTTCTCACCACACATCATGCACGAGTGTTGAAAAATATGCATCAAGAGGCTTCTATCTGTGTGCATGTCTTGGATTTGTATGAGACTGCAAGGGTCTAGAAGTTACCCACTTTAAGACCCATTCAAACTATCATAGACATCGGATACCATTTAGGCTATAGGGTATGGGTTTATCATTTAAGATTTAGGGTCTAGCATCTAAGGTCTAGGGTTTAGGATATAGGGTCTAGAGGTTAGTGTATAGGGATTAGGGTCTAAGGTGTAGGAGTTAGGGTTTAGGGTATAAAGTTTAGGATTTAAAAGTATTTAAGCATGGCAAACGTATTTCAAAGTTTCATGACCGTGTAACCATGCCTTACATATAATTGGCAAAGGGGGTAAAACACAAAGGTTGACTATAATATGCATCTATGCAAGGGTTTATTTATTTTTTATTTTGAAAAAATAAACTAAAAAATAAGTAGCCACAATTTAGAAGGGTAGGGAAAAAAGAGAATTGATGGAATGGATGGAAGGCGAGGGGGAGAGGGGAGCAAAACAGAAGGCGATGGGGAGAGGGGAGGGGAATAAAAGGGGAGGGGGAGGAGGAGGGGGAGGGGGAGGGGAGGGGCGAGGGACAGGGGAGGAGAGAAACAGGGGAGGGGGAGGGGGAGGGGACAGAGGTAGGGGAGAGAGAGAGAGAGAAAGAGGAGGGGAGGGGGTCAAGGAGAGGGGAGAAGAGGGACGAGAAAGGGAGGGAGAGGGGAGAAGAGGGACAAGAAAGAGAGGGAGAGGGGGAAGATGGGAACGGAGGGGAGGGGAGGGAGTCCCGAGTAAGGAGAGGGAGAGGGAGAGGGAGAGGGAGAGGGGGAGAGTGGAGGGAGGGGAAGGGGGAGGGAAAGGGAAAGGGGAAGGAGGAGAGGAAAAGGGAAGGGGATCATATAAAATGCTTAAAAAACCTTTAAGTTATGGAAATCATTCACTACTCCATGAATCTCTTTATGTTTCATGTTCCACTACTCAAGAGCTACTCAAGACCAAGGAGGTACCAATGGACTATGAGATTTCTTCCACTACTTTCTAAAGAAATTTCACAGCTCCCTCATTTTAGTGCATTAAAGGGCCTTCTGACATTCTGCTTGTGTAAATGCATTAGCAGATTTCTAGTAATGATTGCTTGATCTATGCTACAAAATTGCATCCAATATTTTCCAATGGATGGGTCCTTTGCGTTCAGAGCTCTTGGCACAACCATGACAAGAAATATTTTATTTATCATTAGCTACTCTATTTCCTAGCTCATACCCCCTATATCAATCAATGATTGCAATGTGTAAAATTGCATGCAAAATCTTGTTCCTATAGGTGATTGTAACTTTGTGGACTCAACCCATGAATACCATATATTATGTCAAGCCATTGATGCAATCATACAAGATAGCGTCATATATAATCTTCTTGAAGCATAACACATGCTTGTCCCAATCTTTCAACACCAAGTTCAAGGTGTGATTGTAGCACATTGATGCACACAATCGGAAAAAATCTCTTTGTAACATGCTACTAACATTTTTACTACTCTTTGCATTGTGCATGCTAATCTACACAACTTTGTCTAGTCCTATCTCCCTAATTTTTTTTGTCAAAATACTTGCTATGTAAACCCCACTCTTTCTTTCATTTTTTGAGTCAATGAATATATTGTTGGAGACAAACCTACGTGGTGGCTCATGCGTAGAAATGTACACATGGACAACATGCAAGGTGGTGACTCAGTCTGGGGAAATCCCTCACCTATAGCTAGATGGATATCTACATAAGCATTGTGCCCCATGCTGCCTAGATGATCGCTTGGAATCTCTTTGTGGATAGAGCTGATGATGCATGGAGTTAGCTCACCTGTGAGCTCAGAGAGACTCAAGAATTCACTTCAAATATGGCTTGATGCCAAGGTTCTCGATTGATCACCTCATTGGAGGATCCATAGAAAACCACCTTGTAATGGTGTGTCCATTATGATGAATTGAAACTAACCACCATGCATTATGACATGTATTCGATGACTTAATAAGGTGACACCTAGAAAAGCCCACTCATTTGAGCTCACCTACCTGACATTGCATTCTTTCCTCTTTAATCTAGGATTTAGCTCCTTGATTAAAGGAGGTTCGACACCCGTACCTCAATTAGAGAGTACTTGTTGTAGTTGTGATAGAAATCTTTCATTCATTCTTTCTTCATTTTGTTAGTACTAAGTTGGAGGGGCTACATGGGATGCTATACGCACTCCCATGTGGACCTCCTGTTATTCATGTAACTGATTGTACTTGGCATTATCATGCCTATGCTTAAGGAGCTTTGCATCTCCATGAGTAGCATGGTGTGGCTACACCCTACACTCTTCCTTTGGCCTTTCATTCCCAGATGTATGTTTTCATCTTATAGAACTTAATATTCACTACCTTTCCCCATAAAGCTTGTGGCCTTTAAATCCTTGAATGTAATTTTGGGCTTGATAGACATTCCACTTTAAATTTAATACACTTCCATGACACTCTTTGTTTTTCCTATATATTTGACATGTGATTGTTATTGTACAAAGTGTGTATCTAAGGTGCATAAGGACTTTGTGTCTATATTTGTTATTTAATGCAAGGCCTTTGTAATTTATGGATTGCATGGATTGAAGTCTTAAAGGTAAAAAATAATACTTATTTGCACCTTCATCTCATTGTTGACTACTTAAGGTCTTGTCTTTTGAGTATTCAACTTTTTGTTAAAGAATGCTAAAATTCATTAAACTACACCTACTAGCATAAAATGGAAAGATTATTTTTATTTTGTATTTTAAAAATACATTGATGTACAAGCATCCCTCATGTGGTTCTAGTTTTGTTCTAACCAATGGATTTTGTCAAGTAAAATTGTTATGCATGGTGCTAATGTGTTTCTCCTTTTGGATAATTGTGCAAAGTACCACAGTACCGCATGTGCACATGTATTTTGTGTGAGCAAGGATGATTGAATGTTACTCATTAAAAAATGGCATTCATTGTCCTTCGACATGTCAATAGCACATGGAGATGTCATTTCTCAAATAAATTGTACATAGCTAGGGGATTAATTTATTAAGTTTTTAAAAAACATTCCAATGTAGATATATATTAAAAGTGGCATGGGGTTTTTGAGTATCTATTAAATCACATGGTATGGCTCGTATACTCACAAACGAAATCCTTGTTTGTCTATCATGCACTGCGCATGCGAGAGAGAGAGAGAGAGAGAGAGAGAGAGAGAAAGAGAGAGAGAGAGAGAGACGTACAATGTGCAAGCAAGGAGTAATATATTTAAGCCACTACTTACGTACGAGTTCTACAGTTCTTTGCCTTTTAAAAAAATATAACTTTTATTACTTTGCGAAATATACAAGCCCTTTTACATGTATAATTGTTGGATTTAAAAAACCCCTTACATTGAACCCGTGTAGTATGATTACATATTTCTAGGTACACCGCTCTACGAGGGAATACACTAGACTAGAACACTTGTTAAGAAAAGGGTACGGTGCGTTGTAATGTCAAATTTTACATGACTAAGAGGCTTATTTTATTCACTAACGATCCATGAAATGCACATGATATGGAGTCTTCACAAAAGAGAGTGGGAAAAAGAGAATGCTTTTGGAGGAATTTAGGACACCAAAGGTTAAATTAAAAATAACTTGGATTGGAATTATATTTCAACAAGGTGAATGACTTTTGTCATTCATATAAAGGCCTTCGTAAAAGGTTGGCGGAACTAGAAGCGGAAGAAAAAGACAGTAGTAGAAGAGAGGGAGGAGGAAAGATTACGAGTGGTGTGGGGTGAAGGGGGAAGCGCGCGTGTGTGTGTGTGAGAGAGAGAGAGAGTAAAAAGATGGAGGACAGAAATACTAAGTGAAACTTGGACCAATCGAGGAATTATAGAATTAGCAAGAAAAACAAGCCGAGAATTTTCGCTTCTAATGCAGAGCCTCCACTAAGACTGCCCATTTACTCTTCTAATGGGAAGCCTCCACCCGACGGAAGTCCAGAAACAAGGTTGAGACTATGCACGGGCATTTTACATGTGTGATTAAGAGAGACGTATTCGATGATCCATAGCATGCGATATGTACAGTTCCCTTCCTCTTTATGTCTTATTCCCTGTGTACAATGCTCTTCCATTCACATTTATAAAAGCGTGAGTGATCGACCAAGGAACTCACCAGAATCCATCGAGCCTACTTTACCTTCGATTAACGGTTCGCCAACGAGGAGAGCTCTAATCGATCCACTTGGGGAGCGACCCGGAGAGAGAGAGAGAGAGAGATCTGCAATTAGTGATCAGCTGGTACCGACATGGCTGCTCCATTGGAGAGTGAACACTGGTTTCTTTCAATTGAGCCGGATACCCATAACGTTCAAATTCATGGCACGGTTCTCCTGCAAACAGAGAATGTGCTCGACTTCCACAACCCAATTGCTGCGTTCGAGGATGCCCTCTTCGAGGGCATTGGCCAAAGGGTTAAGATGGCGCTCGTCAGTGCCGACAACCACCTTGCAGGTAGGGTTGAAAGCTACATAGCTTACGTTTCAAGAGAATTGGGAGATGGCGGGCAATGATGTATTGCTCGCAAATTTTGTGCGCAGGATCGAAACAAGGTGGCAAGCGCAGTCGCATCACGTATTTGGATTGGAATCGGGAGTCTACGGGGGTGGTGACCTCAGACGAGGGCATTAGTTACCCCGTAGTGTTTTCGGTAGAGCCAGATTTCGGCTCTCCGGGAGCCCTGTTGGTGGAGAATCACCATCCGAACGAGTTCCTCCTCAAGTCCCTCACCCTCACGATGCCGGATTCCCCAGATATACATTTCATTTGCGACTCCTGGGTCTCGAACGTTAGCAATTACTCAGGCCGCCCTCGAATCTTCTTCTCCAACAAGGTACGTCGTCACCCTAGATTTATTCTGCTCTTCGTTCGTTAAACATCACCTGGAATCCCGTCAACTCCCCAGCTCTAGCTAATCAGTTCTTGTCTTTTTTCTTGTCGTCGCCAACCTTCAGGTTTATCTTCCCAACCAAACTCCGGCTGCGCTGCAATCCCTCCGTTTCCAAGAGCTCATGAACCTGCAAGGCCTTGATGATCCGACCGACGAGAGAAAGGACCCCGACAGAATTTACGATTATGATGTATACAACGATCTCGGTCATCCTGACGAAAGTAACGCCTTTGAGAGGCCCGTCTTGGGTGGCTCCAAGGATCATCCCTATCCTCGAAGGTGTAGAACGGGTCGCCCACGAACAAGCCATGGTACGCGTACATGCTACATTTTTTCGCCATCATGCCAACTTTTTCTCTTCGTGCCTCTGATTCCGAACCTCCATCGCCAGATCCCAAATCGGAGAGTCCTGCTTCACTTCTGCAAGACGTCTACGTGCCCCGCGACGAGCAATTCCGCCACATCAAGGAATCTGACTTTTTGGGTTCTGCCATCAAGTCCTTCGCGCACTACATTGTTCCTATCATCGAAGATTTGTTCCAGAACAACGCTAATTTCACCTCTTTTCGGGAGATCAGCGAGCTTTACACGAAAGGATTAGATCTGAGCAAATGCAAAGAACGGACGAGTGAGGAAAAGAAATCCAAGTTCAAGGATCCCTTGGAGCTCATCCGGGAGCTCACGGACGACAACACCCAGGATCCTAACCTGCTCAAGTACCCTGTGCCGGCCGTGATACGAGGTGAGCTGTCGACGAGGCTGTAACCGTTCTTAATGCTGGTATCAGATGCTGTGGTTGCTCATTGTTCCTAGTTTGTGTAGAGAACCTCGCGGTAGACAAAGAGGCATGGGTCTCTGACGAAGAGTTCGCTAGGGAGACACTTTCCGGCTTGAATCCTGTGGTGATCGAACGCCTCGAGGTGTCCTGAGATTGTCTATTTCTCACGCCCGTCTTGTCTGCAGTTTGAACATACATACTGCGTACACGTAGATGGTTGTAGCTTCTTGCGGTAGGAAATCGCATAGCCATCATGATGCAAACATTGACCCAGCTCCACGACATTGATACAGCAATTCCCGCCCGTCGGTGCCCTGGAGGAGGAAATTTATGGATCTCAAACGTCAGCCATCACCGATGAACACATCAAAAATTTTCTCGAGGGCTTGAGTGTTAAACAGGTCGAGCGACTTCATCTTTGATGCGTGCTTGTCGTGGAACATAGTATCTTGTGTCGAGGAAGGAGATGGATTCATACCGATGTCGCTGAATTTGGATATGCAGGCTCTTGAACAGAATCGTCTCTTCATGGTGGATTACCACGACGTTTATCTTCCTTACATAGATAGAATCAACGCGCTGGAAGGCAGCAAGGCGTACGCTTCCCGCTCTTTCTTCTTCCTCACCAATAAGGGTTGCCTCAAGCCCGTTGCTATCGAATTGAGCTTGCCTCCTCAAATTAAGGGAGGTCCTAGCATTCAGAACGTTTTCACTCCAGGCAATGCCAACCGCTCGCTCGAGTGGGAGCTCGCCAAGACGCACGCGATCATAAACGACGCCGGATATCACCAGCTCGTCAGTCATTGGTAACCCTAGTGGATTTGCTCTTATGTTGTGGTGGAAACATTTGCGCCTACCGCAGGCATGGGCACTCTGTGGAGAATATACGTTACAATGTGATGAATTTTGGCAGGTTGAGAACTCATGCTTGCCTCGAGCCGTTCATTATCGCTACATATCGCCACATCAGCGCTCTGCATCCGCTCTACGTGCTCTTAACTCCCCATTTTCGAAACACGATGAACATCAACGCGCTGGCTAGAAAAGCTCTAATCAATTGCGACAGCGGAAGCCTTCTGTTAGGCGGGATCATTGAGAAATCATTCACACCGGCCAAGTATGCTGTGGAAATGTCGTCTGCTGTATACAAATCTTGGAGGTTCGACGAACAAGGCCTTCGAGCAGATCTACTGAAAAGGTAACCAATTTATTGAAGCAAACAGGGTTACTGTCTTGTCCTGCCGCAGCACCAGTAATTTGTATTCTCTCTTGTTGATTTTCCAGGGGAATGGCGGTAAAGGATGATTCTGAAGTGCATGGCCTGAGATTACTGGTGAACGATTATCCCTACGCAGTGGATGGTCTGGACATCTGGTCTTGTATAGAGACTTGGGTAAGCGACTACATTGCGCACTATTACAAGGATGATGCAACGGTACGGGAGGACACGGAACTACAGAGCTGGTGGACGGAGATCAGGGAGGTAGGGCACGGAGACAAGAGAGACGAGGGCTGGTGGGCAGCAATGCAGAGCGTGAAGGAATTGCAAGAGGCAGTGGTGACGCTCATCTGGGTGGCGTCTGCGCACCATGCAGCTGTGAATTTCGGGCAATACGCGTACGCTGGCTACCTTCCAAACAAACCCACGATGGGCAGAAAGCTGATACCCGAAAAGGGAACGCCAGAGCACGAGGAAATGCAGAGAGATCCAGAGAAGTTCTACTTGGAGATGGTGTCGTCTAAGTCACAAGCAACGATAGTGATGACTACAATCGAGCTACTGTCGGAGCACGCATCGGACGAGGAGTACCTGGGGCAGAGAGCGACGGCAAACTGGACCAGCGATGGGGCTATTGTTGCTGCCTTTCAAACATTCGGCAAAAAGCTCGCGCAGGTGGAGAAGCGTATCAAGGCCAGGAATGACAACCCTGAGCTCAAGAATAGGGTCGGGGCAGTTCATGTTCCCTACACACTGCTCATGCCCACCTCCAAAGAAGGATTGACCGGCAGAGGCATCCCAAACAGCATCTCCATCTGATTTTTCGCCAACCTTAAACAAGCACGTCGCCACCTCATCATGCACATCAACAATAGCAATATTATCCATTCCCAAACTTTTTTCCCGAGACATTCCAAAACCATATCTTCTCTTTCCTTTTTGCCCAATTCCGAAAAATAAACATTTTGCAATGCACCAGGTAACATTGGCTCCATCAGCCAATAGCTATGATGTATATCCCTACTAGTCATGAAAGGGTGGGAAAGCTCATTAGCAATTTAAAAGGAAGCGTATTTGAAATGTGCATCTGATTCATACAAAACCACATGTGGGCTCATTTTGTAGACTAAACTATACATTGGAACATGAGGCTAGGGTAAATTTCCACATGTAGTGGAGTTGGGATTGGTTTTGAAGCCCAGCACACATTACACATTATACATCACATCTCATGGAATGAACAAAACACATATAATTACCGTGTGTGCACTACAGTAACTACGGAAACCTTCACAAAATGTGCACTCAAGGGATTATATATGGTGAAGAATAGTGTTGGGAGAATAACATGATGCATATTGTTTATGCGATCATAGTTGACCTTTGAGGAGAGGACATGTGGCAAAGTGAGTAGGCAAGTTTAATTGAGAATGTTAAGTGTTCAAACATGATTGGTTGTAATGCACAAGAGACTAGACAGGAATGTTCTAGGTCAACATTAATAAAGTGTCTGGGTTCAGAAGCATCTAGGCTTGCTTTGTTTTAGGAGGTTCAATAAGGCGCTCCTTGATGAAGCATCCGGTCCAAGAGCATCTGGGTTTGCTCTGTTTTGAAAAGTGCTCTTGTAATTCATTGTGAATCCCCAATATACAGGCAATGTGAGTTCCTAAGATGGGATACTTGATCCTCTCCTTGCTTAATTGCTTTGTCTCTCCATAAATACAAGTCTAGGAATGACAACCTTCTTATCATCATTGTCAGGCTCACATTGAGCTGACATTTCAAGGTGATAAGTTACTGAAAAAGGAGTTCAAGGTATGCACTACTAAGAAATCCTATATATCATGTGTATTCAAGGGTATTAAAAAACCCCTCAACTAAAAGAATTCCCAATACTAAAATCACCCTATTTACTTATGAACTAATGGATTTTTTTAAAAGTTGAATTAAAAAACCCCTCTTGTTATTGTAATCGTGTCATTTCTTTAAAAGTTAAATTAATGTATCCCTCCTTTTGAATGCACGTTGTACACTAAATTTTTTTGAGGTGAACCCCTTGAGAAAAGGATACTAAGAGCATCCAAATGTGTTTAAGTGTATCCCACCCTTGAGACTTCATGCTATATAACAATGCATCTTGAGAAACTACTTGAATTATTTAAATTATTCAAAAAAATTGCTTCAAGATCTGTCCATACCTGCTTGGTAGTTTTGGTGAGATCTAGATGATCAAGCAAGATTGAGACTAATAACTGATAATACACTCTATTTCTTCTCAATCCAAGCCGCACATCGAGTTGGGTTCACTTGCTCAAATTCTTTAGTAGTGATAGTTTTCCACAAGCCTTCTCACATGAGGAGAAGCTGCATCTTGTTCTTCCAAAGAGCCTATTGTTGCTAGAAAACTTTTTGATAGACACAACAACACAAAGCAACTATAGACGCACAAAATAGTAGGCACGTCTATAGGCGTTGCTTGAATAGAGAAATTACGGGCACATCTAATGGCACGTCTATTTGCGTGTGTATTGACGCGTCTATTAGCATGTCTACACTAAGAAAATACGGGTCTGTCTAACACTGCGTCTAATAGCGCATCTATTTGCACGTGTATTAGCGCGTTTATTAGTGCATCTACACTGTGAATTAGATGCGTATTTAGATGTAAAACAGAGAATACAAAAAGTGAGATTTTGGTGTAGGCTGATAAATGTACATCACTGCTTTCCAAACATTGCCCATGATTACCAAAGCACGTAATTTTAACAAAAACATCAATGCTTTTTTGCAAACCCACATATATAAAAATTAAGTGAGGCGAGGAGAATGAGACAATATGTAAAATAGTTTTGCCAATATCATTGATGGGCTACGGTTCAATCTCATCCTCAATGAGATCAACCCTTGCCAAACTATCTACTTCAAAATCCAAACAAGTGTTTAGATCTACAAATACATTCAGCCCACTACTACTTGTGCTACTCATGTACTCATCGAAATCAGCATCACCAATGGTAGGCTCGTCCTCACAAGTAATGGCCTCAATATCTGTATCTCCTATCTCATGATCATCCTCCTCTCTCGTATCATGATCATCATCACCTCCATGGCCATGATCATCCTCCATACGCTCCATATTAGTAAATGTACTATACATCACTTTGGAATGTGGTATAATAGGTATGACATGCCACCATTGGTTAATAGACAACCTAATTCAAACACAAATACAATCATGTTATTTTCCTTGCATCGAAGGTATCAAATATTTAAAAGTGAGTATTTTTATATGTGTGTACAATACCTGTTCACATTGTTGCGGTAGTATTGGTGTGTCCTTCTTACTTTGCCAAAACTTTGTGGAGTCAATAGTTACAAAGCCACTTGCATGGTGTTTGATTGTTGCATTAGGGCCTCTTTCCACCACGTCCTTAAACCACTTTACATCCAAAACATACACAAAGAAGCGTTGAAAGTCAAGCTTAATAATATCTTGGATTATGCCACAATAATCATCCATGGCTCCATTGGCTCCCTCAAAGCTAACAATGATGCCGCAATCTTGTGTGTTTCTCTTATCATCAATCCGTTTGTTCGAAAATGCTTGCCCTCACACCATATAGCATTGAACATAGTGCACTACACCAAGACAAAATCAATTAAATAAGCAATCTAAATTATTGAAAGCTCCTAATTTATGCATAACATTCTATATACCGACCTTGCTCATGCATCCCCTAGCATACTCCCATTCTTCCATTGTGATATGCATCCCCTCATCTTTCTCTGCTTTCTCCATTTCGTCAAGTAGCCAATCCACATGAATATCCTTTGGAAGTGCTCTCAGATACTGAGGGTATGGCACACAAGATCCATGGTGTGTACGAAAGAGGGCCCTTCCTTCTTGTCTTCTTGCCTTTGCATCCTCGTATCTTGTCACCCATCTTTTCATCACATCACTATTAAGCACGCAATAGAGGTTGATATTATTAAGCAACTGATCCATGTCCATTACTTTGTTGCATCCTTTCCCTTGAGGCACAATAGAGGTCATCCTTAGGTATTCATCTTCTCTCCATAGTCGTGGGAGAGAGCTATCCACGTCAACAAGAAACTCAAAAATATATACAAGTGACTCTTGTACCAACCAACCCTCGGCCATGCTACCTTCGGGTCTTGCATTTTATCTCACAAAACCCTTCAAGGTCTTCATGAAGTGCTCGAGGGAGAACAACCATCGTGCATGTATAGTACCGTATATAGCAATCTCATCCACCAAATGCACTATGAGATGTAGTTGGCTTGTGAGAATAGAACATGGAAATGTCTCCTCCACTAAACAAACCACCTCCACTGACATAACTCGAGCATTCTCAAGCATGGTGGGATCTATTTCCTTTGAGCTCACATACCTAGAAATGAAAAAGTACACCATATTAGCAATATGAATACCTTGCATGGAGCATTGATACGCATCACACTTTGTATCATGTAAAGTACCTCACAAGCTCGCCCATCTTGTAAATACAATCCTTCACGTCCTTCGATGCACTACGAGAAATGCTAGTAGGTAGTATGAACTGAACACACGAGGAATGGTTGATTAGTTGCTTCTTATTCACTCACAAATTTGAAAGGAAAAAGATATTATGCACATAAAATACTTACTTGGAGCATCTTGTGCCAATCATGAGATTTCAAGCCATATAATTGCTCTACACCTCTTTTCTTGCTCTTTGTAAAGGCCCCCTTCAAACACCTCATGCATCCAGTGGGAGTACGAATTGTAGTAATAGCGCACTTCATTGCCACCATCTCTAGCTTTGATAACCTCCACGGTGCACGAGGTAAAAAAACACGCCCATTCGGTCTCTCTTGTGGCCAAGCAAACCTTAGATTTATGCCACATGGCAGTGGATAAGTGTTGACTCCCATTTCTCACTCATCGGTTGGGATTTTGGAGTTTTGGCAAAAGAGAGATATTTGCAAATTTTCTTGCTGAGTCCGATTATGCAATGGCGCCCATGTTTTGAGGCATCTCAGGTTCTATTTTCAGTAGCGGTCATTACCGTGGGACTATGAGTTCTTGAGCATACCTTATGTAGATCACTCTGGTTGCAGAGTTTGAGCAGTGTGCGCTCATTCCTGGTATGCATTGGGTTGCAGTGGATGATTTATAGGCCATTTGGATGGATTGCGATCCTTATTGGATGCACTGATAGGCCCAAATTGCCTTGTGGGATGCTATTTTTATGGACGCTTTGCACATGGATGCTATTTTATGCTAGGGACAGCTTTGACACATTATAGGTGATGCACTAATAGTGCTATGCTCTCTTGGATGAGATATTATTGATGCATATGCCAGTGGACGGTGTTTATGCTTGAGTCATTTGGCACTTATTGGCATTTTGGATTGCCATTGCAGTTGGCATTTTCTTTTGGGCCAGATTTGCTCATATGGATGCATAGTATATGCACATGAGTCAAATGCATCTTTTGATGCTTTGAGCTTTGAGTTTTGGTGATATTTCACTCTATTGTGGCATACACATTTGGGTGCACCTGGTATTTGGTGTGATTCTCTCTTGCAGGCACTAGCATTTGGGATTTTGTTTCATTTGCATCATGGCATCCTCTTCCATGTCTGAAAAGGAGTTTTTCAGTATTAAAAAGTTTGATGGGACAAACTTTTCTTTGTGGAAAGAATAAATAAGGGATGTGCTTATTCAAAAGAAGTAGATTAAACCCTTGGCAGGGATTGAAGCTAAGCCTGCAAATATGTCTGAGGATGATTGGAATGAGTTGGATGCATTAGCAAAGTCTACTATTAGACTTCATCTTGCAGAGTCAGTTTATTTCACAATAGTAAATGAGCAGACTATGAAAGATTTGTGGAAGAAACTGTGTGCCACTTATGAGAAGGAAACTGCCTCTAATAAAGTTTACCTCATGAAGAGGTTGTTTGAGCTGCAGATGAAGGAAGGGGTCTCCATTGCTTCTCACTTGAATGAATTCAATATTATTTTCAGCCAGCTTCAGGCTCAGAAAATGAATTTTGATGCAAAGACTAAGGCAATATATCTCTTATGTTCATTGCCATCCTCATGGGATACCTTCCGTACAGCTGTCAATAACTCTGCACCTAGTGGAGTACTAAAATTTGATGATGTTGTGGGTAGCTTGTTGGCTGAGGAGATTACACGGAAGTCTATAGATGGCAACAAGCAAGATGCAGCCTTAAATGTGCAAAGGGGCAAATCACAGTTCAGGGGGAAGTCCCAAGAAAGAGGGAAGTCTCGTAGCAAATCCAGGGCACGGAACATTGAGTGTTACCATTGTGGCAAGAAGGGCCATATGAAAAAGGATTGCTACAAGCTGAAAAGAGAGCAAAAGGATAAGAAAAAGAATGCAAATTGGGGTGCAAATCAAAAGGAAGAGAGTCCAAGGGAGGACAAAGGAAAAGTGAAGATCGAGGAGATCAATGCAGTCACACATGATAGTGACAATGACGTTCTCTTCATGTCTAGTTTATCTGCAGAGTTGCTTACCACTTCAGATGATGCATATTCCCAGGATTGGATTTTGGATTCTGGTGCTTCATTCCATGTTACTCCCCATAGGGAATGGTTCTCCACTTATGACAGTGGAAAGACAGGTTGTGTGCATCTTGGAAATGACTATGCATGTGACATAGTGGGAGAAGGTGACAAAGTTTTCTTTTGCAAATGGGTCTACATTTGTTTTGAAACATGTGAGACATGTTCCTAAGCTGACCAAGAGTCTTATTTCAATGGGTCAGCTAGATGATGCTGGTTTTCACACCACTTTTGGCTTTCAGAGTTGGAAAATTCAGAAGGGCTCTATGCTTTTGGCCAGGGGTGCCAAGTGTGGGACTTTGTATCCCTTACATGTATTAGGGGTATTTGATCATGTTGTTGCAATAACCGAGCAGCCAAGCACTTCTTTGTGGCATTGCAGGTTGGGGCACATGAGCTAGAATGGAATGAAACTCTTATGCTGTTTGGGTTATGTACCGCATTTGAGTTTCTCTGATTTTGAATTTTGTGAGCATTGTCTCTATGGGAAGTAGACTAAATCAGCCCATAAAAGAAGGGGAAAGAAAGAGTTTGAAAAGCTTGATTTGGTGCATTCAGACGTATGTGGTTCCATGCCTACACGGTCATTAGGCGGGGTTGAATACTATATGACATTCATTCATGATGCAACTAGGAAAGTGTGGGCTTATGCTATAGCTCGGAAGAGTGATGTGTTCCAGGTATTTCAGAAATCGCTAGCCTTGGTTGAGAATCAGTCAGGTAGAACGCTTAAATGCCTATGGACTGACAATGGTGGAGAGTATCTCTCTCATGACTTTCAGCATTTCTATGATACACGTGGGATTAAGAGGGAGCTCACATCCCCTCATACTCTAGAGCAAAATCCAGTTGCAGAAAAGATGAATCGTACCATTCAAGAAAGGTTGCAATGCATGCTTTCCAATGCAAGTCTTTCTGGTGGTTTTTGGGCTGAGGCAATGAAGACTGCAGTGCATATGATCAATAGGTCACCTAGCAAGAGTTTGGATGGTGGTATTCCTGAAGAGGCATGGAGTGGCAAGAAGCCCTCTTACTCTCATTTGCATATATTTGGGTGTGAGGCATATGCACATGTGCCGAAAGAGCTTCAAAAGAAGCTAGATCCTAAGTCTAGGAAATGCATCTTTCTGGGTTATGGTGAAAGTGGAGAGATGGGCTATCGTCTCTGGGATCCAGGAGCAAAGAAGATCATACGCAGCCATGATGTAGTCTTCAATGAGAAGAAGATGCATAAGGCACCCATGAGGGATATGGAAATGAGGAGAATCTCTTTCCAGGATGTGAATCTACCTGCATATGTTGATAGACAGCAAGCTGTCCATGCAGATGATGGATCATCTTTTGGTGGAAATGATGAGCCAAATGTGGCTGATATGCAAATGGGACAGCAAGCTGAAATGCCCTTGAGAAGATCTTCTAGAGTGTCTAGACCGCCTGATAAGTTTGTTCCAGGGGTGGACTATGTGATGCTTACTGATTGTGGGGAGCCTTCTTGCTACAAAGAGGCTATGATGCGCGACGATCAACGCAAGTGGGAGTATGCTATGCAATCAGAGATGAGTTCACTTATGAAGAATAAGACTTGGGACTTGGTTTCTTTGCCACATGGAAAGAAAGCATTTCCATGTAAACGGGTCTACAAAATGAAGGTCACAGGTGATGATGTGCTTAGGTACAAGGCCTATTTGGTCGCTAAAGGGTTCAAGCAAGAGAAGGGTGTCGACTTTGATGAGATATTCTCTCCGGTTGTGAAGATGACCACACTTAGATGCATGCTTGGACTAGTGGCATCAGAGGATATGGAGCTTATGCAGATGGATGTCAAGACAGCTTTCTTGCATGGGGATTTGCATGAGGAAATTTACATAGTGCAGCCGGAAGGCTTTGAAGAAAAGGGCAAAGAGCATTTAGTTTGCAAGCTAAAGAAGAGTCTCTATGGTCTTAAGCAAGCGCCTAGAGAATGGTATTAGAAGTTTGATGCTTTCATTTGGTCCCATGGTTTTAGGAGTGAAATTGATCACTGCCTCTACACTAAAAGGGCTAAGGATAATAGCTTGATAATCTTGGCACTATATGTGGATGATATGCTATTTATTGGCTAGCAAGAATACTTATGAGCTAGATGCATTAAAGGCCAAGTTGCATGAGGCCTTTGATATGAAGGATTTGGGATTTGCAGGTCATATTCTTAGTATGCGCATCACGCGTGATCGGAGTAGGAAACTCCTTTGGCTTTCACAAAAAGAGTATGTTACAAAAGTATTGCAGCATTTCAATATGGAGGGGGGGAAGGCAGTGAGTACTCCATTGCCTCCATATGTGAAACTGAGTCATACAGATAGTCCCAAATCAGATGAGGAGAGGGCCATGATGGCCAAGGTTCCTTATGCATCAGCAGCTGGGAGTCTTATGTATGCTATGATAGCTACTAGACCAGACATTGCATTTGCAGTGGGAGTTGTTAGCCAGTATATCGCTAATCCAGGAAAGAGGCATTGGGAGGCAGTTAAGTGCATCATGAGGTACATGAAGGGTACCAAGGAGATGTGCATCTGCTTTGGTAAAGGAGACATGCGTGTACTTGGGTACACATATTCAAACTATGTAGGTCATGTGGATAGTAGGAGATCCACTTCTGGTTATGTGTTCACCTTTGTAGGTGGTGCAGTGTCGTGGATGTCTCGTGCACAGAAGTGCATTACTTGTCTACCACAGAGGCTGAGTATGTTGCAGCCACAGAGGGTTGCAAGGAGGCTATATGGCTTGATCGGCTAGTGGGAGATTTGGGGATTCATACAGGTGTACCGACATTGCATAGTGATTCCATGAGTGCTATTCAGCTAGCACGGAATCCGGTCTTTCATGCAAAGACCAAACACATTGAGGTCAGGTACCATTTCATCAAGGAGGTACTTGAGGACAAGCGCATAGAGCTTGTCAAGGTTCATACAGATGATAACCGGACGAAGAGTCTACCTAGTCAGCGGTTTGAGTATTGTCAGGTATTGATGGGCATTGGATAGTATGCCCACTGGTTGTTCTCCCTTAAAGGCACATTGTCCTTTAAGTGGGAGGTTGTGGGGGTTAAAGGTCACTGTGCCTTTACCCCGATTATGTACAATACTCAAACACATATATAAATGAATGAAAAAGAAGATTAGGGTGGTTCCACCAAAACTTGTGTGGCTCTCTGTCTGTCTGTCTGTCTCTCTCTCTCCTTCTTCTATTCTTGCTTCCGTTGAGAGCACTCTCAAGGTTTATGCTTCTATTTAAGATTTTAAAAAGAGAAGATTGATGGAAAAACTGGTTGCCTCTCGTAATCTTTCCTTTTATTAACAACGCCTCCACCAGAAACTTACACTACTACACACGGATCCAATTATGACGTATACGTACGATGTTTAGCATGCACAGGGCACTAATCATCGGTATGAAAAGCGCGTCTCGTAAAGCATCGCTATATAGCGACGTTAAGCAAATGTCGCTATATAGCGACGATTATAAAAATCGCTTTATAGCGACTTTTAAGTACAGTTGCTATATAGCGACTTTTAAGTACAGTCGCTATATAGCGACACTAAGATACTATTTTATAGCGATGTTTTACAGAGATTTTTTTACTCATATAGGCCTTAAAAGTTAGTTTTTTCCAGTGATAAATTTTTTTAAATTTTCATACATGTTTGATCTCATAGAGAATAAAAATACGAGAGCATGTACATGTTTGATCCTTTGAAAGAATAAAAGTACAAGAGCATGTACATCAAGTTCAAAGCTCATATATTCATGTCTATGTTTGAGACTTGGCTTCATCCTGAGCCAAGTCTAGTGTGCCAAACAAGTCGATCTCCTGATTATCTTCTTCAATAAAGTCAGGTGATTCTTGATGATCCTCACCTCCTTCCTCAATACAGTGATCTCCATCTTCCTCCCATATGATGTCATTATGCACATCTTCCTCTTGGCTCATATTGTGATCTTTATCTTCTTCTCTAAATCCATCTGGATCAATTGGATCTAGCATTGGTAGTGGCATCTCCGTATCCACATGATCTCTATCTTCATATCCACATTAGTAGTGTGAAGGTATACGCACACCACCCTCCTCAACCTATCTCAAGATTTTGTGTCATGTATGCATGCAATATTAATCACGAACTCAAATAGCAATGACTTTTTGATGATCCATCACCATGTGCACCAACAACGATGGGTATTGGTTTGGGCTCCTCCCCATACATCCTCCAGTGGGGCATGACAATACGGCATTGATGTCATACTTCTCGCTTGCAATGAGTGCAATGATAATACAACCTCTCCATAAGCCACTCTGCACTCTCGAGCACTGGCACATCATTTGACAAGCTTTCACTTGTCCCTTCCATCTGCACACCTCTAAAGTCACAACGCAAAATGCAAGGAAATCCATTAAGATCCAAAAAATAGCCACCCATGAGCTCCTTCCCTCTCTTCTTAGATCAAGTGCCTTGAATTGACACTTTTAAGGTATAAGTGTCGCTATATAGCAAGACTTAGGGTTAAAGGTCGCTATATAGCAACTTTTAGGATTAAGTACCACAAAAACTAGAAGACTCACTTAATTGGATGCATGCACTGGTGGCAATAGATCTACCAACTGCTGAGGGCACTTAGATGATGCACCTTGATGATGAACAACTTAACTCCATTACACCTTTTTACACCATAAGGGCGGTACTACCTAATCAAGTTGAACCTGCAATTGATAATGTTATTGATCCTAATGAGATAGATACAACTCCATCTCAACTTTGGGTAGAGTTGAAATCAGCAAGTGCAACATGCCGAATACAAGCCATGGCAGATTGGCGAGCAAGCAAAAACCTCATCTCTTAGGAGACATTAAAGCATCTTGGCCAGGTACACCTTAAAGTATGTAATTTTGAAATTCAGTCCATAGAAGATACCTCTATTAAGGTTATTGGTTCTTTAATGTTGAATGTTTCCTTGGACAATTACATTGTGCCTTACAAGGTTTTTGTAGCTCCTACAGGTACCTTAGTGAAAGCCACCATTCTTGGTAAAATATGGATGCAAGACACAAAGGGTTATTTGGTGATGAGTTAACCCATCAAGACACTTACAAAAGGTTATTTAGTGAGGAGTTAACCCATCAAGATGTGCTAATCACTACCAACCAGCCCAACATTCAAACATCAACATCCACTTCCATTTCTCAACCTTGGCAAGCACCTCACCAACAAAGAAAGCAAAGAAGAAGAGCAACCAAGCAAGTGTGGGTCCAAAAGGATCTACTACAAGCCCAATGGTACTTTGAAGGTGAATCATATATTTGGGTTCTAGCAAAACCTCGACATCAAAAGCCACCCCATTATGTAAACAGCAAACCCTGACATCAAAGGATCAAACCATGCCATCCAAAAAGGAAGGTATAATACCATTGGGTTCCCACCAGACTACTAGAGGCCCAGGGATATCACCTTGAAAACAGTTATATTTGGATATCCAAGGTACTTAGTGCAACAAGAGCACCTCCATTATCTTTCAGCAGCAACAACAGCAATATGCTCAATAAAGAGCAAAAGAGGGAATGGAGGCCCAAGCCTCTAAAATCTTTATCCTCAACAAATGAGAGGCAGACAACAACTTTGGGCCTATTGATTATGAAAAATCAAGGAACAGATTGGAGAGCAGAACCACAAGAACCTACCTTGAAAAAGGTAGGAACACAAGAACTTGCTCACAAGGATAAGGGAAAAGCACCACTACAAGAGCATCACACACAAAGATCATCCTCTATCTCCTATCACGCAGTTATGCAAGAACCTATCTCAAAGAAAGAGATAGTAGCACAAGAACCGACTCGACCATCAGTGTACCAAAATGCCTTTGAATTCATTACATCATGTTCAAGGCAAATGGCAGTTACACAAGAACCTATTTCCAAAAAAGAGACAGTAACACAAGAACCTGAGAATCCATTAGAAGTCGCACTCAAATCAAATATGGGACTTAAGAGGAGCATGAGAATGCACTTTACTTACTCTGCTAACACAAACACCACTAGGATCTTACATCACTAACACCTTCTTCCTAATAACTTACCCCTTAGATTTTCTTTTTCTTTTTCTTATTCCTTTTTTGAATGGTCACAAGTACTCAACTTGGCTCACTTAAACACTAAGGTACTAGTTCTAGAAGAATCACTTGTCCATACTTCCAAAAATCATTCCATAACCAAGAGCCACTACATCCCTCTACTGCAATGGACCAAAAGAAGATTCAGCCCAGTGCACAACAAAGACTACTTTGTATGATCTTCATTGACAACACTCCAACAACCATGAACATTGCAAGATCTAGAGGACTGGATCGAGATCAGGAAGGGGGGCATGTTAACTGATTGGTTAACATTATGCCACTACTAGTTAGTGATGTGATTTGATGGACAGTGGCAAGTCCGTAGAGCCAGGATTGTGTCTTGGAGCTAGCTGGGCCCAAGAGGATGGTAAAAGAATGAGAAGAGAGAGTGGTATAAAGAGATTAGGGTTGGCCCTCCCTTCAAAAGGTGACATGTATAAAAGGCCAATTGGTTGACTTTGGCCTTCATTGTTGTATGCACAAGTTTGGAATACAAGCTCCTTCCAAGAGTGTTTTTGGTGCTCTCTTGTTTCCCTTGTAGTGCCTTTGTGTTTACCACTCCATCCCCCTTCACTCTCTCCTTTCCTTCTCCTTCTCCCTCCCTTCTCCCCTCTCTTATCTCCTTCTCCCTCTCTTTTCCCTTCTCTCCCTTCCCTCTTCTCTCGTGGAAACACATTGAACAATCCAGGAGCCACTTGAGTGACACATGCGAATGGCTTGAACAAGGAGTAGCTTGAACAATCTGGGAGCCGCTTGAGTGACACATGTAGATGGCTTGTGCTCTGCATTGCTCTCACAAGGAGTAGCTTGAAGTGGAGGCTCCATTAGCATTCCTTCAAGATTCCCACGACACATGAGTCACTGTTGATGATTGTTGATGCAGGTGTACCATATGTGTTCCATTAGAGTTGTATACATGTCTATGTACAAGAGGTATTCATGTAGACTAGGTCCAATATGTACAAGGGGTAGTCATGTAGACTAGGGCCAATATGGGTTCCAATGTTTACATTTGTCCCTTAGATTATGGGTGGAGTATATGAGTTATAATCTAAGTATGGCTATTCAAGGAATGATTATGGGATTAACTTAAGCTCAAATATTTTGCAAAATGGAACGTACAATTCTATTTGTGTATTCTTTGACCATGCCATACCTTTGTATTTGCTTATTTCTATTATGTCTAAAATTGCTTGAGTTGTGGTTTTGGGTTAGCTAGGGATCATTATGTTCTAGCCTGGTTCTACTACTCCTAGTTATCAATATATTCTAGGCTATTTCTATGACTTCCTTCCATGCACTTGAGTAGTACATTTTACATAATTCTTTCTAATAATTAAAAAAAGTGGCATTTTGATAAGCTAAAGAGATAGGTGAACAATGCACTCAAATTTGATAAGTTTGGAACAAGTTATGCTAAGTTTTGTGCAAATAATGGACATAATTGCCACATTGATTAGGCAAACAAATGATGTCCAAAATAATGGTTAATGGAGAATAAAAATCCCCCAAAAACTTGATTTTGTGGTGTGCAAAATCTGGGTTCAAGGGAGGTCAATTTGTTTTCTAAATGGCCAAGCTACCAGCCCAAAAATTAAGGTTTGATTTGACTAAATTTTCAAATGAGGGCCCCTCTATTATTTAATTAAAAGTATGGGATAGATGGTTAGTTAACCTAATCTTAATAAGTATGGTTATGTTACTAACTATATCTACTTTTAACTAAATTAAGTTAAAGTCAGTAGTTGTTGTTAGTTTTTTATTTTTAAATAAATATATAAGGGGAACTTAGTGGAGAGAGGGTGGGCTATGTTATATAGTTAGCGTTTCTATCAGGATTAAGGTTATTGGGCATTAAGCAACAAGGTTCGGGAGAAGTGATGGTGATGCCATCGCAAGGAGGGAGGGATGGTGATGGAGAAGCCATTGCTTGGGTGGTGAGGGGAGGTAGGGGAGGAGCATGTGCATGTGAGGGGGGCAAGAGAAAGGGTGATTGAGGGGGCTTGAAAAGGGGTGGGGAGCATAGAGTGCAGGGTGGGGGAGGTGAGGGGTTGAGGAGCAGCCAATGAGGGGCACCAAGGGGAGAGTACAAGAGATGAGGGGGAGCATGGGGGAGGGGAAGTGTGGGAGATGAGGGGTTCAGGAGTGGAGGAAGAGGAGAGAGTGGAGGAAGAGGAGAGAGTGGGGGAGGCAAGTGGAGAGGGAAGGGAGGGGGATGTGAGGGAGAGGGGGGAGGGTCAACTAGAGAAGAGGGAGGAGAAACAAGGAGCTAGGAGGGAGAGGGGAGCCTAGGTAGTGTGGTGGGAGAGAGGGATAGTGAGAGAAGAGGGGGCAGTCGGGGGGGGGGGGGGGTTAGAAGCGAATGCAACAAGGGGAATCAGGGTTTAGGAGGACAATGAGGGGTTTGTGAGGGGGAAGGGGGAGCAACGAGGGTAGATGGGGTGCAACAAGTCCATTGTAAGGGGGAGGGGATTTGGGAGGGAAAAGAGAGGGGAGCTTGGAGGGGTGAAAGAGGAACTGAAGGATGAATTTAGAGGGGAAAGTGAGGGGGGAAAAGGGGAAGGGAAAGAGGCTAACTTGTTGGGAAAGAGGAGGGAAAGTGAGGGAATTTAGAGGGTGGAAAGAGACAAAGGTGGAGGACATTTGGAGGGGGCGGTTTGGTGGGGAAAGATAGGGGATTTGGAGGGAGAACGAGAAAAAGAAAGGGGGGTCTAGAGAAGAAAGTGGGGGGAATTGAAGGGAGAGAATCGACAAAGAAAGGGGTATTTGGAAAGGGAAAGGGAAAAGGAAAAATGCCTTAAGGGTGGTGGTGGAGGAATGGGGATGGTGGAGAAAGAAGGCGTGGTGATGTTGGAAGAAGGAGCAAATGTGGTGGGATGATGATGGAAGATAACTGAAGGGGAACGGAGGATTGGAGGGAACAGAAGAACAATAGAGTGTGAAGAGGGATTAGATGTGGTGGTGGAGTGATTTGGAGGAGGTAGAGATGGAAGTGGAGGTTGGAGGAAATAGAGGACGACTTTGTGGAGGAGGTGAAAATGGTGGAAGAAATGCTTGAGGAAAAAGGGGAGGGGGAGGGAGGGAATGGTGGAGGGCTAGAGATGGTGGAGCAAGCAATTAAGGGGGAGGAGGAGGAAGTGGAGATTGAGTAGGTGGTCAAGATGGAGGAAGTGGAGGTGGAGGTGGTGGTGGAGGAGGTGGAGGAAGTGCTACTAGGAGTGGGTTGTATGGGAAAGATTCAAAAAGAGAAGGGGGAATGCAAAAAATGAAGGGGTGAGGAACAAGGGAATGGGGAGGATATTTTAAAGACCTAGGGGGTGGGAATTAGGATTTGTAGAGCTATGGTAAGGAATAGTAGATTGGGGCTAACTATTTACAGAGTGGTGGTAAGAAATATATTTTTGGACTCTTTTTAGTTGGGAGGACCTATTAATAGGGGGGCAAAGGATTTGTAGAGGGGTAAGCATTTATAGGGGGTGGGAAGGAATTTTAGCTGATGATAAGGATTTGTGGTTAGTATATGAATCTCTTTAATTGCTTTAACTTTTGATGAGTATGTTAGAATGTCAAGTAACTGCTTGAGCCTACAACCTTTATTGCTCTCATGTGTTTATGCCAAGATGATCTAAAATTACAAATTGCTCAAAGTTTTGAGCTCTTCGATGTTGGGTCCATATCTTGGCTAAAAGATATTAGTCTGAGCAATATTATGGTATTACAACAGTTATGCAAGTGTTATTTTATAATTGCATCAACTTTGACAAATTTGAAAGCATTTTTGTACTCTTGTCCTCTATGCTATTTATCAATGATGTGCACTTGTGCATGACACGCTTTCACTTAAGGCAATAATCTCGATGATAGTGGTACTAAAATATTGGCACTATTTTTTCATTTCTAAGATTTGAATATGTTTGTTATTCTTTGTAGCACAGTGATCACAATTGTAGCATAGGACGTATTCAAGTAGAGATGTAGGTGCAAGTGCGAAAAGTAACTTTTGTATCAAACTAGTTGAAGAATAATTTTTTTTCATGGAGGTTTTTACCTCCATTGGGAGTATTAAGGGTAATAATGAGTTGTAGGGTTTAGAGAAAGGTTGCAAGGTTCAAAAAGGGGATGGATTTGAGAAAGGAAAGAGATAGTCTCCTACACAGATCAAGGGGGATAAGGGTTAAGAAGTCTAATATAGAAGTCTACAGGTTGCAAGGGTAGACGAGGGGTAGGAGAGAAGGATTCCAAAGTAGAATGAGGTCTGGAGTTAAGGGGAAGAGTAGATCTAAGAAGGGAAGGGAGAGAGTTCAAGGGATGGAAGGGAAGAGGGGGAGGAATGGGAGGTTGCAATTGCAAGAATAAGGAATGTATAAATACCCCATAATGCAAAGACACCAAAACTCTTTGGGTTTTGACCTCTCCACTTTTGTATTCTTGTGCACTCTTGCATTTGGTGTCCATGCTCCACTCAACACTATCAACATTCAATAGGATGTTCTAACCTAGGATATCCATTTCACCATGGCTCCTCTTCTTTTAAGATGCATGTTACATGTTTGGCAGCTAATGCACTATCAAAATAGTCTTCTCTTAAACCTTTCCATCAATCCTCTTGTCATAGCAATAGGCTAATTATCTACTTAGACTTCATTGTCATGCCTCTAGCAAGTATTACTCAATGGAGGTATGAGAGGGGTAAGATGTAGAGAATCCTCTCCACTAATGCTGTATCTTATATCTTGAAAGCCATTGTCAACTAGTTTGTCATGTTGGGCCTTCACACAATTATGAACTCTCATCTTCAAATCAGATAATTGAGACTTGAAATTTAAATAAGTCACAAGAGACTCACCCGCACCATATTTCAAATTCCTTTGGGTAAACGAGGGACAAATACATCCACAGTGCTCATCACAAATGTTGCAAATATGTCAATTGCTTTGGTGCTTAGCTATTGTTAGGCTTAAGGTTTAGCTTCAAGTGGTGCAAGACTCCCTCCAATTACAACCTTCTATAATGATACTTTAATCTTTGATCGTATAAGATTACATGTGGAAACTCTCAAGGACCTGTTAGTGGGTAGGCACTATGAAATATATCACTATCATCATGCTAATTGTAGGGATGCATGCACATGGGTTGTGCCTTACCCAATAAATAAATGCCCTAAAAACTCATACCCAGTCTATGAAATCATCTTTATCAATCACTTTGCTCATATGTGCCCTTTGAGATATGTACCTAAGAGAAAGTTTTGCACTATGAATCCATTTGTTAAATTCAAATTTTGAAATTTGGGTAAAAAATAATGTCCTTTTAAAAATTGTGACATGTGATGTCAAATATGGTGATGGAATGTACACAAAATATCCAAATTTGACAGTCTCTCCTCTAATTTATTTAAAACTAGGCCAAAAGTATTGGAAGGGAGAGGGAAAGAGTTAACCATTGCGCTGATCTCTCTTTCACAAATTATATTTTTTACATTGCTTGCTTATGATTTTATAATCTTGTCATCTATGGCAAAGCACTCCATAGGACCACACCAAACGAGATGTATCCTAAACAAGTGATGTCAAAGATTATACTTTTTACATCGCTTGCTTAAGATATTATACGCTTGTTGACTATGGAAAAATACTATATAGAACCACACCAAATGCAATGGTGAGGGTTCTAGTGGGTCCTTTGTGTGGTTTAGTTGGGGACATAATTGAACCTTTGCTTTGCCATGCTAGATGGTGGTATTGTAAGTGATTCCATGCTAAACATTGATGTCTCTATAGTGTTATTTGTGTTATGTTTGTTACACACAATTATACTCGGAGTACTTGATTAGTGATTCTTCAATTGATAGTTACTAATGTGATTGCGTCTTGAGTATAGGTGATGAAACTTATGATGAGATTTGGAGAAATATGGGGGTACTGATGAAGGTATCATACAGTGCATATCATGTGGCCATAGGACACTTTTGTATTACTTTGATCTTTTATGCATGGGCAACACATTTGTTATCAGAGGACATAAATAAAATTTTGATAAATGAATCCCTAAATTAACATCATACATGCCTTATCGAAGGCTAGGTCTAGGGATGTGATTGTACTACTGTAAGAAAATAATACGTCATCTGTGCTCAATAAATAATATGATCTCGTATGTAAGAGAGAAAACCAGATAGTATGGAAAATCAAAAATTTGACTACTGTAGAACTGATACAATAGATGGCGCTGCCTCCCAGCCGTGCGCTCCTGTGAAAGAAGCTTCGATGGTGAGCTGGAAATAGTAGAAGACGGAGGCTGGATGCTAAGGAATCAGGGTTGCTATAGCCAGTGATGAAATGGGCTTCACAGGCTTGCTCTTATATAGCCACCACTAGTCATAGTCGGTTGGGCTCAATTGGGTGATCGACCCAGTCCGCTCAAAACGGTCGAAGCTGAAATAGGCCACCGACCACACGATAGAACCGATGTGCAAAATAGAGCAACTAACCTACGGTTGCCATTCGGCTCAGAGCCATCCGGGATTATCTGAGGCTCCAAACGGGCCCCGCAACCCGAGAGTGGTGGGCTACCTACCCCGAGAAATGCTCCGTCTACCCTCAGTGTGGTCAGTCAAGGGATGCCTTCCCGCACTTGCATGTAGCCTAGTTGGTGGTGTGCCAACTCTATCTGAAGCCCCGTCCAGCCATCAGGCCACACATGGCCCCCATCTGGTGTCCAAACCAGGATCTACCGGATAACCAAGCTACTCAAATGCCTTCTCCTCATATGGGGGGCTTACAAGTAGAGTTAGTTGGTTCCCGCGTAGTTACACGCGTAGTTACACGAGAGTGGAGCATTGATATCTAGCACCCCCCCTCAATATCCACCGGCAAGTGAACTTACTTTTTCGGCCCAATGTCAAGTCAATGAAGATGCCTCTCCAGCAAGTCTCTTCCAAGAGCCTTCGTGAAGATGTCTGCAGCATTCTCTGTAGTCAGACAGTACACCAAGTCGACCTCTCCATCCATGATGAGCTCACGTACAAAGCGATATTGAATCTCAATGTGTTTTGTGCGAGCATGGAACACCGGGTTCTTTGTAATCTCCATGCAACTCTGATTGTCACATGATAATTGCGTAGGCTTGTTCTGCACTACACCCATGTCCCCCAAAATCCTCCTCAACCACACTGCCTCGCAAGAAGCAAAGCATGCAGATTTGTACTTAGCCTCGGTAGAAGAAAGAGCAACTGTGGGTTGCTTCTTGCTGACCCATGACACAACTCCAGATCCAAGTGAGAAACAATAACATGTCACTGATCTCCTGCTGTCCACGTCTCCTGCCCAATCCGAGTCACAGAATCCGATCAAGATGTTGCCCTTGGTTTAGGTGATGCCATAATCATGTGTGCCTTTGATGTATTTCAGCACCCGCATCCCTACCCTCTAATGGTTCTCCCGGGGCTTATTGGAAAACCTGCTTAGTACACCAGTCACAAAACTGATGTCTGGCCGTGTGTTGCACAGGTAAATCAAGCTGCCCACAAGTCTTTTGTACTTCGCTTCATCCACCAATGGTGATGAATCCTCGTTCGAGAGCTTCACGTCAACCTCCATAGGGGTACCAACTGTCTTACACTCAGCCATGCCAAATGCCTTCAGTATCTCTCCAGCATACTTCAGTTGTGAAATGAAGATCTATTTCGGCTCTTACCAAACTTCAATCCCCAAACAGAAATGCATCAGTCCGAGGTCTGCTGTCATTTCAAACTCTCTTCCTAGCAAATGCTTCGTCTGCGAGATCTTCTCTTCATGGTTCCCTGTTATGACAAGGTCATCCACATAAAGGACCACAATCATACACCTGTCTCCTTCTTTAAAGATATACAAATTTGCATGTGATGGGCTCCTCCTGAACCCATTTTGCAGAAAGTATGCATCAATTCGCTGGTACCACGCTCATGGGGCTTGTTTCAGCCCGTAAAGTGCCTTCTTCAGTTTGCAGACTTTACCTTCTGAATCGGGGATCTCAAAACCTGGTGGTTGTTCCACGTATACCTCCTCCTTGAGATCTTCATTCAGAAAGGCAGATTTCACATCCATCTGAAACACAGGCCAACTTCCCTGGGCAGCTAAAGCCAAAACACTACGAATTGTGGTTAGTCGAGCTGTGGGAGGACCGGAGTTTACAGGTATGGCTCAGGCAGAGCAGTCCACTTGGGACTCTTTTATCTTTGCGACAGGAGGAAGGGACTGTTGGCGAGACCCGTCCTTCCGGCGTTGGCACGGGAGCTTGGACTTCTCGTGGGGTTTCCGCAGGGAAGGAGGCAGACTCCTGGAGAGGCTGGATAGATTCTATGTTACTGATTGGGCCATCAGCAGAGGCGGTCAGGCCAGTATAGTTCCAGGGACGACACTCTCCGACCATGCGTCGGTGCTCTTATCATTAGATTCGGCAGCTCAAACCCTTCCCCCCCGCTCATGCTGGATTCCCGATTCCATTTTCTCGAGGGAGGACGTGCGCAGCAGTATTTGTGATCTTTGGGACAGAGACTGGGGCAAGTGCGAGGACTTGGTTGATTCGGTGGCGCAGGCGTTGCAGGAGTCCAACCAGATCTGCCAGCTCGCAGCCCTCAGCTCGCAGCCCTACAGGTTGGACAAGAGTGGTGGGGTAGAGAGAGAGCCCTTCGGAGAGACCTCGCCTCCATTCAGCGGCTCCAGCAGGCATCCCCGGGCTCGAAGGAGCTTCGGATCCAGGCCCTTCGAGCCAGAGCCCTTCTTGAGGAGACACTCCAGCGTCGCTCAGAGTTTTCCTATCACGCCTCTCTCTCCTTCTGGGCTCGGAAGGGTGACCGGATGTGCAGGGAGTTCTTCAGGACACATGGCCAGAGAGCTGCAGGTGATCAGCTTCGGAGTCTCAGGACAGCGTCGGGACACATTGTCACGGATCCGGGAGAGGTCTTGGGATTGGCCACCGACTTCTACAGGACCCTTTTTCAGCAGGAGCCACTTGCTCCTCGCACTCGTCAAGCCCGCGAGGAGGTGTGGAGACACACTCCTTCCTTGGTCCAGCCTAGCATGCAGGCGACGCTGTTGGCACCGTCTACCACGGATGAGATGCTGGAGGCCTTGATGGCCATCGATGGACAGAAATGCCCAGGTGAGGATGGGCTATCCTGGGCATTCTTCACCTCCTTCTGGGACCAGATCCATCAGCCCCTCTTAGCAGCTTTTCAGAGGACTTTCAGCAGCAGTTATATGCCAGAGAGCCTCTCCTCGGGATTGATTTGCCTCATCCCGAAGGGAGGAGATAGACAGGAGATCCGTCAGTGGCGCCCGATCACTCTCCTTACCACTGCCTACAAAATCCTAGCCAAGATGATCAGTGCCAGAGTTCGGCCTCTACTTCCAGACATCATTCACGACACTCAGACAGGCTTTGTTCAGGATCGCAATATCCTGGACAATGTCTTCACCTTTTCAGAGGCGGCAGAGTGGGCTCAGCACAGCGGATCACACCTTGCCATCCTACTTCTCGACTTTGAGAAGGCCTACGATCGGGTGGACTGGTCCTTTCTGGAGGGGACTCTAGAGCGGCTAGGTTTCCCAGCAGGTTGGATTCAGGGCATTTCAGCTTTGTACAGGACAGCCTCTAGCAGAGTCATCATTGGAGGCAGGATGGGAGAGCGTTTTAACTTGGAGAGATCAGTGCGTCAGGGCTGCCCCCTTGCCCGCGTTCTCAGTGGGGGAGGTTTTTGGGTTTTAGGTGGATCCCGCGGGGACAGACAGCTATATACTTGGGTTTTCAGGTCGGCCTAGACATCACGCCAGCTCAGCAGTTTCTCCCGGTGCTAGATTCCATCCGACGGAAGCTGGCTTTCTGGAGCACTGCTAAGCTTTCCCTTGCAGGTCGTGCCTTGGTAGTCAACCAAGTCCTCCTTGCCACGGCTTGGTATGTGGCTTCCTGTTGGTGTTTCTCGAGATCCAGTGTGGCACAGCTTAGGAGGCTGGTTCGGAACTTCCTTTGGTCCGAGGAGGATGGCCTTAGAGATACTAGAGCCAGGGTTGCTTGGCAGACAGTTATTCTTCCGCAGGCTAAGGGAGGCCTGGGAGTCATCGATCCAGAGCTGCAGAGTCAGGCCTTGCTAGGCAAGTTAGTCATCCGCGGTTTGACCCCGGGGGGGCAGACGTGGAAGATGCTACTTCAGCAGGGGTCAGTTCTTGTGTCCCGCGACGAGGTGGAGAGTGGCTCCCGTCCCTCAGGTGGATCTTCACTTCTGCCCCACTTACTCAGCCCCGTTCCCCACTCGTTTGTAGCCTCCTCATGGTTTGGAGGCGGCTCCGCCTCAGTCTCATTCAGTCCCCTCCCCGCTGTCAGGAGGAGATTGATCGCCAGCCGCTTATCTGGAACGATCAGGTCAGAGATGCCGAGGGCCTTCAGTTGGGGGAGAGATCACACATCAGGTGGGATGGTTGGATGAGGGGGCCAGCCCGGTCCCTTCGAGTTTGGAGGGACACGTACAGATATTTGGAGACGGCTGATCTCGCAGACGCCGCTGGAGGTGTTCATGGAGCCCAGGCGAGATGCACGGAGATCGATGGCGCGATCCCAGCTGATTGGTTGGTTCCACCGGAGCCTCAGATCCTCATGCCTGGTGACGACCGTTGGCTGGGAGAGTTCACCCCCCGTGGCATCCCACTGGTGGTCGCAGGACGTATGGTCGACTCCTCTATTTCTTTCTTCGCGGTTATGGGGGATGGACGACTCAGGAGAGAGGATGCACTCATCGACCCCCTACTCCCATGGTAGAGGGTTCGGATCGTAGGCCTTTTGGGGAAGGTCTGGCGTACCGACCCTAGCATTGAGCAAGATCAGTTGCAGCTTTGGCGACTCTGGCTCTGGGAGGGGCGGGCCTTGTCAGAGCTTGAGTGGGACCCAGGAGAGTGGAGCTGGCCAGAGGTTGTGACAGGACAGGGGCCAACCTCCTTCTTCGCCTACAGCACGACTTTGGGCAGGCGAGTTCTTGGGAGGATGCAGAGTCGTCCCCCCACCCAGCCGCCCAGCTGGTATGCACAGGGTATTTCCAGATTCTTTTTGCAGGCCTTCTGGAAGGCCTTGTGGGAGAGCTGGCAGCCGCGGAAGATCTCCTACTTCCTGTGGCTTCTCGCCCACAAAGGTCTTCCGGTGGGGAGCTGGTTGAGACAGATAGGCCAGGACGGACGCTGTCAGATCTGCCATGTGGTTGAGGAGTCACCAAAGCACTGCCTGTGGAGCTGCACTCGCGCCCAGGAAGTGTGGAGGTGGACTTTCGGGATTCTCACTCGCGCAGCACCAGAGCTAGGCTTGATCACATGGGGCGCGTTCTGTTGGTGCAGCACCGCACCTGGTCTACATCACTTATTCGAGGCATGCCAGCAGGACCCCACTTTCCTTATCACGCAGGGTACATGGGGGCTACTCGAGGGTATCCCGCAGCACCTAGCAGAGGCGGATACAGGAGTTCAGGAGAGGCAGCCAGTCTGGGAGATTATTAGCAGCATAGCAGGGTGGCACATTTGGACCTCGCGTTGCGTGCAGATCCTCGGTGGCACCTCCTTATCGACTGCCCAAGTCATGACTGATATTTGGTGCGAGATTATTCATACCCTCAGAGGCCAGTGGGACCAGATTCAGGGAGATTCCCGGTCCCCGGTCAAGAGAAGCGGAGACGCTTCCTTCGGGCTTGGAACACTCAGGGCCTCTTCTTTGAGCAGACCTCGCAGGGCCTTCGGTGGTGCTACTCACCACCCCGATGGCTGTTCATTCACACTCGCCTTATCCCGACGTGAGAGAGTGATTTATTGTGTTACCTTTTAGGGCTGTGTCCGATTTGTGAACGCAGCCCGTCAGCTACAAGCTGACCTTTTGTATCTTGTTCTCGAAGTAATATAATTAGCACTGTTTTTTCGGCAAAAAAAAAAAGTCGAGTTGTGGGAGCAAAAGTTTCCTGATAATCAAAACCATGTACCTGTGCGAATCCTTTTGCCATGAGCCGAGCCTTGTACTTATCCAACATGCTGTCGGACTTGTACTTGGTCTTGTATACCCACTTGGTGCCGATTACCTTGCGTTTTGGTGGACGATCCACAAGGTCCCAAGTGTTGTTCTTCATTATGGAGCCATACTTCGATTGCATAGCCTCCATCCACCTATCATCACCATGTGCCTCTTCAAGACACGGGTTCTTCAGCACGGATTACCTCTGTCATCAACGCATAGTTGACCAAGTGTTCCTGCGCTCTTCTTTGCTCCTCTAATCTCTTGGACCGGCGGTGTTCGGATGGTTCCTCCTCAATGGCTGGAGGTTCTCTGCCATCCAAAAGCTACTTTACCCACTTCGGGAATGGCCGTTGCCATTGTGGTTCTGTAGACTCTTCTTCATCTTCTTTATCTTGAATCCTCCCAAGCACCGTTGGGGGAGTTCGGTCTGCTGTTGGTGGTGGTACTAGATGGATATCCTGGTCCTGGTTGTCTGGGAAGGAAGCATCCTCCTCCAATTGATGCGGCTGTTCTGAGAAGACCACATCGCGACTTACAATTACCTTCTTGGTAACAGGGTTATAGAGACAGTAACCCTTCGCCTCTTCACTGTAGCCCAAAAAAATACACTTCCGGCTCTTCGGTTCCCATTTGGTCCTAGTAGCATCAGGGACATGCACAAAACAGTCACATCCAAAAACTCTGAAATGTGTAGCTAAAGGTTTCTTACCAGAAAAGGCTTGCAGTGGAGTCATCCCATTCACAGCCTTCGTGTAGCTACGATTCAGGATGTAAACTGCCGTGTTACATGCTTCAGTCCAGAAAGTCTTTGGCAAATCTTTCCCTTTCATCATACTCTGGCCCATTTCACAAATGACGCGCATCTTGCATTCTGCTCCTCCATTTTGTTGTGATGTATGTGGCGGGGGTTTTTGCCTCTTGATTCCGTGACTTTTGCAGTAACTCTCGAATTCAGTTGATGTGAACTCTCCACCTCTTTTTGATCTCAACTTCTTCACCTTCCTCCTCGATTCTTTCTCGACCATTACATGTCATTCCTTGAACCTACTAAAAGCCTCGTCTTTAGTCTTCAGGATGTATATCCATATCCTTCTACTGCAGTCGTCGATCACCGTCATGAAGTAGTAGGAAACACCCAAAGCTTCCGTCTCCATCTTTCTGCAGAGGTCCATGTAAACGAGCTCTAGAGGAGCCTTCACCCTACTGGCCTCTTTAGGAAAGGGATGCCGATGCTGCTTGCCCATCATGCAAGCTTCACATACATTGGGCAGATCTGAAATTTTTAGTAGGTGTGCAATCATTCCACTTTCATGCATCTCCTTCAAAGAACTAAGTTTTAGATGACCAAACCTCTCATGCCACAGCTTAGTGTTCTTCACATCAGCTCGAGCACTGAAAGCTGAGAGTTCGTAGATGTTGTTGCGCCGTGTACCTTTACCAACGACCTTCCCTTGAAGATCCAGAATCTGTGCACCATTCTTATCGAAGTGAACTTTGAGGTCCCAATCCGTGATCGTAGAAACGGACAACAAGTTCCTCTTGATATCTGGCACATAAAGAACATCGGACAACTGTTTTACAACTCCATCTGACTTGAGAGCAATCGTACCTTTTCCTTTTGCTGGACATTTTGCATCATTGCCGACTGCTACCAGGATGTCATTCCCTACCGGCTGTAGAGAGGTATACCAATCCTTCCGACTAGTCATGTGGCGCGATGCACCACTGTCTATAATCCACGGTTCATCCGCAGGTACATGAACTGTGCCTCCGTGCAAATCTCCTCAATTGCTATGAACAGCTCTACCGGTACTGCCTGGGCGCGCTGTTGCTGGACTCTTTCTTTACGCCGTTCTTCTCATCTGCAATCTTCTTTCGGCACTCATTCTGCTGGTGCCCTGCCTTGTTGCAATAGAAGCACTTGATCTTCTTCTTTCTCTTTTTATTATCAGAAGAAGATGGGTTACCAGAGTCCTTACCCTTACCTTTCTTTGATCCGGTCCAGAAAGCAGAATCTTCTCTAGTCCTCGTCTTTTGATGCATCTCCTCCTCCAGAAGCATCGAGCTGAAATCCTCAAAGTTGAGGGGCGGATTTCTATTCTACGTATTCAGCGCCGTAACAAGACCGTCGTACTTTGGTGGGAGAATCCGTATGCACCTTTATGCTAGATTCTCACTGGTGATGGTGATGCCAATCGCAGTCATCTGATCGCGCAGATTCTTCACCCTGGTGATGAACTTCTCTGCCGCTTCAGACTCAGACAACTTCTCATTCGAGAGTTGAGTCTCCAGATTCTGAATCCGCGTCTGATTCGTGGTCTCGTACTGATTTTTCAAGACCGTCCATGCCTCCTCTGCTGTGGTGACATGCTGAATCAACACCATGACAGAACCACTTACACTGCAGATAATAGAACACAGTGCATCTACATTTCTTCTTGTCCATGCGAGAATCTCATCCGCAGTTAGTACTATCTGTTGTTGTGCATTAGCTGGATCCGGTCTCACAACCGGCCTCACGTCCACCCCAGTAGCAGTGTCCCAAAGCTCGTATGCGCTTAGGATGGTCTTCATCTTGAACTTCCAAAGTGGATAGTTAGAGCCGTCCAACTTTTCGCTTTCGCCGAACGGTGGGATTCGCAGTCTTGCGGGCTGGGCCATCTCTCACAATCTGCTCGCAAATAGAAACACACTACCAAATCTTCTTGCTAGAATCCAGGCTCTGATACCATGTAAGAAAATAATACAACATCTGTGCTTAACAGATAACAGGATCTCGTACGAGAAAAACCAGATAGTATGGAGAATAAAAAATTTGATTACTGTAGAACTGATACAATAGATGGCGCTGCCTCCTAGTCGTGCGCTCCTGTGAAAGAAGCTTTGATGGTGAGCTGGAAACAGTAGAAGACGGAGGCTGGATGCTAAGGAATCAGGGTTGCTGTAGCCAGTGATGAAATGGGCTTCACGGGGTTGCTCTTATATAGCCACCAGTCATAGTCGGTTGGGTTCAATTGGGTGACCCGCCTAAAACGGTCGACTAGAGGTCGGTCCTGAAATAGGCCACCGACCACACGATAGAACCGATGCGCAAAATAGAGCAACTAACCTACAGTATCCGTTCGGCCCAGAGCCATTCGGGATCATCTGAGGCTCCAAACGGGCCCCGCAACCCAAGAGTGGGCTACCTTCCTGCACTTGCATGTAGCCTAGTTGGCGGTGTGCCAACTCTATCTGAAGCCGTCCACCCATCAGGCCACACATGGCCCCCATCTGGTGTCCAAACCAGGACCTGCCGGATAACCGAGCTACTCAAATGCCTTCTCCTCATATGGAGGGCTTACAAGTAGAGTTAGCTGGTTCCCGCGTAGTTACACGAGAGTGGAGCATTGATATCTAACATGTACCTACTTGATGTCACCATCTTCACTGGTGATTGGATGTGATTGTACCTACTTGATGTCACCATCTTCATGTACTTTGGGTTATTTTGATTCAATCAAATAATTCCTTGTGTGAGAGAACTTCGAATTCTAGTTTGAACAGTATCAGGGCAGGCCATGCTTTGGGCCTATTAGGAGAGAGAAGGAAATCACCTCATGAATTGACAAAAGGTCTAGTAGTAACTGGAACTTGGAGGAAAGAGAATACTCAAGGATTAAAGCCTCCCACATGCCAATCACATTTGGGATTCTTCTATAAAATGTGATTCTAACTACTAGTGCCCAAAAGAGAGAGAGAGAGAGAGAGAGAGCATTTGACTGCTATTAAAAATTTGTAGAACTCCATGTTTGACTTTGTTGTGGCATATTACATTGGAGGTTAAAGAGAGAGAGACCTGCAACACAGTGACCATTAGAAGGATCCCCAACAAGAAAATGCTAGGTTGTCAGAAATTCGAGGGTCACAAGCATCTTCTGCAATAATAGAGTCTCTTAAACAAGGGACTAGAAAGGTTTTTATATTTAAACACAATAGCAATCACATGGCGTGACCCATAGTAGGAGTGTTAAGCAAAAGGACTAGGTCATAAATCCATCATCAAGATTTACACCTTTTTAGCACCGTGGAGGTCATCCTAATTCATGATTGGTCACTATCAGTAGCCCCATCGAGAGTTTCGTCCCGTCATAAAAAGACTGTCCTACAATCCAATGGCTCCTTAGCCACAACTAGCAAACTTTGGAGCTACGACATTCACACAACAACGTCATTGAAAAGGGAGTTTGTAGAAGCATAAATGCACATCAAAGTTAGAGAATGAACTTGCAACCGTCAGAGATCTATAGGTGCCTTGGCTGTTCGAGGGTACCTACAAAAGTCCACAAAACCTGAAGTTTGAAATCCTCTGTAGCATATTTGAAGTATGAGTGAAGATGGCACATAGATCTTCAAAATCAAACTTTCAATGTTTTGAGTTACCTAGTGATTCCTTTTGCCCAAAACATAAGATTTTTCCAAAGTCTTTTGAAAGCAAGTAAAAATAATTAAAGTTTGTAGAGGCACTTCCATCCAACTTTTTGTTGAGGCCCTTCCATCTAACTTTTTGTTAAGCAGAAGTGGGAGGCCATCCTACAATCTCTTCCCAAAAGTTCAATCCGAAGGCCATGTATGTATGTATGTACATACATACGTATATGCACACACTTTTTTGGGGGGTATTATATTACAAGAAACTATGAAATTGCCCCCGCAAAAATAGGGGACAAGCAGTTACAACATCAAAATATCTCATTATAGGACAAACAGCAAGATAATACCGACCCCCCTCCCCCCCCCACACACACACATGCACACACAATTATATAAGTGCTATAGAGATTCAACCATTTGAGAACACGAAGATTAGGATTTTCAGATAATGGAATAAATTGAAAAGTGACTATCGAAATCCGATGTGAAAATACTAACATAATGATGGATACCTTTTCTATAAAAAGAGATTATGCATCACTCGACTCTTTCGACAAATAGTCATGGAAGAAATGCATCAACCACTAAACATGGGGCATAGGAAAGCGACTGCTACTTTCTAACTAATGGCAAAAGAATTCTATTGGCCAAGTATTAAGAAAGTTGTGGCAAGTTTCATCAAGAAGTATGGGATATCATACTCTAGCTTTGGAAAATACCATCAGCAGATATAAAAATTCTAAAGGAGAACCTTAACAAAACGTTATCCCATTAGGCCCTTAGTCCACCTAATGTTCATGGGCTTACCTCCTTTGATTGTTCAAAGCAAGAGCTATGGGCCAAAGGGTAGCTGTAATCCTTTCTATAGATCTCTTGCCTTTGAATATCGATTGGAAAGAATGGGGTGTTGAATATCAGGTCAATTGTCATGTATATTGAAAAGCTTGATAGATCTCGCCACAAGTAACTGATGTAAAAGGCAAAAGTAATCTGCAAAGATCAAGGTGAAATGTAATAGTTGTGACAAGTTTGGACACATTACCAAAGATTACACTCACTATGTAGTGCATGTAAGTTATACTTAAGGACACATGGCATCATTTCATGCATTTAAGAGGTTGGGACAAGGATAGATGTAATCATTCTATGCTTTCCACTCCCTAAGAAAGGGGATCCCATCCTAGCTCCTAGGGTCTTGTGGCCAATCCACGACGGGTATCATAGACCACTTGGTCTAGGATGGTAGTTAGGATGAGAAATGGCTTCCTATCCTAAATCCATGCTAGTCCCATCCATGTGCTAGGCTCTAAGAACCTTAGCACACAAATGGGACTAGCATGGGTTTAGGATAGGAACTTAGAGCCTTAGCACAAAGGATAGGACTAGCATGGGGTTAGGATAGCTATTTGTCATCATTACTCATTTTTTCTCACATCGTGGACCATGGCCGCAAGACCTTTGGAGCCAGGATGGGATCCCTTTCTTAGGGAGTGGAAAGCATAGAATGATGATATTTGTCCTTGTCCTCACCTCTTAAACTGATGAAATGATGACATCTATCCTCTCCCACCTGACCCATCCCTAATTTCGACTATCAGCACATAGTACATTCAAATATAGATGGGAGCATCTACTGGGATGAGAATATGATAGAAGTACATTTGAATACCATTTTTTTCCATTCCCATCCTATTTATCTATAATATGAGTGTGTTCCCGCTCAATGCCAAAGCAGTAGAAATGCTTGCAAATGCCAATGTCTGGATGGTTCCTGCGAATTGCCCCAAAAATTCAGGTTCCAAAACCCAGCATTTGAGCACCCCGTTGGAGACAGAAAAAAGCCCTTGCTCCCCAGGCATTACGGGCAACATGATTCATTTTTCTTGTGGCTTGCAAAGTTTGCAGATACTATAGTTCCACTCGATTGGGTGACGACTTGCTCAAGAGTTTTGGAGTAGGCCCCTGCATTTTGACATCTCAAGAAGTAAATAGCAGAAAGCTGGCATGCTTAAGGTGGGTATGTATGCTAGAGAATTTTGCCAACTCCCGCTAAGTGGGTGGGAACACGCTCTATGTCAATTATATTCCATGATCTATCTATCTATACTATCTTCTTCTTCTTCTTTCCTCTTTTCTATCTATAATTGAGAGTGTTCTCTCTCTAAATAAGACGTTCTAAAACAAAAAAATGAAGAAAATGAAGATGAAAGCGGCTAATTAATGCCCCCAGGCTCGCCCCAGCCTCACTCACACGCCTCATCTCACAAAGCCAATAGAATTAACACACACTGCAAAGAGTATCACACCTTCGACAATTAAGACTGCTGTTCATATTATTGCTTTATTGCTTCCGTTTGTCCAGTGAGATTGATAGAAAAACGACTCCGTTTGGAGTATTCCTGCAAGCAAAAACGACCTGTACTGGTTGTGGTTTGCTGCTTGTACTCTGTAGCAAAGCTTTCAGCTTTGTGCTTTGTTCCAGACGCGTACTTGCTTCCTCAAATACACAAAGACCTTATAAGTCCCTTGGAAGCGTCACACAAAAGACATGGTGTGTTGTGAAAGCAATTGAGATGGTAGCTTCGGCATCCTCCCCTGTCTTCAAATGATGGCCAGGTCATCGTGTGCAGTTCATCGCAATATATCTATACGGCAGGATGCCACCTGCACGGCTACGAATGGCTGGCAGATCCTGGATTTTGGAACTCTGCCAGAAAGCATTTTGCAGAGCCTCACTTTCAACTCTTTCATGCCCTGTCAGAGAAAATGCATCGACAAAAACTCGGTGGTACCAAACAGAAGTTGTTGGAATGAATAGACGATGTGTAACAGGCCTTTATGGCTATGATGTTCTTAAGTCTGCTAATGGTTTTCAGGCATTTGCACAAGCAGCAATAGAAAAGTAAGATCGCTACACAGTCATTTATTAAGTGCTGACAACACAAGAAGCTAAAGGAGCCTTTAAAATTCACTTGTATGTTCCGCTTCTCGAGGTTATGGAATGCTTAATCGTCATGCAGATCAGGGGAGCTGATTGAACAGATAAGACAAATGCCTCCTTCCATGCAGACTATTCGCCTCTTTGATGATCTATCTGACACTGTATGAAAGTTACAATTTCCTTTTGCTCTTTAATGAATTATTTGCACCCGATGGCTTGCACACTCAAGCATGAAGTTCCATATGCAGATATGTACGGTCGTGGATTCAGCAGAACTTTGCAGGAATACGCATCCTGATGTGTAAGTTCTCTCTCGTTGCTCTGAAGTTAGTATGTGTCATTCTAGAGGAATATCATCTAGACTTAAAGTAGGTCGTGAGAGAGTGTATACCCAATCCTCATGCAAACTCAGGAATTGATCAAGTTGTATGCTTTTTGGGCTTCATGATTAAGTTACTGCAATTATGTGATGTGCATGATTCATAACAAGACAAGGTTCCCAAGGGTCTTAGGTTGCCACAAAATTTTTAATGCTGAGCTTAACGTGATCCTCGTTTTCTTTTCTTCTTGTTGTTCTTCTTCCTCTCTCTCTCTCTTCTCTCTCTCTTGTTGTTATCACGGATGATTCGTGGTAAGCCATCCATTCCTCACTAGATCATTCAGGCTGAGTTTGGGTCAGCCCCATTACAGCTAGGTGCTGCATTTCAGGTCATCACGTATCTGTACCGAGTCAGGGAGTATGGGGAATCGGGATTACACCTTTGGGTGTAGCACAGAGAGATGGGTTGAGCGATTGGGGCTCCACATGGATAGACTACCTCCCTCCAGTACAACATGGATGCTACGTTTTCTCTTCTCCTATCACACGAGGTCAACCAGGTTATCCGTGAGGATCTCTTACAGCTATACACATTTTGGACCTGGTTGGGACCGAGTGAACTTCTAGTGAAGCTTAGCTTCTACAAAGATCACTACTTATATATCACATAGGAGGGCTTCATGTATCCCCAGGATACACACAGATCTACTTACTCACTGAGGATCTCTATTGGGTAGTTCCGTGTCTCTTCACATAGACTTCGTATCGAGAGCGACAGAGCAGAGTGACCACCCAAGGAGAGGCACATATGCACATTATGTGATATGCAGGAGATTGAGACAGAGGAGCACTTCATCTTTAGGTGTCTTGTTTACTATGAGATCTGAGGGCGTTTCTATTGCCTCTTCAGAGATAGCTATGGGATTTTGGCTTGATTCCTCTCCTATCCAGACTAGCGATGTTTGGCAGGTTTCATTCATGAGGTATTCAGACACTGCGAAAGGATACTTCGAGCACGGAGACAAGAGCAGAGTTTTTCCTTGGCTGATCCCTCTCAGAGCTCTATTACGGAGTTTTTTCAGCCAGGACCTTCGACGAGGCCTCGTGACCTGGAGCCAGTGATCCGATAGCTCAGACAGAGGGTTGACACACAGATCACACTTGGGGACATCCCCTCCTTGTTTAGAGTCGGAGCCCGACCGACAGGGGTCACGGTAGCCCTGGTTAAACGCAGAGCTATGATCAAGAGACATGCCAGGGCTGCACCTGTGAGTGGCAGACAACACTCCATCACTGATTTCATGCCCCCATTGTCTCATCCACCCTGATGTCCTGATGATGATGAGATTGATATGTAGTCGACCAGCGACATGACTATGTTGTACTTAGGACTTAGTACTACCATTCTGCATTTTTTGCATTTTGCATTAGTGTGGATGCTCGTTTAGTAGCTCCACCACCACAACTCGTTTGTACCAGGCTTTTTCACAGTCTCATAGACCCATCGGTCTTTCGAAGACTTTAATAAACTTTATTTCTTTCTTTCTCTCGCTCTCTTTGTTCCTCCCTCTCGGCCCACCAAAGTAATAATCACAGGAATAAGATAGGAGGATAGGGATCTTCCCCCCCAAAAAAGAAAAGAAAAAAGAAAGGACTTCTATTAAGTATGAAAGAAACTCCAAGAGCAAAGTTCATGGGAGAAGTACATCATGCAAGGCATGAGAAAAAAACACCCTAGAAGAGCAAAATCATTCTCGTGTAAGGGAGCTAGAAAAAATCCAAGGTTTAGGCTAGAAGTGTCACCCCAATCTTGTAGAGGACTTTGAGAAGAATAGGGAGCCACTCCACTCCCTGAGGAAAACAATCCTTCGGTAGAAGCTTCCTAGGAAGACTCTCCCAAACGGCTGCCAATGTGTACAACATATGCCCAAATATTGGCCAATGTGTGCACAGGGGGATTGGGAACCATCCAAGGCCTCTATGCATTTGGATCTCCAAATATGCCATGTTGATATGCTCGCAAGAATCTCATAGAAAGTATCAACAAAGTCATGTGCAGGTCTGTAAGGAGAACCAGAATCGCCATCTAGAGAGCATAACACAACCAAATGTTGTCGAACAGAGAGACCCAAGAAGAGTCATGTCTCATAAAACATATGATGCCCAAGAGAGAGCCAAGCTACCGAGCCCGAAGTCATGAAGAAGGGATTAGGAATAAAGGTGCTCAATAAACTAGCAATCCCCCTTTTAGATTGCCCTCGCGTGTCTGCAATCCCATAAGCAATGCTGAATGGACTCCTTAGAAGAAAGGCAACGAATCTACCTCAAACATGGACTTCCACTGGTTCACTGCAATCCCTCCATCAAAAGAATGCCCAAAGAAAGAGTGATTTTTCTATTGTTGAGGGATTATTAGAGTCTCTTTCGAAAGGATTCTTCAAGTCAGCAGAAATCTAAAAATCTTCCCAATGAAGCGCTTTGGTGACTTCCAGCCTCTAAGGGCTTTTAGGTATTATTGACTTAACGAAGGGTAGGTTCTTCTCTTGTGCCCTGCATCAATCCATTCCCACTCCCTAGTTCCGGTGCAAATATTTTATGGGACACCTCCATAGAGCCAAATCCCTCATGCACCCATAATCTATGTAAATAAGCAATAAGAGGGCATAGCCTGCAATCTGGACACCTTCGCCACTGTGTATTCTCATCCACTCTTCCAATTCATCGATGAACAGACCAAAGAGAGTTGGTAAGAGGGGGCAGCTTTGCTTGACTGCTATGTCATTGCTTATGATGACTTTCCTTCAGAGTATGCGCCATCTACAAGTGGTTGTGCTAATTCAGCTAATACTCTCTCATATAACCTGTATGTGGCTTCTCTGATCTCCTGAGGGACTTCGAGCTTTTCCAGTCTTTCCCATAGCTTTTTTGCGTGGAACTATGTCAAATGCTTTCTTAAAGTCTACAAAGCAACAGTAGACTACTTTTGTTTTGGAACAGCTGGCTCCCAGGCCCCACCTTTCAAGAGGAAGCTGGACTTTTCTGCTACTATAATTAGACCACAGCAATCACCAGGTGAGTGATGAGATGTCATGAAGGAATTATCTGGTGATATGCAATGCATTCACTGATTGCATATGTCAGCATATAGAATTCATAGTATATAAGTTTTTGAACAGGCAAAAAGAAGAGGCTGGAGCAGAGTGCTGATTCTTCCATCAAAAAACAACCTTCCGACTTATGCCAGTTGATTTTCGCTCCAGCCGCAAGGCAAAACATCTCTAGGGACAGTCTCACACGCTCCAGTGACTCGACATCATCTTGCACGTATAGGGCTGTGTCATCTGCATACTCGGAGTCCAACAGCTCGGCATCCTCTCGAATAGGGAGATGCATCCCGTGAAGACCAGTGGTGCGAGCTCGAAGGAAGTGTGTCATGGCCTCCGCAAAAAATAGGAAGAGGTAAGGCGCTAATGGACAGCCCTGACGTACCGAGCGCTCAAGTGTGAATCTCTCCCCCATCCTGCCGCTAATGATAACCCGATTGGAGACCGATCTGTAAAGGCTAGCAATGTGATCTGGGTTAGGATCTAGATACCATCTTGAAGTCATAAAAGACTGCAATCTTGACAGGCTGAATGCAATATTCATAAGGAAATCATCCGTAGACTTGGACAACTTGCCCCTAGAATGAATGTTAAAGACCAACGCATTCTTGCCTGATCGTTGTAGTCCTATGTCGTAAGTGGGATTCATAATTTTGTAGAGGCCCCAAGGCAAGGTTCCATGTGTACTTTCTTTGAGGTGACTTATTAGTTGGAGTTTAGGATCGTATGAAAGGTTTATTGAAATCCTTTCAAGAACCCATTGAGGAAGTGGGATTCCTCTTCGATCTAGACCAAAAGCATATGATGAAAGAGACCAAGTGATCTGCCATGATCATCTAGTATATTGTCATTCCACATGACAGGCTGCCTATCCATCTCTTCTCGAGAAGAAGGGGGAACTCTCCAAAGAGTACCCTTGAAGCTTGTCTAAGGTTTCAGGATAGCAGTCATAAAAGGGGAGGAGGGAGCCCTGAGATGGGCTCAAGTAAAGATCCACATGGTATGTGGTACTATCCATCCAATCTCCACATGTGGAAGGAGAACAAGAGTGTATGCATCGAATGAGAAAATTCTTTCAAGGTTCAAATACCCTTTGACTACCACCTTGCATAATAAGGCTCTGCTTTGTAAGTATGGATATATTATATTGAGGCCTCCTTCTTGCATGGAGAGGATCAAGGTCTCCCAAGCCACCCTAGCCCGAGTGTCTGTTGAACCATCTAGTCCACTCCATAGAAAATTCTTTATCGGCCAATAATGTTTGCCTGAGATCTAAAAATTATGCTCATTGCTTTAGCCAAGAATAAATACAAGAGGGGCAAGAGGGCATTCATGGCAACCTGATCTAGAAATTTGAAACCTTTCTTCCCTCTCTCCTTTGATAAGCACCTAGCTATGGGCCGATCTGTAGGGGAAACCTCTCTGATCCAAGCATCTGTAACATCCAAAGTGTAGAAGGGTACCCTCCAAAAAACCCCAATTTACTCTGTCATGAACTTTATCGAAACCTAGGAGTAGAATGACAAGCCGTTAGCTGCTCTGTATTGCCCGATGTTCAAAATCAGAAGATATTATAAAAAATGCTTCCGCCATGCACAAAGCGTGTCTGCATGTCATGAATGAGATTTGGAAGAATGGGCTGCAAACACAGATTGATAGCTTTGGCCAAAATCTAATAAAAGGTTTAAAAGAGTGACGGGCCTCTAATGGGAGATCAAATTTTTGCAACCTCCCTTTGGAATAAGATGAATGAGATCCTCTGTGTTAGGCATTATATTAGAGTCCTAAATGCCCTGCAAGGCTGACGCTTGAGGTGGTCCTCAATCATTTGCCCTTGGAAAGGGCGAGAAGCGCAGTCCTAAATGTCAGATTGGTGAAAGGTGCATCAAGTGATATTCTCATGTCTGGTTTCACCAATGTTGGAATACCTTGCGAAACTCTGTGTCTAGCATCATCTTTGGTAGGTGTATTAGGATTGGTTAAAGAAGGGAGGCATAAAAATCTATGGCCATACAGAAGATGTCATCAGGATATGTCTATCAAAACTCAGTTAGATTCAATAAGCTGAGAAACACTTTGTCTACCATGTCTTGGGCCAACAGTAGAGAAGATTTGTTTCTTGCTCCTCCTCCCATCAGAATTTAAAATGACTCCTGTGCATGTTAGGCATACTTTGCTCTTTGGGCTAACAAAACCTCCTGTTGAGTCCTTGCTGCAACAAGGTGCTCTTGAAACCAAGCATTGTAGGCCTGTTCTACTGTTTCCGTACAGGGTTGCAAACTGCCGTATGAGGTCCATCTCCTGTATGAGAATCTTGTGTCTCCTAGTGCTAGCAATAGTACAATAAAAATCACTAACACCAGAGAGAGCTCCTACCACATATGAAGGAGATGACACTCCACCTTGTAAATGGGGTAGCAAATTTGCAAAACATCCTCTGTGAAGCTGTTCTCTGCATACAAGGCATCTGGGATCTCGATATTGGCAGGGCGGTGCCTCGCATGAGGCTATAAAATCATCAGAACTACTGGAAAGTAATCTAAGGTGGGAACCCGTGGTACAATGTATACCAAGCCACCTCTGTATAATGCCCAATCATCAACATAAAATCTGTCAATCCGCGCATGGATACACATTTGCAGCCCTCTTGTTTGACCACAAGAACATGAATGACTGAGGCAGAGTCTAAAAGGCATGATCTGGCCAAGCATCTCTGTTGTTGACTGGAACAAGAAGGCATGCCAAGCTGCTCTCTCCAATAGAGTGAATGCCACCTTCTCTTCCCCCCTTTTTACTTGAAGATAACACCATGCTACATTCCCATCCAATAATCTATGAGTTTGCAATGGGAGCCCAAGAGAAAAGTATGTCCTTCTAGAAAAGGACACGATCCCCTCCATTGTTGGGGGCATATAGGTTGAGGAGACCAATTTTATCTCTCCTAATCAACAAAATGATCTACTGTGCTCTAGAGGGTGTAATGATACCATATCCAACCACAAGGGGAAGAAAGGATTTCGAAACTGAAATGCATGTTTCCCTAGTAGTGCCCAAAGCAAGAGACCTAAAAGTATGACTTGAAAGTAGTTTACCTGACGTTGAGCAATCTCTGTCATCCAGTTTGTGTTCTGGAATACAAAGAATGTCAATGGATCCCCCGGTAACATCTGGATGAAGCTGATTATGAATCAACTGCCCATGGCGGTCGAGGTGGTACACCACCTCGGCCATGCATATTCCAGCCTCTATCATGAGAATTGCATTTGGATGGGAAAATGGGTGTTTCGATGTGTCTTGCAAATGAGTTGGAAGGTACTCTTGCGCTCGTCTCAGACACTAGCCTTGGGCACTGTGCCCATTTTTAGTGGCCCCACCCTTTAACTTTCAGTGTATCTGTTTTTTTCCTAGTCTCATAGGCCCTTCGGTCTTTCATACTCTCTCTCTCCCACGCCCCCTCAGCCATACGCCATGTCCCAGTTTGCACCCCCCCGGGTCCCACCTGAGACGATAGATTACATCTTTACGGAGCTTCATCGACTACGGGATCATACCGTAGCACAAGATCAGCTTATTCAGAGCATCGCCAGGAGATCACTCACCTCCGTCAGGAGGTTGTCTCTCTCACTACTACAGTCACAGCGGCCCCGCGTACTACACCAGAGGTGGAGGAGTGGATCGCTACCATCCAGACTGCTATTGCGGAGACTACTAGATGGGTGGACGTTGCGAGACGGGCACCCAAAGCAGCAGTCTCAGCCACCATCGCCGAGTAGGAACAGAGGGCCAGTAAGGCTCTCAACATCCGAGTACGAGGTATCCCCCGCGCAGATTCACTCACCCCCTTAGCGGACGCGACTGCTTTCGTGACCTCTACCCTCGGCCTCGCCGAGCATGGGATCGAGCATGCATGGCGCACAGGACGGGACCCCACGTGCCCACAGCCACTCATCATCCGATTTAGGGATAGTTAGGCTCGACTTGCAGCACTCAGGTAGCGTGCTACACTACGGGACCACCCTACTATCTGCATGGATGAGGATCTCACATCTATGCAGGTGGAAGAGCGGCGCACCCTGCTTCAGCAGCGAGATGTAGCCCGTCAGGAGGGGAAGTGGGCTGTCGTCCGAGATGGCCGCCTATTAGTTGGCCCCCACCGCCGAGCCCCACCAGGTACTCCAGACACGGTAGCAGACTCCCCCCCCAAATAGGGAGACATGGTCTATGAGATTCAGACTCAGCACACAGTACCCTGGGCATGCACCATATGGAACTGTAATGGTACCCTATGGTCTGACCCTGGGAACTTCTCAGAGTCATACACTGGACGCGACATTGTTTTCTATACAGAGACACATCAGAGCCCCGAGCGCCCTCTCCCCTCGGTCAATGGCTATACCTGGGAGTCAGTATTCCGTGAGGAGACCAGATATACTAGGGGGGTCCGAGGATCAGGCGGAGTTGCAGTACTCCTTCGTTCAGCGCTCACGAGCTTGATATCCGTGGTTAGACGGGATGTCCATGCCCGTTACCTATGGCTCCGATTTTGACGCCCCTCCACACGCGACCTCTTTATTGCAGTTTGCTACTTTCCTCCTGAGACGTCACATTTCGCACGAATGCTACTTGAGGATACGGGGGTATCCCCCTATCTAGATCTCTACTCAGACATTGTGGAGTTCTCCAGACGCGGAGAGGTCCTCCTAGTTGGGGATTTCAACGCAAGGACAGGTGTGCATCAGACATCACTCCTGGACTTCCACTCAGATTCGGTCCTATTACCTGAGATGGACACAGAGGACTCGGGCTTCCCCCGCTCCTCGGCTGATTTGGTCTTTTGGACCTTGGGCGTATGGGCAGGCTCTTTTGGACCTTGGACGTATACATGATTTGGTCATCTACAATGGACTAGACCAGTGGCCTGCCTCCTCTGGTTTCACATGTTTCCCACATGGCGGAGGAGCTAGTGTCGTCGACTACATTCTGGGATCTCCTGCTTTAGCCCCACAGATCACTGACTTCCGCACTACACCCTTACCCCCAGGAGCCGACCACACTTATCTGTTCTTTGATATCCTTGCGCCCCGAGCCCCTCCCAGCCACACCCCGTACTACACTACCTATCATGATATACACTTTGATCATAACCTCTCACCTGATTACTCAGCCCACCTAGCCTCCCTCCTCAGACACATAGACACCATACCCTCTCTAGATCACCGAGCCACCCTTATCACCCACTCCCTTCACAATGCAGCCCGCCACATTTGTCCTTCCACTACTTGGTTCACCCGCCCTCCACTCGCTGGCTCCACCCCTTGCAATAGCTGGTATGATGACGAGTGTAAAGCATTACGCCGCACACTCCGACTCATGACCCAGCGAAACGCTAGGGCCAACCCACATCTCACCAGGGATTATCGTCGACTAGTCCGTCGCAAGAAGCTAGCCTTCCTGCGCCAGAATGAGGATACGCTACTGAACATTCTGTTTAGTAGCAACTCCAAGGATTTTTGGAGGAAATTCCTAGAACGCCGATCTCCCTCCCCCCTCATAGACACTTTCCTCTGGCACTCCTACGCACGTACACTCTATGATATCCCTGATCAGCCTCCTCCCGACCTCTCAGCCACCCCCCGCCCCACTTCTTGCACCCTCTTCACAACCCAGGGAGTCACCCACGCAGCGCTTAAGCTTCACAACGGCCGAGCTAAGGATCATGAGGGCCTATGCACAGAGTTTGTTGCCTATGGCATCAAAACTCTAGCCCCCATCCTGGCAACGCTGTTCAATGAAGCTGTCTGCCACGGGTTCCCCAGAGCCTGGACCCTGAACACTATCACAACCATCCACAAAGCAGGAGATCCCATGGATCCAGGGAATTACAGGACCATCATGATTGGACATGTTATGTCCAAGATCTATGCATCAGTGTTAGATGGCGAGGTTAGTGCTCGCGCAGAGGTACAGGGGCTCAGGGCATCCGGGCAGGCCGGCTTCAGGGCGGATCACTCGACTTACGATCACATTTTTACACTTAGAGGGATCATTGAGGAGGCCATACACAAGAGACAGAGAGTATATTGTTGCTTTGTGGATTTTCGCAAGGCATTCGACACCGTTTCCCGCGCCCGACTCGTCAGACGCCTGCAGGAGTTAGGCTACGACTCGGAGGTTATTTGGGCAGTAGTAGCTCTCTACGAGCGGGTGACGGGCCAAGTCAGGATTGGCACCAGCTGGACCCCAGAGATCACGAGCACTATCGGAGTCAAACAAGGATGTCCCTTGTCACCGACTCTATTTGGCCTCTACATCGACGAGCTCGAGACCACCATCAGGACACTCGGAGGTGCAGGCTGCTCTCTTGCGGAGGCTGTCATTCAGATTCTCCTATACGCATACGATGTAGTACTACTATCCTCTTCTGCTACTGGTCTTCAGCAACACCTGGATGGACTTCAGGTCTTCTGTGATACACATGACTTGAAGGTCAACCTTGGGAAAACCAAGGTGATGATCTTCAACACTTCCAGACCCGCTATGCACCGAGAGCAGTTCCTCTTCGCCGGCGACCCTGTTGAGATAGTTGACTCTTACACATACTTGTGCGTTGTCTTCTTAGGCCCGATCTTCACGATGCGCCCGGCCATACAGGCCAGGATCAGTCGGGGCTACGCCGCTCTTGTCAGGCTGGAGCGACAGTGCTACCACTCCCACTTCTAGGACCCGCGGACCAAGTCTCTCCTTTTTGATTCTTTGGTCCGCCCAGCAGGCATGTACGGTAGCCCGTGGTGGGGAGCCGACCTTTCAGACACAGAGTGGGCTCGAGTCGAGCGCCTACAGATACTGATGTTTGCTCGGATGATCCGTAGCAAACCATCGGTACCACACCAGATCATTCTAGCAGAGTTCGACGCCTCACCCCTACAGCTTGATGCGGCTTTCCAGGCTATCACTTATCTACACAGAGTCAGGGATCTCAGCTCCTCCGCCGACGGTCGCCTCCGCCTACCTTGGCTAGCCCTATCCTCCTCTATGGCCTTATCCGTTAATGGGGACCAGTGATGCTGGTATAGTCGTCTTTCCAGTTGGTTCACCTGACTGGGCCTCGACTTAGACCGGTTGCCTCCTTTTCAGTATAGCCTCGATGCTCCACCATCTCCCCTCTCCCCCATTGACCAGGAGGTCAACCGGCTCATTCGAGCGGATCTGCTCCAGCTCCACACCTGGCGGACATGGTTTCTTCACTCCAAGCTTCCTATGAAGCTCGACTTCTACCGGCGACAGTGCCTCCAGATCTCACAGGAGGGCTTCATCACACCTCCGGGTTACACACAGCTTCATCTACCACATGCGCTCCAGATCTCCCTCGGTCAGTTTAGGGTTTCGTCACACCGATTACGGATCGAGAGCGGACGCGCAGAGGGTATTCCATGAGAGGGCCGCCTTTGCCCACTTTGCGACTTGCAGGAGATCGAGTCGGAGGAGTACTTTGCTTTCAGATGTCCTATCTATTATGCCATTCGAGGCTGGTACCACTGCCTCTTCCGCGACGGATTCGGCCCCCTCTCACACATGCTGCAGTTCCCGGATCAGCGATGCCTAGTCGCTTTCTTACATGAGATGACTCGCCATCGAGATACCTCTCTCCGAGCACGGCGACACGCGCAGCACACACAGCGTGAGGACACCCAGCGGCCCATCACTGATTTCTTCCAGTCACAGGATACCTCTCCTCAGTCTAGCCGACGACGCGGATGTGAGCGAGAGCCAGAGCCAGAGCCACGACAGCTGCGCCAGCGGACAGGCTCACACATCCGGGTCCATGACATCTCGTCTCTGCTCTCTGCTCGCCCCATCGGGGTTACCGTTGCTCTCATCCACAGGGCCACCCGCCGCCCCCGACGACCGAGCTCGACTAGGCCGCGTGATGTCAGAGGCCAATCATCTATCGCAGGGTTTTTTCCGGCCTCCCATTTGACGGCCCCTCTATGATTGGTCTTTGACGATCACCACCTGCACATATATATTGTATCTCCCCCCTCTGCCCCATTTTTGGTGCCCCCCTTCTTTTTTGTATCATCTGGAGGTAGACACATATTTTTTGTATCAGGACTAGACACACTGTCCTTCATAACCTCTTTTTTGTAGAAACGGTTGGCTGGCCCGTTTTGAGACCCCCACCGTTATGCACATTGTGTCAGTTATCTTTAGTCTCATAGACCTTCACGGTCTCCCGAAGACTTTAATAAACTTTCTTTCTTTCTTTCTTTCTTTCTCTCTCTCTCTCTCTCTCTCTCTCTCTCCCCCTTTGTTTCTTTTCTTTCTTACATTAGTTTTAAAAAAGCGCTGAATTTTAAAGATTAAATTTATGCTAGTCTTATGATGCATGCTCTTTCGAAGCAAAATTTAGAGCATCTCTTTTCAAATAAAATTATAAAACAACAATCTTTCTTATCCATTTAATTACTTTATTACATTAGTGGATTTACGCATAAAGATGAAACATCATTAGAGAAGCTTAGTTTGACAATATCTTTTTCTTGAATTCTAGGGAACCCTAGGTTGATGTAGAAAACATGGGTTGATTTAAAGCCACACTAGGACTAGGCTATTTGCATGCCCCTGATAGTATTTTAAGTCTAGAAACTTAGTATAGCTGGTCTGGATTTTATTGTCTATTTGGGCCGCCTTGTCGAGAAACTAATTTATGCTTGTGATGTTGCATACTGCTTTGTTGAGATTCAAAAGAAGCATTTAGGTATGTTGGAAATCAATTTAGTGTTGCTAAGTCGGATGAATGATGAACTTTTGCAACAAGCATTATTGCTTCCAACCTTGTAGTTGCATTGTTGTGTATTTTCACGAAGGTGTTTCTTATGGAACTTAGCGGGGTGGCTTATGCTTGGTAAGTGTCAAGACGTAAGTGTTGCCTTACTTGCTTAGGGTGATTGGTTCTATTTTGTGCCCTCCTTTTCCTCCTCTATAGAGATCACTGCTTGTAGATCTCAGAGGAGGGTTGTATGGTTCCCCTTGGCTATATCCCTTGGATGCCTTGAGGATCTCAAGTATGCTATTTCGAGTATCATCTCACTGGCTACGTTTTGAGGCCCATCTTGATCCGTGACGCATGGCAACTGTCCTCCTTGATGCCTAGTGACATAGAGACTGACTCCTTTTGGTGCTGAGGTGACACGAGGAGGGTCCGTCAGAGTCCAGCCAAGTGCGATCACATGCTCCTTCTTTGGTGACTCGAGCCACAAGCAGCAAGGGGCACGATGCAGCCATGATCTAGAGAGCACGGCATGACACGATAGACTCGCCCTTGGGTTGACACACATGAGGACCATGGATATCTCTTCACTATTTGACTCGGGAAGACAAATACATCATATGTTGGTTCCGTCACTCAAATAATTAGCTGATCGGTTGGCCCATGGGCCATGACGAAAATCTCATTTTCCTCTCATATGCATCGGTTTTTCTTCAGTCTTGTGATTCTACATTCTTTCGAAGACATCAATTAACTTTCTTTCTTTCTCTCTTATTTCTTTGTTTTTCTTCCTTCTTCCTTCTTTAGTACAGCTTTCTATTTATTCTTACCATTTTCTAAAATTTTCAACTCTAATAGTTTTATGAATGCATATCTTGGAAGATGTGTTTGATGTTCTCCAAATTTGTTAGCGTGTAATGTTTTCAAAGGCCAATTATGTTTCTTTGGGTACTTATGCAAGCAAGTTTGGTGATAGCTTATATGTAAGTAAGCTTTTATTTGTTGTGTAGGGAATTTGTACAAGAGGCAAGCCGGGCTTCCATGAGAATGTATGAATACCTTCATGTGAGTATCTCCTATGATCTATATAAATTCTGTAATGGATTTAAGGGGTTGGATTTTTGGAAATGTGATGAGTTTACATTCTTGAAGTGTGTAAAACATATGCCTAAGTTCTAACAAGTGGTTTCTTGGGTTGTAGTTGACATTGTATTTATCAAGATTCATTAGGCAAAAGTCTACAACTTTTGCTTTGTATGTATCAAAATTCATTAGATAAAAGTATATAATTGTCCCCCTATCCCTCTTGTTGCTATCTTCTCCTTCCTTTTGCCGCCTATTTCACCTACCCTTCCTCCCCCCCTCCCCAGTCTCTCCCTCCCTCTTGCACCTGCTTCATGTCGTTGTGTGTGTGTGTTCGATCCTTGTGATCGACTTCAAATACGCCTACTGTGTGCGTCTTGGGATTGTTCCTACGAAGTAAAAAACTCTCTCTCTCACCGTGTATAAGCCATCCTTCCCCATCAAGTTTTGTAAAACCCGCGTGGGTCTTGGTGGTTGAGGCTCTGGTTCATGTCGTCGTGTGTGTGTGTTCGATCCTTGTGGTCGACTTCGGATACGCCTACTGTGTGCGTCTTGGGATTGTTCCTACGAAGTAAAAAACTCTCTCTCTCTCTCTCTCTCTCTCTCTCTCTCTCCCCCACACCTCCCTCCCTACCCCTTCGTTTCTCTCCCTCACCTCTCCCTTCGGCTGGCCCTCCCCCGCCCCTCTCTCTCCGCTGCTCTCTCCCCCCCTCCCTCTCCCTCCCTTGTTACTGCGACCCCCTTGCTTCTCCCCCTTTATCTCCCTTCTTCATTTCCTTCTCCGGTTTTGCCTCTCTCCCCTCCCCCTTCCTCCCCACTGCTGCCTCTCTCTTCCCTTTCCCTTCCTCCCCACTGTTGACTCTCCCTTGCCCCTCCCCTTTTGTCCCTATCCCTTGATGCATCCATGGGTCCCACCTCTCCAGGCTTCGGTCTAGGGACTGGATGTTTATTGCCTTGCTTTCAGACCTCGCACCCCACCTATCAGATGTTCGTTTATTGGGACAATGATTTTTAAAGTTCTTTTGGAGTCGCAAGCACAGTGCTTGAGGTTAGCCCCTTGGCTCCAGAAAGATTTTTCTGACCTTTATCAATAGGCTTTGATCTAGTGAAGGAGGATAGACAAGTCACATCACTCTTTATCAGGTTTTCCGGTCTGCCTCAGGTCTACCACGACTCTTTCTCCCTTGTGGTGGTTGTGAAGACTTGGCAGAGTTTGTGCCGCACCCATCTATGGAAGAAACTACTTTTATGGGGTCCCAATTGCAGATTCATGGATTATTGGAGGTGACTTTAACATGGTGGAGTTGCCTTCGATAAGAAAGGGGGAAGGGAAGATGGCATCCACTTTCTGGGGAAAGCAGTTTGGGATGCTTTTCTTTTTTAGTTCAGCGGCATAGATTCTGAGACAGATGATGCTTTTCACACTCAGTCTCACTGGCTCCTATTTTCGTGGTTGAATAGGAGACATGAGATGCCCATCCATGCATGGATTGACAGATTTTATGTTGACGATTGGGCATTAGATAGAGGTGGCTCTGTTTGCGTTTCCCAAAGGGTTTACACTTGATTTTGCTGGTTTCTGAGCCTCATTTGAGAGCCTATTCTACCTGTATCAGGATTTTGGATGCTTTGTATGTCTTAAAGAGGGGACGTTACATATTTGGGTTTCTCATATGCAAGACGAGGGTACCTTCTACTTCACTATTGGAACATGAAGTCTAGGTGAGTGTTTTTAGTCTAGTGAGTCCTAGACATGGTTTGGACTACCTTTTGATTAGCCTTCTCCTTTAGTGCTAGCCTTCATCATGGCTGAGTCTGCCCTTCACCTCCGGAGTGCCGACAGAAACTCAGTACGAAGACTTTGTATAAATGGATGCTCAAGTATGTGTGGGTGTGTGGATTTGTATGTGTGAGAGCATATTTTTATACTATGGTCTACACCCACTGTTGGGCGCTGATGACGTCAGTGGGGATGTCATAGTAGCTAGTCCCTGCTATGCATGATGGAGTTTATGGTTTTCAACCTTGTGAGTGACTATCATGAGATTGAAACTGCACTATGTTGTGTTTTTAGAGGATGAGTTTGGGAATGTTCCTGGATTCATCTAGGTATATGCCACGTGTCATATTGGGAGCTATCCCATATACACTATGGCTTTCTAGAGTCTAGTGTCACACTATATGTGTTGTACTTGTCTAGTCTTGTCACATTAATCAACATCAAGCTATTCTATAAAGTGAGTACTTTGGTTATCATTATTTTGCACTTGTCTCTTCACGTTAGTCTTTTCATTTTCCTTTCCATTCCATGCCATGTGCCTTCATGTGGTATCAGAGCCTAGCTCCTAGCCCTGTCTCTCCTTGCCTTTCCAAGAGGTTGAGGTGAGGGAGGCCAATGAAGCTACTCTCCCTCCTCCTCCTTGGAAGGCTGCCCACTCCTCTCCTTCCTCGAGCCTCAACGTGGAGCTGTCCATCCTCTTCATCGTTGCCCTCTTTCTCAGCCCGCAAATCTGCCTATCCTCTTCACCCTTATCTTCTTCCATCCTCTTCATTGTTGCCCTCTTTCTCAGCCCGCAATATTCAGATCTGTTCGTGGATTGCTAGAAGACATCGTGGAGGTTATTACCCGATCGTGGTCTATTTGAAGAGCCTCAGACTTTCTGCTCACTATTCCAGCTAGAGGTGCTTGGGTTTGCATCGCCCAGCTTCAGCCTCAAATTCGTGCCCTCAAGTTATCATCATCAATCTCTGCTCCAGCCCGCCATTCTCCTTATGTTGCTACCTCCTACATTGCTTCACTCGTGAGCTGCTGTCGACTATGGGCTGATCAAGCTGTGGTTTACTGTTCGTGAGCTGTGTGGCTACTGTACGAATTGCCCCTGCTGGCCTGTGGCTGCTGTGCGAGCTGCCTACTCCTCTCTTTGATGGCGGATCTGCATATTCTTGGGCTGAGCTATGGACTGCAGGTGGTTTTGGGCAGAGATCTAGGCTTTGAGCTCACGGGATGATAGTTTCCATCTTGCTGTCACTATCTTGATCTCCACCTTCATGAGTTTGCTGCTCCTGTATTTGTAAGTCTGCTGTACCCGCACTTTTTCCAGCCATGGAGTCTTCCAAATCAACTACCATTTCGTTCGAGAAGTTTTCTGGTAAGAACTTCCATCAGATGGCAAGGATAAAAAGCCACCATCAGATGAAAAGGAAATTGCACACTGGGAGAATTTAAATGACAAAGCTCTTTCTCTCATTGGTTTGGGGTTGGGTGATGAAGTTATTCATCATTTTGTTTTTGATTCCACTGCTCATGAATTATGGGCTAAGTTTGAAGGATCGTTTGGCAACAAAGTCATCAATTCAAAGGTATTCCTAAGACAGGAATTCTTCAAGCTGCAAATGAAGCATGAAGACTCTCTTCTTGCCAACTTGGATCATATGGAATCCCTTGTCACTTAGCTTGCTAGTCTGAAGGCCCCTATAGGGGAAGATGACCAAGTTGCTGTGCTCCTCTCGAGCAGCTTCGTGCTATATGTATATACAAGCACTTTTTGGGCTATGAATTAATATACACTTGACACGTCCCATCACTCCTGAAACCCCTAATCTGCAAAACAACCACACACAACATCAGAACTGAGCAGGCTGCTCACCACCCAACCGTGACATCTACGGGATGTGATCCCGAATCAGAAGATGTCCCCTCCGAGCCACGAGCTGAGCTACCGGCATGAACTCCCAATCAGATCCAAACCAGCCTGGTGTCCCATACCACCAGGTGGCGCTGTGAAGCCCTGGATCTGTCACTGGGCCTTGGGCTACGCTAAGATGCAGGCGCGCGTCCGCGACTCAATCCAGGATCAGACCTAGCACCTGGGAACGAGACTTGCTCCCAACTGCACCCCTAAGAACTGAACCCCCTGGCCCTCTTTTATAGACTCGGGCCCCGGCGCCAAAAATAGCGAAGACCTATAAATAGTTCGTACCCTTGCCACTCAACCCGAGAATCAAGCCTGCCTAGCTCTAAGCCTCCCCAGGCTAACATGAGCTAGTTCTGTGTACTTAGTACACGTCAGATACCAATCCGTGCACATGACATACTCCCCCTCCTCTAAGAACTCACTCCTGAGTTCGCTAAGAAATCTGGAAATGTTCTTTGGAGGTTTTGTAATGTCTCCCATGTTGCATCCTCCTCAACACGATCCTTCCACTTAATCTTGTATTCCGTGATAGTATGATTTCGAATCTGTCTGTCACGAAATTCAAGAATAGATTCAGGTTCGTGAGGAATAAAAGTCAAATCTGTAACTTCTATAATCTCATGAGGAGAAACAAGTTGATCATCTGCACCCAATACTTCTTTCAGTCTACTGACATGAAAGACTGGATGTACTTTAACATCAGGAGGCAATTCTAGTCGATATGCAACTGGTCCAATTCTTTCAATGACCTTGAAAGGACCACAGTATCTGGGGGATAATTTCGGAACCAAACCAGTACTTAGGCTCTTGGATTCCTTAGGAATTCTCAAATATACCATCGTTCCTTCAGAGAACTCTCTTGGTGAACGATGTCTATTAGCATAAAATCTTTCCCGATCTTGGGCACTTCTAATAGACTCCTTGGCAAACTGCAACATTTCCTGCATGTCTTGCAAGAAGTTCTTAGCAGCATCATTTTGAATCCCTTTTAATCCTACCATAACTGGTGACTTAGGTTGAAACCCGTACATAAGCATAAAAGGACTATAACCTGTACTAGAATGCTTTGCACTGTTGTAAGCAAATTCAATCATGGGTAGATAATTTTCCCATGAAGACTGTCTCTTAGATACATATGCCCGAAGCATGTCTTCAACCAACTGGTTGACCTTTTCTGTACTGCCATCGGATTGTGCATGATCCGAGGAACTCATACTTATAGTAGTTTCCAACTTCTCAAATACAAGTGTCCAGAAGTTACTTGTAAACTTTGAGTCCCTGTCACTGACTATGTCAGATGGCAAACCATACAGCTTGAACAAGTGGTCCACAAACTCGTGAGCCAACTGAACAGCTGAAATAGTTGTTCTTGTAGGTAAGAATCTAGCCATTTTTGTCAAACGGTCGACTATGACCCAAATAGAGTCATGACCCTTGCGCGTTCGAGGTAAACCAGTAATAAAATTTATGGAAATACTTTCCCATTTATTACCTGGAATCTGTAATGGCTGTAATAAGCCCACGCTTCTAAGGCGTTCAGCCTTAGTAACCTGACAAACCCGGCAACCTACTACATAGTTCTCTATAAATGCACGCATCTTAGGCCAATAAAAGGTATGCTTCACAAGAGACAGAGTCCTATGTATACCTGGATGTCCCGCACTAGGAGCATCGTGACACTCCCAGAGAATCTTGGATTTAAGGTCCAGAACATCAGGCACACAAATCTTTTCATTTCGGAACAGCAAGCCGTTCCTAATCATCCACTGACCTCCCACCGCCTGTATCCTAGGTGGCACAATACCTGAGTCCTGGTCAACCATGGAGCTCCCATCCTGGACTCTCTGCCAATAAGAACTGAAATGACTATCAGTTGCGTATAGCCCTCTCAAGGATTGAAATAGGTCTGAGGATATTTCCGTAAATGACAAAGCATTTACAAACTTAACTCGACTTAAGGCATCCGCCACACTATTCAACGAACCCTTACGATAACGTATTTTGAAATCAAAATCCTGCATTAACTCTGCCCATCTAGCTTTCCTTCCCCTCAATTCTGATCCATCACACACATACTTAATTGACTGGTGATCAGTCAATACAAGGAACTTTGAACCATACAAGTAGTGTCTCCAAACCTTGAGAGCATACACTACAGCATAAAGTTCCTTCTCGAGTGTGGGCCAACGATACTGAGTGTCGTCTAGCTTCTTACTCTCAAAAGCTACAGGTCTGCCCTCTTGGAATAGAGCTGCCCCAATCGCATAATCACTCGCATCGGCCTCTAAAACATAAGGCCGGGTAGGATCGGGTAATGCAAGAACGGGTGCTTCCTTGATAGAAAACTTCAAGGTCTCAAAAGCCTTGTTCATTGCATCATTCCAAGAGATTGGCTGGGTAGACCTGCGTCCACGACCTTTCAATATGTTGGTCAAAGGTGCCGTGATATGTGAATAATCACGCACTGACTTCCGAAGAAATTCCGTAAATCCTAGGAAAGAACGAAGTTGTTTCACAGTCTGAGGGATAGGCCATTCTAAAACCTTCTGGATACGATCCAGATCAATGCTAATACCTTCAGAAGAAATCTTGTGTCCTAAGTAAATGATCTCTTTCATAAAGAAGTCACATTTACTCATCTTGGCATAAAGCTTATGCTGTCTTAGAACAAGTAAGACAACCCGAAGGTGTCCTATATGATCCTCAAGCGTTTTACTATATACCAAAATATCATCTAAGAACACTACAACAAATTTGCCCAGAAAATCCCTGAACAAATCGTTCATCATCTGCTGAAAAGTAGCAGGAGCATTGGTCAAACCAAAAGGTAATACGAGGAACTCGTAATGACCATACCTAGTCCGGAATGCGGTCCTATCTATGTGTTTAGCATAGATACGGATTTGGTGATAACCCGTATGCAAATCAATCTTAGTGAAATACTTCGCTCCGGCCAAACGGTCTATCAAATCATCAGAACGAGGTAAAGGATAGCGGTTCTTAATTGTAACTTTATTTAATCGTTTATAATCTATACACATTCTCCAGGAAGAATCTTTCTTCTTTCTTAAGAGGACAGGTGCACCCCAGGGTGATTTACTTGGGCGGATATAGCCCATATTCAGGTAATCCTGAAGCTGGATAGCTAACTCATCCTCCTCTACCTGGCTCATCCTATAAGGTGGTACACTGATAGGTTGAGCCCCTGGGACTAAGTCTATGCGATGATCTACTGCCCGTTCTGGAGGTAAACCTTCTGGCAGTTGAGCTGGGAATACGTCTTTAAAATTATCTAACAACATTCTCAATTCTCGGTGTTCAAACACACTTAATTCATTTTTGTTAATGACCGAAACAACAAATGAAGAAAGTGGAATCAAAACACACTGATAGAATATATTCCGAAGCTGCATCGCAGATACAATAGGCCCCTGAGAAGGGGGAATCTTATCACACTGAATACAAAATTGGGTGTCCTTATCTACAAAAGAAAGCGTATGCTCCGTCCATCCGATCTGAATATTGTGGGTTTTAAACCACTCTATCCCGATCAACAAGTCTACATGCTCCAGATGCATAACATAACATGTAAGAGCTCTCTTGTAGGCCTGAATCCGGATGGGAAGTGCTTCAACCTTGCGATCCCAAAACTGCTTCCCAGCTGGAAGCTGCACCTCGTAGGTGTGGTCGCTAGGTACTGTGGACAGCCCCATCTTCTGCACAAATTTGTAATTAACAAAATTGTGAGAGCTGCCCGGATCAAAGAGAATGTGAACCTGTTGGTCCCTAACTTCTCCATAAACTCGGAAAAGATCATGGGAACCAAACAACGAAGTATTAAAGGTACAATTACAAGAAAGGGGGCAGGTAATGACATTCACTGAAATACCTGTCATCGTGACTTGGTTGGCTCCCTTGGCTGCGGTACGTGGACCCGCCTGGAGCTTCGGTCCTAGCACCAATTTTTGGTTCTTCCGCTTAGGACACTCATTCTTTGTGTGGCCCCGCTCCTCGCAATAAAAACACCGGCCTTCTTTCTTGAGCCTGAGAGTGCGAAGGAAACGGGCCTTACCATTCTTCGCAGGAGTTAAGCTTTTCCTGGAGGCGTTGTCCGTAGACTTCGTCTCCCCAATACCAGTTGCATGCTGAAAGAACTTGCGTTTGTTCTTTCCACACGTTTCGGTAACTGTGGTTGCCTTGGTACCGGCCATGGTATCATCATATATGCGTGCATATGTCATGGCCTCCTGCAACGTTGTGCACTTGTTGTTCTTAATCTGCAACTTATAGGAGTCTGGCAAACCATCCACGAAAAAACCTAACAAGGTTACTGGATCCATTTTAGTGGCCCTGGTTTGCAAATCCCTAAATCTTTGAAGATAAACTTCAAAGGTCAAATTCAATTTTGACATATCGAGGGCCTTGAGCTTGCCGACGATATCGTAGTCATCTTCCTTCTTCAGGAACTCCTTCCTGAAGATGCCCTCAAAATCTGTCCAAGTATCAGGCTTAGGTTGGAGTTCTTTCCACCAAAGCAAGGCTTTACCCGACATAAACCCTGCTGCAAGCTGGATCTTTTTCTCATCTGGATAGGGGTGAAATTGGAAGTGTACTTGCCACTTGTGCAACCAAGTGTCAACTACCTCCTTTGTTCTTGATTTTTGGTCACCTGGAAAAGGATCCGGAGTGATATTCGGGCCTAGCACTGAAGCCATGGCATCCACATGCGTGAGTGCCTGTACAGTGCTAGCCAGAAGAGTCAGAGTTGCTTGTATCCCCTGGAGTTGCTGTGTCAACCCCGATTGATTAGCATTGACCTGCTCAAATTTACCATCAAGAGCAGTCGTAAACTCACTGAAGGCTTTCTTAGTTATAAGGTCGTCATAGAGACCCTGATCATCCTCTCCCACTGGAGTGTAATCTAAGTCCTGCTCTCCCATAGTGAACTCGGGATTTGGAGCATCAGACATGGCTGAAAACTGATTTGATTACCAACGGAGAGAAATAACTGACTGAAACGAAGCACAGAGGAGGATGGAGCAGAGGAAAACCGTCCCGAATGAAGCTGACGGAAGGAGATGCTGAAATCTGGCGAATCGGAAGACCCAGAGTCACGGAGCCTCCCCGAACCCGCAAGCCGGATGCGCAGACTGCAGTAGTAGCTGTACGGTCTGCTGACGCAGGCCGTACTGTTGCGGGCGTGGCTGGTACGGCGGCTGACGTGGCCTGTACGGCTGCTGACGCAGGCCGTACGGTGGCTGCAGGTACTGGCGCAGTCGCTGTTCGATGCAGCAGCAGGTACAGGAGCTGGCGAAACAGTCCGTACAGGCTGTACGGCTGTTGCAGAAGCTGTACGGACTGTTGCAGAGGCTTCGAGAACCGTGCAGGGCTGACGCAGGCAAGGGCAGATGTGAGAGGCTGATCGGAAGCAGGGCGATGCTGACGCAGGCCGTACGGACGAGGCTGGCTGGGCACGGATATCTAGGTAAGGGCTCGTAACTCGAAGCTGCTTGTGGGTAGCCTAGCACCCAGCCCCCACCTATATAGGGTGCAGGGCTGCCTTATTTGGAAGCTGAGCTTCCAAAAAAGGCCAAGCCCCTCCAGCTTGGAGGGGTGCTTTTTCGAAAAAAGCACCTCCCTCCTGCGCAGGCTGCACGCAGCCCTAGGCGCAGGCTGTTCGCAGCCTGTTGCGCAGGCTGTGGACAGCCTATTGCGCTGGCTGTGGACAGCCTATTACACAGGCTGTCTAGCCTCTTCTGCCTCGTCTACTCCGCCCCTTCCTAGGCTCTGCATCCCTTCCTCCCTTGTTGTCTATTTCCTGCACATCTCTCCTACTTTTCTGCTCTCTTTCTCCTCCCTCTAAACTTCTCTCCGAGGCCTTCAGAAATTTCGATTCTCTCTCACTCCTATTCTTCTTGCTTTTCCAGTTATCTGTTCACCCCTTCTACCCCAGGTAGCCAGCAAAAACGCAGCAGGAAATTTCGAATTTTAGGGCATACCTGGAAGAGAAATCCGTCAAAATTCTCGCACTAGAAGTTCCTACCTCAGGAGTTGGCTCTGATACCAACTGACACGTCCCATCACTCCTGAAACCCCTGATCTGCAAAACAACCACACACAACATCAGAACTGAGCAGGCTGCTCACCACCCAACTGTGACATCTACGGGATGTGATCCCGAATCAGAAGATGTCCCCTCCGAGCCACGAGTTGAGCTACCGGCATGAACTCCCAATCAGATCCAAACCAGCCTGGTGTCCCATACCACCAGGTGGCGCTGTGAAGCCCTGGATCTGTCACTGGGCCTTGGGCTACGCTAAGATGCAGGCGCGCGTCCGCGACTCAATCCAGGATCAGACCTAGCACCTGGGAACGAGACTTGCTCCCAACTGCACCCCTAAGAACTGAACCCCCTGGGCCTCTTTTATAGACTTGGGCCCCGGCGCCAAAAATAGCGAAGACCTATAAATAGTTCGTACCCTTGCCACTCAACCCGAGAATCAAGCGTGCCTAGCTCTAAGCCTCCCCAGGCTAACCTGAGCTAGTTCTGTGTACCTAGTACACGTCAGATACCAATTCGTGCACATGACAACACTCCTCTTATTTTTTTGGCATTCAATTTCCTTGTGCAATGTTTTATCAATAAGATGCCCATACGCATCAAGCGGAAAATCATATATGTTCTGGTATCGGAGCCTGGCTACGCTTTAATATACAACGAATTACCAATAGCTATAGACGTGTGTGGAATCATGCAAATTAAAATGTTGTTGGCTGTAAGAATTGCATTGCACACTGTAGAAATGGGATTCCTGCAACCACATAGCATTCTGTTCAACCACACAACATTCATTTTTTTTATAAAAAATAATGCTACAGAAATTCCTAAGTACCGGGAGATCATATGAGCATTGCGTGTGACACAAATGGGTTATCATGATATGGTTGCTATGCTCGTTGATCATGAAAGACGGTATGCAGACACTTCGGACTCCAATGCATTGTACTCCAAGGGCAAAGGCAAATTCAAGCCTTTCAAATGCAATCACTGTGGGAAGCTTGGTCATACTCAGGATCACTGCTTCAAGAAGCTTGCTAAGCAACAAAACAAGGATCATGCCAACTTGGTTGGGGCTGCAACAAGTGAAGACGAAGAAGAAGATGATGCTTTGACACCGACTCATGCTCTCATTGCCGACATTAGAGATCTCTCTCTCCATTTAGAGGTCTATGTACCTGATGATCGGGACTTTTGTTTGAGATCTATTCTGTGTGCGCTTGGATACTCTTAGTCCCCAAAAAATGCTTGTAATAATGAGTCTTGTGTGCTTGAGTCAATAAAGGTTCACAACCTTGGATTGTTCTCCTAAAATGTTGTAATCTTTCCTGCTTTTTCATGTCTGACTCCCCACCATTCTGTTATGGAGTCAGAAGGGGATGTATTGTGGGAGCCTTTCTATTGGCTTTGATGGGTCTCCTTATCAGGCCTGGCTGAGTTTCAGGATGTTGTATTCCCTAGACCTATGAGTGGTCAAGTAGCCATGCTATGATATGAGCCTCTGAGCTACATGGGGTGCACAGATTAGCAGTCCATCATTGTCATGTGTTCTTGGTTCCATTTCAGTAGTCCCTCACCTTTCCTTCATGGGGGGATGTTGGAACATGAAGTCTAGGTGAGTGTAAAATAGTCTAGTGAGTCCTAGACATGCCACGTGTCATATTGGGAGTTATCCCATATACACTATGGATTTTTAGAGTCTAGTGTCACACACTATGTGTTGTACTTGTCTAGTCTTGTCACATTAGTCAACATTAAGCTATTCTATCAAGTGAGTACTTTGGTTATCATTATTTTGCACTTGTCTCTTCACGTTAGTCTTTTCATTTTCCTTTCCATTCCATGCCATGTGCCTTCATTCACATGTGGCGGCAGTCCTCTTTGGTATTAGTGATTTTTATCATTGTGTTAGTGGTACCAACATGTGGCGGCAGTCGTCTTTGGTATAATTGATTTTTATACCTGTATTAGTGGTACCAAGAGGCATGAGATTTTCAGATGGAAGGTTGGCCTTTGACGATAGCATTTAGCAGCCCTACAAGGGGAAGAGCAGAAGTGGCTTGCACATGCTTGGGTTCAAGAGCGCTTTGCTGTAGCAAGGGCTCATCAACAGCAAGAGTATGTCCAAAATGACATACTCTTGCTGTAGCAAGAGTATGTCCAAACATTTTGGACTCAGATGGGCGGAAGAGTCGATAAACACTTCTTATCTACTCTTGGCCCAGGACATGGTAGAGAAAGTGCTTCTTAGCTACTGACTCTAAGGTGTGGATGAATGAAGGGAATGTGGACTACTTTTTGATTAGTCTTCTCCTGTAGTGCTAAGCCTTTGTCACAGTTGAGTCTACCCTTCATCTCTGGAGTGTCGATAGAAACTCGGTCTGACGACCTTTGTATAAATGGATGCTCAAGCATGTGTGGGTGTGGGGATTTGTATGTGTGAGAGCAGATGTTTATACTATTGTCTACACCCACTGTTGGACGTTGATGACATCAGTGGGGATGTCATAGTAGCTAGTCCCTACTACGTGTGATGGAGTTTATGGTTATCAATCTTATGAGTGACAATCATATTGAGACTGTACTATGTGTTGTGTTTTTAGAGAATGAGTTTGGGCATGTTCCTAGATTCATCTAGATATATGCTGACTTTGACATGGTTTCACAGTCAAATCCTGATGTCATCTTACATATTGCTTGTGATTTCTATGCCTCCCCTTTTTTTTTCTGCAGATTTTGAAACGCTTGCCAGAGATGATGCCAAATAGAGACTTTGGAAGCTATTCTAGAATTGATGAAACCAGATATGAGAGTCTCACTTGAAGCACCTTTTACCAATTTAGAATTTAGGACAGCGCTTTTGCTCTTCATAAGGGCAAGTAAATTGGCTCAGATGGTTTGATCCCCTTCGCCTTCATTTGTTTTTGGAACATGATTGGGTACCATGTCACTTTTCCCCTATAGGGCATTTGGGACTCTGGTGCTGTGTCTGATTCACTTACAGAGGGTCTCATTCGTCTTATTCCGAAGGAGGGGGTGCAAATTTTGATTGCCTAATGGAGGCGAATCACTCTTTTGGGTTCTTTTTATAAAAACTTATCAGTCTTTTCTCGTCTTCTAGATCTTATTCATGATATGAAATGGGTTTTGTGCATGGCAGAACCATTTTTGATAACATTTTTCCCTTTTGGGACCTCAGTGTGGGCTATGTAAGTGGCTAGGGTTTAGCCATTCTTCTCTTGGATTTCAAGAAAGCCTATGAAAGAGGAGATTGGGATTTCTTGGAGGGTACCTTCTACGCTTTGGTTTTTTAGATGCTTGGATCAGAGGCGTCTCTTCCCTATACAGATCAACCCATAGCCAAGTGCTTATTAGAGCAGTCATTAGAGAGAGATTTTAGATGTTTAGATTAATCTGACATGCGTGTTCTCTTGCTGCTGTATTGCACTTATTTGTGGCTAAAGCCATGAGTATCTTTTTGAGATCTCAGGTTGACATTATTGGGCTGAGGCTTCCCCCGAGCCAGGTTGAGGAGATCGTGGACAATAAGCTTGCTGATGACACAACTGTTTACTTGGATGCCACTTTCTAGACTCTAACATCTTTCAGGAAAGCCTTGTATTTTTTTTTCTATATGAGATGCACATATCAATTGGAATAAACTCAATGGCTTTTGAATTAGTGATGAGGACACTCCAAATTGGGTGGCTGATTTTGGCTTCACTTGGATTTAGAGAAGTGTCCTTGTCAGATATTTGGGATGCCAAGTCGGTGTGGGTAGCTTTCCGTTGCAATAGTTTGCCCTTGTGTTGGAGATTATCAGGAGAAAACTCTTTTTTTGGAGTTTAGCTAGACTTGATCTTGCATCAAGAGCGGTAGTCGTTATCCAGGTACTACTGGCAACAGCTTGGTTAAATTGTTCTTACTGATGCCACTCTAAGGAATGCATCAATCAGCTCAATAGGTTGACAAGGCGTTTCTTATAGATATCAGAGCCAGTGTGGCTTGGGACATCTTGATTCTCCCCACACAAGAAGGGGGCCTTAATATCGTTGATCCAAATTTGTTGTGTAAGGCCTTGCTTTGCAAAGTTGTAGTTAGGGAGAATTTCTTTATTTGTTGCATACAGTCCTGCTCCCCCTTTAGGGTGGTGATTGAATGGACAATACTAGGTGGATCTTTACCTCGGTGCGCAGCACACTAATCTATGATTAGTAGACATTAGAACATTATTATATATTATATGCCAATTGTATAACACGTATTTGTATTTATGATGGACACTGACCGAATTGTTATGGCGGTGGATCATCTCAGTAGATAGAACTAGTTGAGCTGGAGCCACTACTTGAGATGGCATCAAATTTGGACATGTAACACTTATTTTATTAATAAAGATGTGCACCCACGTGTCTAGGTCCTAGAGGCAATAGGAAGGGAAGGGTGCATTAAGGTGCATTGAATGGTAGATGCATGGGTCATAGGCTAACGGTAGGTGTAAATAGGAAGATGGAACTTGAGTGATCTCAAGGGACATTAATGAAGGGGTATCACCTTTCATTGTGAATCTCATGTAGCATTCTCTATTCACCTTGCGTTCATCCACCGTCTCTCTCCCACCTTGCACGCAGGTCGAAAAGAGAAATAAGTACTCTCACGAGGGTGCTCTTCCCCCATTGGAGGGCCAATTGGCATTCGAATTCTGCATGCATTACACACATTTGCATTGTTGAGAAGTTTGGTTTTTCACATTTGATATCAGAGTGGCACGATCTAGTGCAGGGATGTGAAGAGCGAGAGGGGTGAAGGATCTGCTGTGTAGGGGAAGAGGGCACCAGGCTGGACAGCGTACCAACAGCACGTGCGAGTTGTTTGAATGGCGGAGAGATGGCAACAATCGGCAAGTGCTGTACGAAAAAGTACGGGCGGGCAGCGCAAGGAAGAGAGGTCCGCTAGGCAACGTACAGGCAAGCAGATCTGGTTGGACGAGGAGACACGGAGGGGAAAGGGTCGCACGTGCGACGGACAGAAGGCAACGAGGGAAGCTCTTTTGAGTTTTGCATCCCCATGAGATTTGCAAATTTAGAGTGGGCATGAGGCGTTGCATTTCTAGCTATTGTACAAAATGTTAACATCCAATCACGTCCTGGATGGATACCATGACTGACCATGAGAAGAAAAAGCTGATTAAGGAGAGTAAATGTTTCGGGTGTAAGAAACATAAGCCAGGGCATCCATATCATAAATATCCTACTCTATTAGCAAAAATTGCCAAGACCAATTCTGTAAAAGGGAAAGGCAAAGCATCCAAGGAGGAGGGTGAGGGTTCTACCTCCTCATCCTAGGAATCGGCGGTGAACATAGCACCAAGAGTAAATGCTATCCATTCAGCCAATACTGGTGCATATATTTTGTGAATTGGATGTAGAGTAGATGTATATTCATTATGGAGAATGGATAGAGAATAAAGGATCTTCTCCTCCATGTAGAGCGTCTTGTAGGATGAATAGGGCTGAAATAGAAGAGTTGGAAAAAGAGATTAATGATCTATAGTTTATATAGGCTAAGCAGTTCTCCATCACAAAATCGTCTATGGCCAAGGTCTACCTAGTTCATAAACACATTTAGGTGAGATAATCTTTTTAATACTAACCAATTTTTTGAGAATATGTTTCAGCTTATTGAGCAGGTTATTATGAAAAGATTTCAGTAGCTTGGTATTCAGAAGAGGATTCTGAACATGAAGAGATGTTGAAGAGACATTGCAGTGGTACTTTTGCATTTTGAATATTCAGCATCAGGAGGAACTAGAACTTAAAGATGAAATTTAAGTTCTGATTCAAAAGAGATCGTGTACTATCAAGAGAAGACTGTTTGCAGATTATGAAGAGCTGATGCAAATGCAGAAGTAAAAGAGAAAAGTGTATGCAAGAAAAAGAGACAAGAGAGGATCTAGAAGAGGACTTCTGCCCATTCAAGCAGGAGGGAGTGTCATGACAAGAGAAATCACTAAATCATGATTAGTAGACATTAGAACATTATTATATATTATACGCCAATGGTGTAATATGTATCTGTATTTATGATGGACACCGACCGAATTGTTATTGTGGTGGATCATCTCAGTAGATAGAACTAGTTGAACTAGAGCCACTGCTTCAGACGACATCAAATTTGGACATGTAACACTTATTTTATTAATAAAGATGTGCACCCACGTGTCTAAGTCCTAGGGGCAATAGGAAGGGAAGGGTGCAATAAGGTGCATTGAATGGTAGATGCAGTGTGACAAAAAAACATGTTTTGGGGCATTGAAACGCAATGAAACGTTTCTAGTAGAAACGTTTTGCCGAAACGTGGTTGCCTTGGGCGAAACGCTAGGCACAAAAGTCGATGAGACGGGCTTGTGACTTGTCACCTGTAGGCTGTAGGCTACTTAGGTTGTCTCTTGAATTTTCAGAGGGCTCACTATGTATGTCTGTATCTGAGGTATGTGTGCATTGTGTTTATGCAATATATGTACATAATTTATATAAAATACATATTTATAGGCGTTTCTAGAGGACGCTCTTTCCCCATTGGAGGGCCAATTGGCATTGAAATTCTGCATGCACTGCATACGTTTGCATTGTTAAGAAGTCTTGTTCTTTACACTTCCTTCCTTCCATCTTATGACTGTCATCCTGAAAGTTTGGGGCAGCTTCAAGATTAATCTTTGGAGAATCCCATCCGCTATACAAGAAGAGATTGATAGGGAGTCTCTCATGTGGAATGACTTCATACTTGATGATCATGGCAGACCTCTTGGTGCTTCTGGTTACATGTAGTGGTCCAAATGGGAGGATCCGCTTCCTTATGGTGCTTGGAAAGAGAAACGAGTACTCTCACGAGGGCACTTGTTCCTCATTGGAGGGCCAATTGGCATTCAAATTCTGCATGCATTTCACACATTTGTATTGTTGAGAATTCTGGTTCTTTACAATTCCTTCCTCCCATCTTATGGCTGCCATCTTGAAAGTTTGGGATAGCTTTAGGATTAATCTTTGGAGAATCCCACTCTCTTCACAAGAAGAGATTGATAGGAGGTCTCTCATGTGGAATGACTTCATACATGATGATCATGGTAGACCTCTTGGTGCTTCTGGTTACATGTAGTGGTCTAAATGGGAGGGTCCGCTTTCTCTATGGGCGCTTGGAAAGATCTCAAAAATGTTCCAGATGATTGTAAGATTCAGTTGGTAATTCACCTCAGAGAGAGAGTGAAAGAAGAATTGTGCAGATTGATGTGGCTTTACCCTTGGACTAGGTTCTCACAGATGGCATGCCTTATCATCGCCCTAGATGGCTTGGGGATTTTATGAGGTCAGGTATCGAGCTTCAGGTCCTAGGGCTTCGATAAGATTTAGATGGGGATGCCTTGGTTTTGAATGGCTATTTTTGGGGACAGTTCATCTAGATCTAGGGATGAGGAAATCCTTGTGGATGTTGTATGTGATCATGTTAGAATTTTGGTCATGTGGAGCAATGTTTCTTGACTTCAGGTTGGTACCTAGACGCAAGCTCGGAGGACATTTCCCTAGGTTCATGGAGGATTTGGTTTAATGGGGTTGTCCCCATAAAGTGTTCGCATTGAGACCTTGGGGAATGAAAGAAAGAAAGTTAATTAAAGTCTTCGGAAGACCATGGGTCTATGAGACTGTGAGAAGCCTGATACAAGCCAATTGAAAGGGTGGAGCTACTAACCAAGCATCGACACTCATACAAAAAGCAAAATACTACATGCTACATAGTCATATAAAAAATAATAATAATCATCTATAACATCACTTTCATCAACATCATCATCAGAGCGACTGTCATCAAAATACAAAGTGAAATATGCTCCAAGGTCATTGTGGTCCCCCCTTGTCAAGGGTGAGAAGCGATAGCATGAAATCAGAGATAGAGTCCTGCCGGCTACCTGTGGATGCAATCCTACGCTGTCTCTTGGTCACAGCCCTACGTCTAACAAGGGTGACAGTGATGCTTGTCGGTCGCGCTCCCACTTTGAACATGGAGGGAATGCCTAAAAGCGTAATCTGTGCATCAACCACCCTTTGCCTGAGCTACCGTGTTAGTGGCTCTGGGTCCCGATCATGCCTAGGGCCTGTAGGAGGGGAGTTTGTGTGGTCCGGCTGGAAGAACTTCATGATCATGCCCTGAGAAGAGTCTACCAAGGTACGCTCCTTCTGTCTTTGAGATCGGAGTAGGCACTCACAATGTCTAACTGCCTCGTGAATGAACGTGGCTAGGCATCTGTGATTTGAAAAAGAGAGAAATCGAGATAACGAGCCGGAGCTATCTCTAAATAGACAATAGAATCGCCCTCTAATCTCATAGTATACTGGGCATCTGAAGATAAAATGTTTCTCTGACTCAACCTCGTGTAGGCCACATAAAGTGCATATGCGTCTCTCCTTGGGTAGACCCTCTACCCAACCACTCTCAATACAGAGTCTGTGAAGAGACCACAAATTGCCCAATAGAGATCCTCAGTGAGTGGGGTAAAGGAATCAATTTATATCCTGGTGGGTCAATAAACCCCTCATCTGAGATATGTAGGCAATGATCTCTGTAGAAGCTGAGCTTCACTGGGAGCTCATTCGGTTGCAACCAGGTCCAGAATGTGTGTAGCTATGTGTATGATGAGACAATCTCGACTAGTGACCCGTCAAAAGCAAACTGCTCCCGATGCATCGCGGCTCGAGATGTATTGAAGATCATGACCTTGGTTTTACCAAGGTTGACCTTCAGATCATGCGACTCATAGAAAGACTCTAGTGCATTTAAGTGTCTTTAGAGGCCCTCTGCTAAGGACGATAGGAGTACCACATCATCTGCGTATAGCAATATCTGAATCAGATTGCCAGCAAGAGAGCATCCAGCCGCCCCTAGTGTCTGCATGACTGTCTCAAGCTCATCAATGTAGAGGCCAAACAAGGTGGGTGGTAGAGGACACCCTTGTTTGATCCCAATCGTATTGAAAATCTCATCTCTCATCGAGTTCCTGTTTAAACTTTGCTTGAGACTCTCATAAAGTGCCATGACAGCCCATATAATCTCCTGATCATAACCCAAGTCCTGCAAATGCCTGATGAGACTGGCTTTCGAAACTGTATCAAGGCTTTGCGGGAATCCAGAAAGCAACAATAAACCCTCTGCCTCCGTGCCCTCGCCTCTCATGAATACATCTGAGCATGAGAATGTGATCCATGATGATCATGTTGGAATCCAACTTGTTCATATGCTCTAAGTCCCCACATCTCTTCGAATCAACTGACCTTAGAATCAAGCACTGATGCATAAATCTTGGATATGACATGCCCAATCATAATGGTCTTGTAATTCCCCGGGCTCATGGGATCCCCTGCCTTGTGGATGGATGAGATAGTAACAACGTCCTTAACACCCCCCTTAGTGAAGAGTGTACAGGAAGTCGGACGAGTATGTGTGAAAGGTCAGGAACTGGCTGATTTGGGATGTCGTAAAGTGTGCGTGCATAATGATACCAGACTTGAGAGGTGAAGGGGACGTCTCTCTAGAAATCTCTACCAAAAGTCTTTGGAGTTGTTACTAAACAAAGTGTTCAGTAATTCCTTCTCGTTACTTACTTTGGGGCTTTTTTCTTACTTAGTCTTTCATTGAAAAAAAAAGCTCTACAACTTCATTCGGAGCTCTATATTTGGGATGACATGGTCCCAACTCTTCAAATCACCCCCTCTAATCTATTTGATTATGTTCATGTGATCACTTGTTGCGGTTGGGAGTTGGAAATTTTGCACAAAACGAGAGTTTATAGAGTGGTGAGTTGAACCATTATTAAATAAGATAGGCACCTATATTTCCATGATTGACCTAGTCACGTGGATTAAATTATTTGGGCCAAATATTGATGTTTTAACAAACTCACATCTAACACATTGAGTATCACCATTCAAATGGCATATCTGAATGTAAGAAATAAATTTGTTACACAATACAGCCATAGTTAGCTTCACAATAGTTTACCTTTTCCTTTGGGCACTCAGGGGCCATGTATCTAAGTTGCGTGCTCCCCATTCTTGATATAACATGGAGCAGCTGAAGCTGAAGTTCACTTGGTAGTGGCTTCATGGGGATGTGAACTTCTAAGCTTTAGGAATTTATGGTGACTGCCCTAGACTCCAACTAATTAAAACAGTTCAAAGGACACTTCAGTGCAATTAATTCCATGGGCCAAGGCAAGGGACTGAAGGTTAGAGAGGGCTAAAATCCCCTTTAGCTAAAATTAGCTCCAAGAGCCACGTTTTGCAAGCTGGCTTGTGGGACAAGGCAAAAAGTAGAAATTTTCTTTGAGGCTTGTTTCTGGACCACATAAGAATAGGGAGAGGCAAGTCACAGGGTGGGAAAGTGCTCCGGGGCTATTCTATCACATCACTTTGCTCATTTTTGACTACCAGGGCAGTCTGTGGGTTGTTGGTGGGCTAGAAGCTCAAAAAAGAATTTGTTTTTGTGCCAGGAGCCTCCAAAGCAGTTCGTTTTTGCTACATGCTTGCTGTTCATGCCTTCCCAAAGCCCAGATTTGATTCACATTTCTTCTAGGAGCCTTCCAGGCCAGGCGCCTATCAAAATCTCACTTTCCAGGCAGTTAGGAGCTTCCATTTGCTTCCAGGAAAGAGGATTTGCTGAGTCACATCTGCCAGAGGCTTTGGGCTGCCGAACTTGATTTCGCTGTTCTAGATCCACTCCAGGGTCACCAGGTAGGTCATTTTCAAAAATTCGCACCTGTTTGAGTTGCTTCAAGCCTCCAAAACTGGCCGAAATCTTTATTGCAGGCTTCCGGGGTGCCAGATTGGTACCAGATCCATTTGCCTTTCAGGATTGGACTGCTAGGGGCGAGAAGAGTGCCAAGAGGAAATCGTTTTTGTTGTTTTTCACCTCTTCCAGGAATTCCAGATCAATTTGCCTACTTGCTTGCTGCTGTTCCAGGGTTTCTAGAGCCCTTTGATCAGTTATTTGCCTCCCTAAAGCTCTACAGTTCTCTTAGAACCTTAGAGTCTCTTGCCTTGCTGCAAGTGACCTTTCTGTAATCCAGAAACAGCTAGGGTTGGCTGTTTTGTTGGCCACTGTCTTGCCAGGAATCCTTTGGAGCTGCCGGGACAGGCTTGGCTGATTTTCTCTCTTGCCAAAGACTCCTTTGGAGTTGCCAGGTTAGAACTCATCAGCTAGATATGGAAGAAAGGTAGCTATGGAATGTTGCACTAGCATGGGATGCCTTTTTGAAACTGGAACTATTTGCATAGCAGGACAGAAGTTCCTGTGAACGGATTATTCAGTTGGCTACTTTTGGTTGGATACACGAGAGTGCTTTTACTGTATTTTTTATGCCTTTTGAATAAAAGATAAAAAAATACTGAAAAGGGGGGCTAAGTTTAGGGCCAATTTGGTGTCTGGTGTAGATAGGGGCAATCTAGCTCCTAAGTAAGGAGTTTGGAATTATTTGGCGTGTTGTGGATATTTTTCTTTATGGCTGAAAGTTAGGTATTTGCTGGTTGTTATGTGTTCACTCCCCTTTGGATTTCTCGAAGGCTAGTGGTTCTGTTGCCGGAACACTGCCAACTTTCTCAAGGGGGTGAGACCTGTGGTTGTTCTGGACGATGTTGGGACTAGGAATATCACGGTCTCTCTTGCTAAGAGAATTGTGCAGTGAAAGCAGAGGATGTGCCAAAGTATGTGCCTCATGAGGAACAACCAAAAACAGAGGAACAAGACGAGATCTTGATTAAAGAACTGTTATTGGCACACAGTGGTAGAGTTTCGTTGTCGCTATTTGGATGTGATGGTGGAGGAGGGTGAACTGGCAGATTCACCTTAGTACTCTACTTTTCAACTTGAGCCGACTTCGGTCGGGGCTCATTCAGGCTCAGTAGAGTGTGCCTCTAGAGCATTAGAGGGGTAGCAGCTCCACTCCCTTGGTTCATACCACTCTTGATATCTAGAGGTCGTTTGGTGACACTATTTGTCCCACCCGATGTGATGGTGGAGGAGGGTGAACTGGCAGATTCACCTCAGTTTCTACTTTTCAACTTGAGCCGACTTTGGTTGGGGCTCATTCAGGCTCAGCAGAGTGTGCCTCTAGAGCATTGCCTAATGCTCAAGAGGGTAGCAGCTCCACTCCCTTGGTTCATACCACTCTTGATATCTAGAGGTCGTTTGGTGACATTATTTGTCCCACCCGAGGTACCGCTTGCTCACGGCATATCTACCATGAGACTTTTGGATTAGTGTACTAGTCACTGTAAGTTTCTGCTCATATATATATATCTGCTATATGGCTGGTTATCTAGAGTCTACTGAGCCATATGTGTTATATATTTCCTGATTTTTATTTTTCAAGTACATATTTGAACAGGTACCTGTAATCTTTGCAGAGTCCGCCACTTAGTAGTTTGATTTTTCTGATTTCTGTACTTGCTGCTTTTGAACCAGCAAACGAGGATGTTTGCTGTGTTTCAAGAGGGGAGTCCATCATGGGGACGTGAATTTCTAAGCTTTAGGAATTTACGGTGACTGCCCTAGCCTCCAACTGATTAAAACAATTCAAAGGACACTTCGGTGCAATTAATTCCATGGGCCAAGGCAAGGGACTGAAGATTAGAGAGGGGTAAAAATCCCTTTAGCTAAAAATAGCACGAGGAGCCACATTTGGCAAGCTGGCTTGTTGGACAAGGCAAAAAGTCAAAATTCTCTTTGAGGCTTGTTTCTGGGAATGAGAGGCAAGTTACAGGGTGGGAAAGTGTTCGAGGGCTATTCTATCACATTGCCTTGCTGATTTTCGACTACCTAGTACCAGGGCAGTCTGTGGGCTGTCGGTGGGTTGCCAGGGCTACTAGAAGCTAAAAAATGAATTCGTTTTTGTGTTAGGAGCCTCCCGAGTAGTTCGTTTTTGCTGCATGCCTGTTGTTCATGTCTTCCCAGAGCCCCAAATCTGATTCACACTTCTTCTAGGAGCCTTCCAAGCCAGGCGCCTATCGAAATCGCACTTTTCCAGGCAATTTGGAGCTTCCAAGCAACTCGATTTGCTTCCAAGCGGGAGGATTTGCTGAGTCGCACCTGCTAGAGGCTTTTCAAGGCTGCCAGACCTGGTTTCGCCGTTCGAGATCCACTCCAGGGTCACCAGATAGATCGCTTTCAGAAATTCGCATCTGTTTGAGTTGCTTTGGGCCTCCAAAACTGGACGAAATTTTTGTTGCAGGATTCCAGGGTGCCAGATTGGTACCATATCCATTTCGCCTTTCAGGATTGGACTGCTAGGGGCCAAAAGGGTGCCAGGAGGAAATTGTTTTTGTTGTTTTTCACCTCTTCCAGGGCTGTTTCTGCTGATTCGATTGCTAGACTGCTTGGGAATTGCTTGGTAAGAGATAGTCAAAACGACAGACAACCTCCTATTTCTCAAAGAGATGTGAAAATTTGTAGGCACATCAGCATGAAAATTTGTAGTGGTAGAAATATGTTCTAATCATTGCTTTTGGATGGGTTTAATCGATTTACCTTGTGCTTTATGTTAGCTGCATTTCAGTTGAGTGTGCTTTTGCCTTGTAAGTAGTCATATGAGTTTACCATGGTTGGCTATATTCAGTGTATAACATGAAAATTAAAGTTTAAATACTTCTACGAATGTGATGTGCACTCATAAGTGGGGGAATTGGTGTATTTATTGTTTAAATCGGTGATGCTACGTTTGATAACGTACTGCTCTCATCTTGCACTAGTTTCTGTCATTGCCTGTTGAAAGGTATGCCTGAGGAGAAATTTCTTTTGTGTGTAATTTGTATGAGGGTAGTTGGTTTAGTCAGGTAACTTTCTTTATGTCATTACTTGTTATGGTCTGTTGGAAACTGCTGCTTCGGGAGCAAGGCGGCTCATCTGGGTTCTGGACTCTCAAAATTACACCTCGCCTTTGTGCTGAGCAATAAGTTGAAGGAAGTATGTCTTTATCTAGAGATAAGGTGAATCTGCTTGCAAATATGTGATATTTTGCAGAGGTTGAACATAAATGTTATACTCTATAATGCTATCGTCAAGGTAGAGCTATCAGATACCTTGACTACTGAGGAAGCAAAGCGAGCAGCACGGACACTTAGAGTGGAGTTTGAAAGAGGTGGAATCCATCTTCCTGAAGGTTAGTATTAAATCTGTAGCTGGCTAGGATTGAAGATTTTTTAAGTTCAGAAGTGGCTGGTGGCTGCAATTTTAGAATGACTGTCATTGGTTGGAAGCAAAATTTTTGATGCATAGGTCACATCGCTTTGCAGAAAATCTAGAGCGTGTTCACAAACTCAACCTAAAGATTACTGAACTTGGCAGAGAGTAAGCTAGCTATTACCTTTGGGATTTTCAACTTGTCAATAATAGCAGAATGAAAATTTAAGCTGGTAGAGATAGTTTTGTTTGTTGTCTAGCTTGTAGGTTTGGATATGGAAATCACTGCTATACACTCTCTGCTTGGTCCTTCCCCAACTGTGTGCGTGTGTGTGCGTGTGTGTGTGCGCATGCACATTGGTATGCTTGCCCCCCTCCCCCCTTTTATAGCTGAGGTGCTGGGAATGCTAATTTATAGCTTGATTGCAATGGTGTTATATTCCATGCCAGGTTTGTTGGCAACATTTTGAGAGATCCAGGTCATGTTGACATTTTTCCTGCTTCGAAAATTCCTAAGTGCATACAGCATATGGTAAAGCCAATCTTCCGATCTAAAGATGGCACCATATCAGCCCTTCTAAAGGGAGACAAGCAAATGAAAGGTTTTGAATCTGGTGTCCGGGTGAGAACAGATGCTGACAATTTATCCTCGATTCTCAAATGGGCCAGAGATAGAGAGGTATAGGAATGTTTCAGTGATTTTAAGTATTTAAGTAGAGCTTGATATGTTTTGAGCAAGTCCCTGGTTGATTGTTATTGCTGGTCCTTAAGTCGATATTGAGAAGGTTAGGATTTTGAATAATGACTGTGTAAATTAGAGGAGACGTTAAGAACAGAAGTGCCCATTCTCTGCTAGTGACAAGTGGAGCGTTATGCCTCTCTGCTGAAAATTGTGATTGAAATGTTTTGCTACATACATGCACTTCTGATTTTTGTTCTTTGACAAGTTTTGCTGATTAGTGTCGTCATTAAAAATGCTTTATTCTTCTTTGTCCTTTCCTTCTTCCGCATTTGGGATTTGTCCTGCCAACTTGGTACTGTTGTTACTCGCACATCAAGTACATGGAAGAAAGTCGTCATCTGATGATTATATTGCGGATGAGAAAGCAGTCCTGTCTCTTATCATCACTCAAGAGACAATTTGCAACATGCTACAATGAATGTTGCTGATGGCAGAAACCATTGTAGATGGAAGGGATCAGACAAATATATAGGCAATAAACAAAGAGACAAACTGTGAATTGGGAGTAACAGGATATGTTAGATGCTGTATATGACACATCACATCAAATGCGGTTTTTCAACAACCTATATGCCCTTTCAGACTAGTATCGATTCATATTAGTAGTATAACATAACTAACTAAATTAACTGGCTAGTCATGATGCGATACTGACTTCACGTTCCAACACGCCCCTTTCAGCAAGCAGCTACAAGGAATATGTTTCACTGCTTCAAGCACAGCTTCCCCTTCTTGGAGCCAGGAATTGCACCTGCTTCAAGCTAGGTCTAACTGCTTTAACATTTCCCCTTGCACTTCATCATTAATTCGTGCAGCTTCAAGTAACTCAAAATTGCGTGCGCTCTCTTTCATCACTTCCAGTTGGAATCTTTCAACCTCACTAAGAAGAATGGATCAACCAGAACATATCAGCGATTCTTTAAATCTTTTAGAACATACAAGTGACAAAATACGTGCCAGACAAGTTCTAGAATGCTGGTCTGCACACAGCTGTAGTTTTACAACTTGTCTAGCATAAGGAACAGCCAAGAGTCGTTCAGATAAAGAGCTCCGTGACCCTTGTGCCCATCTCTACTCATGTGGCATTCAGCGGATGAGCATTTTGTGTGGTCAAAGAAAGATCCTTGCTATTTAACGAGCAAAGACAGAGAGGAGAGGGCTGCGATGGAGATGTCCTCAAAGAAAACCTCCTTCGAACAAATCTTGGCCTAGTGGGCAAAAGAAATGTGAGAAGGGGAAAATACTATGCAAAGTTGAAAGAAATTCTTGTTATGCAATAGAACAATCAAACAGGACATATAGTTGCATTAGAGCTGGCCTAAATCAAATTCTACCTTGCACAAATTTTTGCCCAATGGGCCAAAGCAACGTGAGGAGGAGGAACTATTTCTCAGCTGGATATTTTTTGGCTGAGGTGATCAAAGCAAGGAACAAGAGAAAAAAAAGAAATAGCCGAGCTGATGAGCAACCAAGGCGGGAGATCCATGCCACTCAATATGTCACATGTTGTGGAGGAAAGAATTTTCAAGTCCATGTCTTAACAGGCCTCTCATTGATCTTGGGCCATGTTCAATGGCTGTGCTTTTCTTGCAAACACCTTGGTGTATATCCTAGTTGTCCCAGTCAGCATTCTGAGATTCCAATAAGGCAACACTGTAGATCACGCTTGACATTCCATAGGACTGAGTGACTCCAAAAATGGTCTAGGGCATGAGCTTTTGGAAAGCACAATCTAAAGTTTGTGGGTGCTTTGTAAAACATCCAGGAGAAGCTGAGTGATCCAAGAACAGCGGGATCTGAAAAATTATTGGTCCAAAATGGCCCTTCCACGTGGCAATTGAGCTGGACATTCAGATTGTGGTTGTTGGTGATTTGAGGGGTTGTACCGCTTCATAACCAAGCCTGTTGGATTCACAAGAGGTTATGACGGAAGGTTCTTTTACAACATTCATACATCCACACAATGTTACACAAAAGGGAACTTATGTAAAGCCGTGTCATAGTTTGATGATCCCCTCAATACAAGTTCGAATCAGCTTTTGAGCCAATTCAAAGGCAATGACTTGGACTTTCCACTTGCTGTGGACAATGCATGCATTTGGCTAGGGCTCCTGTAGCTCCCATTCATAACTCCCATAGTTCCCATTCTCTTGCAAACTAGGAGATTTTCATGAAAGAGAAGCTAGGTTAGCAACGATATTTGCTTGGGTAGCTTGCTCTCATATAGAAGCAAATAAGAAGGGATGCATTTTCCCATGGGGGAGCCATATCACATAAATAGTATTATTTGTCAAAGTAGCTGAAAACCATTACAATCCATGATAGCTGAAGGCTAGCTATTTGTTATAACCCATAAGTTTGAAGTTAATGACAAGACTTAAATATGGAATGAGATTGCTTGAATTTGAGGGTTGCTTCATAAATACATGAATTCAACTCAAGATGGAATAGTAAAATTGGACTTAAGAGCACACTGAACTGAAATGATCATAACTAAGAGATGAAAGGTAACTAAATGCAGAAGCAATTAAAGAACATACTGTCTCATGTGGGGCCCATTGGAGACTCTACCTTTGAATATGGCTCCTATTAGCTTGCAAATTTCTATACTATTTTCTTTGCTACGGCAAAGCACTACTTTTGTGTCCACCTAAACCCCTCGACTATTTTTTGCTGCACTTATGTCAATGGTAAAAGCTAAGGAGGCAAGGCTAGTGACTGCCAAGGTGTAGGTGTGATTCAATCAACAACGTAGCCATGAGTGAATTGGCTTCACTTGTGAATTGTGTCAATAGTGAAGGCACTAAAGGTAGGAGGTCATGAATTCTTTCGACATCAATGCAAGTCAGAAATGATAGGCGTCTTTGGTTCGGTATTTGGCCAGAAGTGTCTTTAACGGCTATAGGCTGGGAGGAAGTAGGGTGGATAGTAGTGTCTTTTTGGGGAAAGCAAAATCAGCCTACGTTAGGCTAAGTGTGTTGGCATCAATTTGAATACTTGTCTTATGGTATATGAGGAGGATTGATCCTCACCATGTACTCTAGTTGTCTTGTAGTACCCCTGTGATTCTTGTAGACCTGTGCACATTCAAGACTATGATCTAGCTCATCTTGTGTTTGGAAATGGCTCTTGTTCCTCCAAATGCTATCCCCTTTTACAAACTACTTATGGATTAGTATTGATTATTTTGCATGCTAAAAACATCATAGGCATGTTGATTCATATTCACGCTAATCAAACATATCAATCTCACCATCAATTAAGGTGGACATCTCATCACATCAAACCATGTTCAATGAGCACATGTAAGTAGAGTTTTTTTTCTTCCCTTTGAAACAGGGCTACAGCTTGGTTTTTAGTTACATCATATGACACATGGGCGAACAAGTTCTGTTGGCTAACTTTGTTTGAGTTTCGACTTTGGTATTCAATAAAAGATGACATAGAAACACCCTCTCCCTTTCAAGTAATTGATCTGAATTGAAAGGCTTCAGAGTAGGCTTCAAGGAATATGCGATATCTCTTTGGAATTCTTATGCTAACTACCAATCGTTTATTGAAGGGTAACATTGAAGGGGACTTTTTGACAAGGCATTGTGTTCATATGCTAGTTGGATGGAAGTTTCAGTTGAAAGGCTTGTTTTTTGTGGCTTAAGGATCTTGAAAAGGACCAATGTATTCCTTGAGGAGCTTAATATTGATGAACTTGCGGAGTCCTTTCTGGGCTTGATCTTGTTAAACTAAGCAGTCATCAGTCCATATCTCCTTCTTGGGAAACCCTCGCTTTTTGGTTCTTGTTTGCTTGCTTGTCTTGCTGCCTTTCAGCTTTCAGGACATCTTCTTCAATTCAAGTGGGCTTCCATTATGATCCAAGATAGACTTATTAGTTTCAAAGGATAAACTTGAATGTTGGAATAGATTTTTAAAATAAAATTTCACTTTGAGAGACATATCAACCAAGGGTTTCTCTCCAGCAAGGAGGAATTACACATGCACTCAGTGTTAGAGCATTTATAGCTTTCACGTCATCTTCAAAGAGCTAACACCTGTCCAAGGGGAAAATATACCAGTGTGGTGAATCAAAGTTAGAATACATCATCATAAAAACAGTCCTCGTGGATCTAATACACATGTATTTGCCTGTTTTTTTACACGAGTGTGACTACAATATACGCTATAAAATAGATGCATCCAGGCCATGGACAAAAACCTTAAGACTGTAAAAAGGACATTTCCAAGTTTCCGAAATGTCTAAATTTTGGAAATGTCTTAAAAGACTGTTCCAGGATAGAGGAAGCTTTGCAGCACGATGACACAGCTGCCTGCACCTGTAGCTTCTTGCGTGGCAGCCTATGTCTTCTCTTGCTGCTGGGTGGCAGCATGGCATCCTTGGGCTGTGGACTGCTTGCATTGCTGCATGAACAGCCTGTATGGAAGTCTTGCTGCTGTTGGCTGAGCTTTTTGCCAGTCATGCTCAGGGGCTTAGGGATGCCCTTGAAATCCCCTTCCGACCCTCTCCGTGTTGTGTGTGCTATGATGTCAAATACAATCTTCTTTGATTGTCATAGCCTTGGTTGAAACATGATCTGCTCTTGCACGACAGCCTCTGCTTCGTCTTGATTTGGAATGTTGTCTAAAGCTGGTCACATAATGAGAAACATGGAAATCTGGATGCATTGTCCATTTTTTAGGAAACTGCAACTGCATGGATAGCTTATTAATGGCTTCAATGATTGGAAATAGTCCAAAACTTGACACAACACAGTCTGTTATTTATAATCTTGAGATTCTAGTGAATCTGCAACTGCATGGATAGTTTATTAATGGCTTCAATGATTGGAAATAGTCCAAAACTTGATGCAAGACAGACTGTTCTTTATAATCTTGAGATTCTAGTCAATCTTTTTGTACTTAATGTGCACATGCTGATGAGTTTAACATGTATGGCGCCAGTTTAGAAAACGTGGTAGAGGATGCAAAGAGATAATGCCAAGGTGGAAAGGTCATCTGAAGTTGAAAAATCAGGCAGAACCAAATTTCCAAACACGTATCATAGTGGAGCAGAAAGATGGGTTTAGCAGTGGGTGGAGAGTTGAATAAGGAGAAGTCACCGTTGCTCCTCTTTCATTGTACCTTACGTTTGGGGAGGATAGAATTCAAGTAGACTTGGGAAGGACATAACATGCTGCGAATAGCTATGTAAACAAGAGGGACAATTTGAGGATCAAATACACAATGAGAACATTTGGTATAGGAAAATCGAGAAGGATGCTGAAAACTGTCCCCTTTGCCACTTTGTGTGAGAGTCTGGGTCTAAGCTGAGTGATAAATTGAAGAGACCCCTAGGATCTATTGCTCAGAGAAACCCATCTGACATCAAGCAGAAAAATGGACAAGGGCTGGTGGCTTTCCTTGGCCCATTTAACTGCTTGCTAAAGTGATAAGACATTGTCGAAGATGCTCCTACCTTGTATGAAACCGGTTTGAGTGTCATGAATGAGGTGAGGTAGGAGTGGTTGGAGTCTGAGGCTTATTGCCTTGGCCAGGGCTTTGGAGGTTGTGCCAAGGAGGGTGATGGTCTTCCAATGGGGGATGAGGGTCCTGTCTCCCCTTTGGGGATCCCCTTTGGGGATGAGATGAATGAGCCTCTGTGAGAGGGAGGGAGGCATTGCCTAGTGGTAGAGGTTGCCAGTGAGATGAAGAGCTGTGGTGAGGCTTAGATAGCAATTTCTGACAAAGCAGTCCTGGTTGCTCCAAATGTCCACAGTTTGCTGTTTGAGTTTCTCATTCATGATTGGGGTACATAGAATCTGGTATCTTGACTCTCGTAGGATGAAGCTGTCTGTACCAAGTCCTTGATGAGAAGAAAAATGGGAAGGTAGTCAGAATTAGTGGTGCTTGCTGAAACGAAAGTGCAGCTTCCTTTGTCTAGTGCCTAGGTTGAAACTGTTAATTGGTATGGATTGTTTCCATCAGTCTCCTATTTCACCAAGAGTACTTGAGACTAGACTCGTTCATTTGGAACTCGTCTTCAAACCAGCTATCTTGCCTCTGATGTTGAGAATGAACTCCTCCCAAGCTGCTCTCCCTAAGGGTAGCACACTGCCTTCTCTCCCCCTTGCCGCCCCCTTTCGTCAACAGGCTGCTCTACCGTATTGGACTCCTCCCTACTATCCAAGAGTTAGCTTGTGGCTGGTATGTAGAGATTGCCCTCCAAAAGGCAATTTGATCTCTTCTCAGAGTGGGTGCATAGAGGTTGAGCACGCCAATGTGAGACCGCTCGAGGTGAAGCATTATCCAAAGGGCCTGGCTGGTGTCAGAACACCATGTATGACAACGAAAGGAAGCAAGGGGGCCGAAACTGAAATAGGGACAGGAAGGGGGCTACGGGAGGGGTGTGGGAGGGACATACCTATATACATGCATACCCAAACATTGTTTTTGGTAAAGAACCTTTCAGCACGAAGAATGTACATTTATAGCTGTCCCAAAGTGAGACAGCTACTACTCATAAACTAAAAGAAGCTGGCAAAAGACCATTATAGCTGCTTCAGTAAAGAACAGCTAGTACAACCAAACTAAAAACAGTGAAAGAACACTGTTAGCTGGGCCACAGGTAGATCTCCCACGTAATGCGCATCCTGAAGGGAGCGACGGAGGGAGGAACGGAAGAAATGATAAATATCCACAGAGGAGCATCCAGATCCAAGAATTATGGGCATAATAGAAAGACCACAATGCCCAATAATGACACCAACTAAAGAACTGAACATTAGTTTGGTGTAGAGGCATATCTCCCAAATAACCAAAACTGCTTGCCAAAAGGGATGCTAGGAAAGTGTGTACATGCTACACACACACACACATTTTATTAGTGAAATCTTATATTTCTTTGTGGGAAACCTCAGAAGAGGTGAAAACCCACCATGAAGTACAAAATTAAAAAGATTACAAGTAGGCACCTAGAAAAGGCCAAGAGGCTACCTGAAAAGTACAAAAGCGAAAAAGTTTACAAGTCACTAGGGAGCATCCGGTATGATATTCTCCACACACCGAATGGAGATAACTAGTAATCCAAAGACAAAGGAGGAAAATATGAAATTACACGCCTCCAGCTGGCGACATCAAAGTGATCCCTTGTACCAGAAAGGCATTGAGTGAAGGAGTAGTGCCATCAATAAAATGCAATTTCTTTTGACCTTTGTGATTTTTCTTGACATAAGCAAGAAGGCGGAAACATTGAATCACTGGGTCAAAAACCTGTTGCAACATAGGATGCATATCCTGAAGATTGAAGATTCTTTTTGGTAAAGGAGAAGTACTGAGTATCTTGAGCCTGTTCCACTGTATCATGAACAACTATATCAGATGAACCATCTCAGGCGTCTGCAACTGAGTATCTGACATAAGAGTATCACAAAAAGAAAGAGCCTGAAAGGAATTTGACAAAGGAACCGAAGATGACACTGTGACTGAGGCTTTCCCTTCAGGGTGCACCCTTTTCCATTCTTTTTTATGCTTAGACTTTTGATCCAAATTTTCAGAGCAAAGAGGAGTAGAAACCTGGGGGAGAACCAAGGTGCGTGAGGTTGAAGGGCAACTCCGAGCAAAATGACCAATTTGTCTGCATTTGTATCACGCATTTGAGAAGGATGCAAAATTTAAGAGAATGCGAAAAGGATGCGGAAACCCATAATCAATATCTAAACACGAAGGAATGAGCTCTTCCATATCCCACAAGACAAAAACGGATGTCCTTGCTCAAAACTAGAAAATCTTGCTTAGGACACTCTCCCCAACAAAGCTGCAATAGAGGACAGATGTGAGAGTAGAGGAATTGGCAAGGCCTTGAGAGTGACCCAGACGGGACAGAAATGCATGAGAGTTTTGGCCGGGTCAAAAAGGGGATCCCAAGGTATGTAACATAAGCAAAAAAACCCGCACCATGTACACCAGCCATATTGACTAACTGATAAAGTGTATCCACATCAATGCAACGTGCGTAATAAAAACCTTTACCAAGAAAGACAAAGGAATCCAGTTTGTGATCACCAACTACCGTTGAAGACCAAGCACGTAGAGAAGAATAATTCATCATGCGTCCCATAAAATAAATACAAACTCCTCGTTGTTGTGCCTGATAAAGAGAATTAGGAAAAGATTCGGAAGGTAGAGCCCGACACAACCGTGAACCTGGGTCTAAAATATCCAACACAGAGTCTTGACACATACGTTGTAAAAGATCCCTTTGAAGCGACGAAGAAGCAAAACCGGAGAAGTCCACCTTGAGCAACTTGTCTATCGGAGAAGAACTCGCCAAAATAGTAGGCCGTTTTTTCCTTGCCAAAGAAGAATCTTCAAGGCCACATGAAAGCCAGGTGGCTGAGAACCAACAGACTGAAGTGAAGGACCAGAAAATTCAACCGACTGAGGCGATTGAAAAACATATGAAGGCGAAGCTGGAGCCGGACACACAGTAGGTGCTCGAATAGACCAAGGCGATTGAAAAACGAAAGAAGGCGAAGCTGGAGGCGGACAAACAGTAGAAGCTTAGGGTGGACACACAGTAGAAGCTGAAGTCAGACACCCAGCCGAAGCTGGAGGCAGAGTAGAAGGTAGAGGCGTACACACAGCCGATGCTGGAGGCGCACAAACATCATACGGGATGCTGGACGCCGAGCGTCAGCAGACGGAAACGAAGACGGGAGCTCCATCACGAAGGCTCTTACACACACACACACACACTTTTTTTTTTTTTTGGGTGAAATCTTTGATTGATTATATTATATGAGTAGCAACCTCAAAATAAGGTGCTACAATTACATCAACTGAAAATTTCAGTATATGCCAAAAAGACCTCATGATCTATGCAGCGGCAATCAAAGAAAGATTGCTGCAGAGAACGCCTAAAAAAGCCAAACAGAGAGAACGTAGGATCACCAAAGACTTTGCAATTCCTATATGTCCATAAAGTCCATAGTGCCCAGTAGTGATCCCAAACAAAGAAAAGATGAAACTCCGGTCTGGATGGATGAAATCCAAATAGCCAAAAGAACTTCCCAAACGGAACAGATGGGAATCTCGCTCGCAGGCGCTGTCAAAGCAGATTAAAAAACTCACGAGAGCACAGACAATGCCAAAACAAGTGAGGCACAGTCTCCGAAGAAGCAGAAATCTGTGGCGAAGTGCAGGAGCAATGTGTCGATGAGCTAATAGCTGTCCAGATGGAAACACTCCCAAAAGAACTCGCCAAAAGAAAAGGTGTTGCCGAAGCGGTACTTTATAGGCCCAAAGTTGCTGTAATCTTTTCCTCCACCACTTGGCTGGGCGATGCATTCGCCAAACAGAATCACCTCTCTCTAAAACCCAAGGTTGAGGCAAAAGGATTTTATACAATGCAGGTATAGTAATCTGAGATAGCCTCAAAGGACAAGAAGAGGACCCTAGAGAAGTCAAAGTCCAATCTTCCAGCTAGTCCTGGAGTTCCAAAGGAGGAATCGGAACAAAAGGCGAAAGCATAGAAGTAATTTGTCGCCACAAAGGACGATAATGAGAGCCCAATCCATATGTAGTGGTTGTTAGAGAAAAGGGGAGCACAGTACTAGCATCATCTATAACATCAGCAACCGAGGTGATGCCTTTAAACGAGACAAAGTAGGAACGTCGAGGTTCCTGTAAAGCCAAGGGAGGCTGAAAGACTTTCGACCATTGAATGCTTTCAGCTCTCAAAGAATTCCCAAGCAAAGATTGCCGTCCATTCCATTTTAGATGAGAAAGAACATGCTTCCAGTCAAGAAGCAAGCGGGAGACAAAAGGGCAGCCAGGCAAACTGCCATCAGTGCAGCCAAAAAAGAAATCCCAGTGATCGAGTTGCCAATGACCAAACACAGAAATATTGATATGAGTGACGAGAGTCCTAATCATAAGAGCCCAAGGCTGATGACCTTGCAGAAATTGCAGCAACATTTTCCCCCTGTGGGCAAGAATATGCACATGAATATCCGTGATGTTCAATTCACCATGCATCTTGGGAGAACAAATGTGATGCATCGAAAGCAACCTGAGACTTTTTCTGCCATGTTTGGATCGCCAGAAGATTTCCATAAAGACAGACATGAAATATGTAAGATCTGCCTTAGTGAACATGATCAATGGCAAGTAAAATTGAATATATGCCACAAGGATGGACTGCACTATTCGAAGATGAATGTGCAAAGGCCAAGTTGCTAGTTTCCAATACTCAAGCTTTTTCCGAAGCTTAGCCAAAACCCAATCAGTTTGTTGTCGGCGAGTGAGTTCCCACCCCAAAGGGTTACCAAGATGACGAACAAACTGAGTGGGTGGAATGATATCCCTGGGCCATAATAGACTATGCCAGTATTTGGAATGCAAAGGGAGCAGTTTAGACTTTTGAAAATTAACATGAAGACCAGCTGCCAAACCATAAATAGAGAGGGCCTGCATCAAGGCACCAAGATCATGGGGCGTATTCTTTGGGGTAAAGAAAGAATCATCAGCATATGCTTGAGCAACCATGCTGCGATTAGCATCCAATTCCAAGCCATGAATTGATCCTGCAGCCACAAGATGATCAATATATTGCAGCATAGGATGAGTAGCAATGGCATACAGTAAAGCACTGAGAGGGCATCCTTGGCGGACCGATCAACGAAGAGTCCACTCATGAGAGAGATCCCCAGAAAGAATGCGAGCCGCATTGCTATCTCTATAAAGCCAGTAAATAACCTGCTGCATTTTTGGTCCAAACCCCAAAGCTTGCATAGTTTGCGAAATGAAATCCCATTGAACTGTGTCAAAGGCTTTTGCAATATCTACCGGCAAGAGTAGAACATCCTGCTGCGTGTATCTGGCATATTCAATTCCAATATAAGCATTGGCAATGTTAGTTGTGATATGGCGATGTGGAACAAAGCCATATTGGGAGGGATGCAACCCATCATGCAAATAACCTTTAATCTGATCAATCACCATTTTGGCAATGATCTTGTAAATGACTGGCATGAGCGTGATTGGCCTCCAATCACCAAGTGAATCACATAGCTGCTTTTTTGGAATCAGCTTGAGAAGACCCTTTTTACATGACACAGGCCTCTGCTGGTTTTGCCATGCTGTATTTACCATTTGCAGCAAGGTGAATTTAAGAAGATCCTAGAATGCAAGAAAAAATGCAACAGTGAGACCATCCCATCTTGGAGATTTCCATCTGCCACAGGATCTCAGTGCATCAAACAATTCCCTTTTAGTAAAGGGATGTTCAAGTTCCAAAGTCTGAACATCAAACAGAATTGGATGAATATGCTGCAAAAGAAGCTAATGTGCAGACACGACCCGAGGAGAAAGAGTATCCACATGCCCAAAATGAGTGGACAGGTGTTGCACATATAAATCAGCAAGCTATGAACGAGATGTTGACCAATAGCCATCAGGCATCCGGATCCGACAAATATTGGCAGCCTGTCTTTTGTAGTGTAAACTCTTAAAAAATTGCTTGGAAGAGCAGCCTTTATCCAAAAATGCCTATTGTCTGGATCGAGTTTCCCATTTAGCAAGCTTTCTGCGATCATTGGATTGAAGAGAGAACTGAGCCTAAGATGAGCATGCTTTCCTCTGAAGACAAAGGGTGAAGATGAGCAAGCTGAGTCAAACTCTGGACAAGTAAATTTGGCATGTGCTACAGTCTCCCTTATGGCTTGCATATAGGATTTGCCATAATCTCGAATAACTGCTTGCATCCGAGCAACAAAAGCGTGCCAGGCATAATCCAAACCAATGCGTATTTGACGAGAGAGAGGCTGAATAGCATCAGAGACCAAGGCTTTAAAATCAGCATGCTCCAGATAACTATTATTAGTCAGCAAAATCCTTCGGCAAGGCAATCTGTCAGTGGGAAATTCATGTAAGGAAAGCTTCAACCAAAGAGGAGCATGATCCGAATGTGTGAAAGCATGATCAACCCAAATTTGACAAGTAAAGGCATCACAATGCTGTGGATCAATCTGATACCATCTGTCCAAGCGTGCCCGATAAGAAGATTGAGCATTATGCTGAAAGGTATAGCCCGGAAGCATGGGCTGTAATTCCTTCCAGAGATCAACCAGGCGCAACTGAAGCAAAAAATCAGACCATGCCTGTGTTTCAGAAGCCAACATATGAGTGTGGCCTGAGGTGTTGTCACCCGATTGAGGGGCATTATTAAAGTCACCACAAATGAAGGCATGTTGTCGCCATGGATAAGTATGCATGGCAGCCTAGATCAAAGCTCTATCACGAGAAGATTGGGAGACATAAACTGATGCAAATTCAAAAATTTCCCCTTGAACAAGGCATTGAACAATAATCCATCTACCATGGCGATCATTGAGAGCCACAATAGGTTGAAGGTCGTGCTTTACTAAAAAAGCCACACCAGAAAAGGACTGCTCTCCAGCATAGAAGATATCATAACCAACAAAATGGCCTATTTGACCAGCATACATATGCTGATTATCCTCGTGCAAAGCAACTATATCAGGCTGCAGTTGCCTGATATACATCCAGACCAGTTTCCATTTGCGACCATCACACATTCCCTGTACATTGAGAGTAACACACTTTAGATGATCAAGCATATTTAGAGTTATGGGACAGGTATGTACAGCAACTAACGGGCTGTCTACGTCTGCATTTCCACCTCAATGGCTGGGCCTCTGCCCTGGGATGAAGCATCAGCCTAAGGAGAGGACAAAAGTGCAGCAACTTCTTCTTCAAGAAACAAGGTCCATTTTGCAGTCCACAGCAGCCCAGGTCAAGCCAACACCAAAGTTTTCAGTAGGTGTTTTCCCATGAGAGGATGCACCACTCCAAGTCTGAGAAGGCAAAGGTCGCGTGGGGGAGATCACTTTGCGAGGAGTTTGCCATCCATCAGTCAAAAATTTTTCCCCCTTCCCATGAGGTGGAGAGGACAAAGGCATAGGAAAAGAAGCATTACCATTTGAGACAGCCGGGGCTTTGCCTTTGTCTTGAACAGAGAAAAACTGTTTGACCCCTTTGTTTTTGACCACAGAAGAGGCATTTGCATTCTTATTCAAAGGCTAAACCATTTCAGCTTGCACTGGCATCTGTGGAGCTCGGGAAGGGCATTGTGAAGCCATGTGCCCAAATTGCTTGCATTCAAAGCAAGCACCTGCAAACAGCCCCCACTTGAGCTTGTAAAAGGCACTCCCCATGGAAACATTATTCACAGTAACTGAATATGAAGCTGGAGTGGGATGATCCGTATCCCACAAAATGCAAAAGCGATTCGAATTTCCATTGGGTCGCGGTGGACATACCACCTTAGCGAGGGAAGCTGCAATTTTAGGTAGAAGAGAAGATGAGCATTGAGGAAAATCCACAACTTCTACCCAAACAGGGCAACAATGTCGAATCAATGCCTAATAATCCCGGGTGGGAGACCAGGGCAGGACATGGACCATCTGCTGGCCATAGAAGAGAGGAGAGTGCTCCAGCCAAACCTGACGGTGCTCCTCATCAGCCATGATGATCTCAAAAAAGCCCCTCGCTGCATAATGAATTTTTTTGACATAAGAACCACCCAGGGCTCGAGTCAACCAATTCCCAACATCTGTTGCAGTAGGCATCCGTCGTGGGAAGAAAATTATAATGGCATGCTTTGCATACTCCTTAACTGGATCAAATATATAATCCACTTCCACCATAATGCCAGTGGTGGGAAGTGGATCTTTCCAACCTTTGCGGGTGTCTTCAAACCCTTCATGCATAACCTCATAAATAAGCTGAGCCTCAGCAGAGTCATGAAGGGAATCATCTGAATCCATCACCTGTTTTTGTTTCTTGTTGGAAACCGACTTGTCTTTGTGAAAGGTTTTCTCATAGGAATAATACGCCATTTGAGTTAAGGAAAGGACTTGGAAGCAGCAACGCTTTACAAGGAGGAAAGCATAGCAGGTACAAAATTATACAGATTTTTCCTGGTTGTACAGACAAAATCGTACGTATTTTTGACAGTACGAAAAAATGTTTTTTTTTTCGTGATAGCAGAACTGTAAGGACTTCCCCGACTATACGGACAAAATTGTACGGACTGTATGGACAAAATTGCACGGATTTTTCCTAACTGTACCAACAAAATCGTACGGATATTTGATAGTACAATTATTTATTATTATTTTTTTAAATATAAACAATTTTATTTTATTTTTTTCGTATTTTTTGACAAAGTGGACGAACACACACACACACACATACATATACATATACATATACATATACATAGTTTTTTGGTGAAAAGTAGTATATCATTTAGAAGAATGTAAATTCATAGCTGCCCTAGAGTGGAGCAGCTACTATTGGAAAACTAAAAAGAGGGATAAAATGCTTCCAGTGGGCCAGCGGAAGATCTCTAAAAGAATCTGTGTCCTGGTCCTGGAGAGAGTGATGCAGGATGCGCGAAAGAAATGAAATTGGCTTCAAGTGGAAACCTCTCTCCTAACGCAAAGCCATGGAACCTCCTACTTTAGCAAGGTCTACTTAAGAACACCCCAAAGATGGAGGAGACATGGAAGTCTTCTTATAGGTGGATTTTTTTGGAAGGTCCCCTTCGTTATAGGGATCCACCAATGCGAAGCTTGATGAGGGTGTGGAAGCACCTTTGCACAAGTCTTTTTCGGGCTAGTCCTTACTGCAAAAAGGAGAGAGAGAAGTAGCTGCTCACTTACCAATCAAGGGTATCGCCTCTGTGTGAAAAGAGTGGCTCCTGTTTGAAAACCAAACTGTCAACCCCCAAGTGAGCACACCCTATTTGAATGGATCCTAATTGAGCATTGCCATATCCCTTGCATTGAAGGGCATGTCCATAGACAATGTGATCTCATCACAAGAAATCTTATTGTGCAGCACTGACATGTGCCGTCGCTCCTCATCTGCATCAGCCAAAGACCAATGCCGATCCCTACACGTGCCACTAGCCAATACAACTCGAAGGTCTTCCGAGACTAATGACTAGTCCAAAGCCATCACCTAAACCTAGAGAGAACAAAAAAGAGGGTTATATTAACATCAGCGGAAACCAAAAAGATCTATGGGAAGCGTGTCCATCAAATTCCCAAGATGGGAATGCATGAAGCATCTCCATAGGAGTGCATAGAGAACCTCATGTGGTGTCTATTACTCGAGCCAATGACTCTCACACAAGGGGCTGGCTACATCAATCTCCTTGCATCAAGGCACTAAGACAGTCATCAAGCACTACTACACCAGGCACAGGGAGAGTCCCTACCGCTACCTGTACCTAGATCCACTTTGACTGTGACTTGGATCCAGTGTATGTGTGTCACTTAGCCAGAGAGCTTCCAGCCTTATTGGAGGCTGATCTAGACCTCACCCACGCCTCAGCTACCCTTGTCACAGTGATATAGGATGCTACTACTAGATCCTTTCCTACGGCCCGATCTTCACGAGTACGAGATGGAAAGATGCCTCAAAACCCTTGGTTTGATGACGAGTGCAGAGAAATGCGAGCCCACCTCACATGGGAGCGAGTCTTGGGTCAGTTGATGCCACATGAGGCACACAGGATCTTTCAGCGGCTGACACGCCGCGGCTGACACGCCGCAAGAGACAGGCCTTCCTCACACATAGGATGGATGAGATCATCAGATCATTTCACGGAGGAGACCCAACCACTTGGTGGGGATTCCTCACAGAGGGAAAGCCACCCATTCCCATCACCGATCGCGGCGTGTGGCACACTTATGCATGCTCCTTATATGATGTCCCGAGGCAGACACCGCCAGACATGTCCACTATGCCCAGGCCCATTACTTGTCATCTATTCACTACGCAGAATGTGCGGGCTGCACTCCGTCGGCTCCACAACCCGAAAGCACAGGATCACGAAGGCCTTCGGATAGAGCACTTCGCACATGGGCAGAAGGTCCTAGTACCGATCCTTGCACATATGTTTAACCTTGCAGTTTGCCACGGCTTCCCACCAGCGTGGAGCATCACTACTATCGTACCGATACACAAAGCAAGAGACCCCATGGACACCGGGAACTATCGTACCCTCATGATTGGCCACACACTGGCCAAGATCTATGGATCGGTACTAGAGAGAGAGATCAGCAGTCATACAGAGGCACGGGGGCAACGAGCACTAGGGCAGGCATGATTCAGGAGGTAGCACTCTACTCTAGATCACATTTTTACTTTGAGGGCTATCATTGAGGAGGCGAGGTCCAGACGTCAGAAAGTCTACACATGCTTTGTAGACTTTCGAAAGGCCTTCGACACTGTTCCACGATCCTGCATGATTAGGAGACTACAGGAGATGCAGATCCAAGAGATACTGATTTGGGGTGTGATGAGCTTATATGAGTCAGTCAGAGGCAGGGTCCGTGCCCCAGGCGGCCTATCAGATTGGGTCGAGAGCACCATTGGGGTGAAGCAGGGCTGCCCTCTCTCACCGACTCTTTTTGGACTCTACATTGATGAGATCACATCTTTCATAGATCGCCTAGGTGGCGAGGGCTCATTACTAGGGGATCTCCTCATATAGATACTATTATATGCTGATGATATAGTCCTTATATCCTCTTCAGCGGAGGGACTACAGAGAGATTTGGAGGCTTTAGAGATGTTTTGCAGAGAGAGAGATCTGATTGTCAACCTTGGGAAAACTAAGGTTATGATCTTCAACACCTCACGAGCAGTGACTAACCGACTCACTTTCACCTATCGCGGTGAACCAGTGGAGATAGTGCAGTCATACACATATTTGGGAGCAGTCTTCACAGGACCCATCTTCACGATGAAACATGCAGCCGAGGCACGACTCACACGAGGGTGTAGCGCTTTGGCTAGACTAGAGCGGCAATGTTTTCAGGAGCACTTCTAGGATCCACCAACAAAGGGGGTTGGCTTATCGACATCTTCAGTACAAAGAACAAACAGCTATCTTTGTTCTTGTAGTGAAACATATTGTCAACAGTATGCATGCTTTAAATTAGTGGAAAGGTAGGTAGGTGATAAATTACTGACTTGTCTGGTCATGCCACATAAGTTTCGAAGTAAACAGTTTCTCAGAACTTAGAAGTCCTAAGTCACATGCTGCAAGGTGAAACCTTATACCTAGATGAATCCAAGAACATTCCCAAACTCATCCTCTAAAAACACAACATAGTGCAGTTTCAATCTCATGATAGTCACTCACAAGGTGAAACCTTGTCAAAATCTGCTATGTATCTGTCTTCTCATTATACTTTGCTTGGATGGCTATATGTATCAGGTTGTTGTGTCAATCTTTACTTTTGGGGTTTTTGGATTAGCTGTTTTTTTACAAATGTTGTCCTCGCCTTTCTGTTTTGCTATGGGGGCATGACAGGTAAGGAAACAAGCGTACATGGAAGGTTACAGTGTACCAAAGCAAAATCTGCGTGTAATCGATGATCTCATAGCTGCTCGGCATGAGCTTGCACAGGTAAACTGGTTTTCTAAACGGCCTTCACTGACATGAGTGTCTAAGATTGACTTGTGTTCTTAAGAGAAAGCAATCAAATGCTGTTCTCCTTTATGTATTATTCTCTTAACACTGTAGTAAATCACTTTGGCTTGTGGAAAATATTTTATTTATATGGACAGTGATTGCAGCATGTAAGTGGCTTGCAAGATTCACAAGTATGTCCTTCACAAATAGGTTTTATCATTGATATTAATAGTCAAGCTTTGTATGAAGACCAGTTGCAATGCAATTCTCAATTGTTAATCTTAGGGTGATTTGTGATTTTGTGCATTTGGAAGTTGTTATGAAAGATAGTGAGTCTGACTAATATATATCATGAACACATTAAGAATTCTCCCGTAAAGTGAGAGAAAAAGTTGCTTTATAGATGGTTGTGTAAAATCAAAATCAAGGGCTGAAGCTACTGATGGAAATACTTCCTTCTATGGAATCACGTAATTTCCATCGATAGACCAGATGGAAATATAGAACCTCTAAAAGTCTGTTTTAATACAGATTTCAGCATCTGAGGTCACCTCAAGATTTATGGATTGCATTATGCCAAGTCATCCAACTTATACTTTTATGGATATGCCAATGCCGATTGGGCAGGTAGTGTAAATGACAGATGATCCACCAGTGGATACAACTTCAGTCTTGGCTTTGCAGCTTTGTCATGGCAAAGCTGTTAGAGAATGCAAATGAGGAGCACAAGGGAGGAACTGCAACAAAACATTAGTCTTAAGCCACAATGAAGAAAGGAGAGTACAAGGGTTTAAATACCCTAGGTTGTAACTCAAACATGGGCTAGGACCTTATACTAAGACATTGACATGACCACTAACTAGGGTTTGTGCTTAAAAACCTTTTACGAGCGAAAAAGTGCCCCTAGCCTTCTAACCTAATACAGTGGGACTACAATTATATTTCCAACATACCCCCTTGTACTGATAGTGTCAAAGTGTGCAAGCAAAAGATCAATCACCAAAAGGAAGTAAGCCTAAAGCTTTGAAATCTATAAACTTCTTTCTGGGTAGTGCCTTGGTGAAAAGATCTGCCACATTCTTGTGTCAACAAGATCTCTCCCACATGTAGCCTCTCTTTGACATAATGATAAGGCAGTTCAATGTACTTCGTGTGAGCATGAAACACATGATTCCGTGCTACTACAATAGCGCTCTGACTATCAACGAGTATAGGAGTAGGTGGCTGCATAACCCCGAGTGAGTTAGTCTTTGAATTACTTACATAGCTTAAGCTGCCAGAAGTCGAAGTGTGACGCCTTTTATTGGAAGTCAAGTATTTGGGTCATACTATCTCTGAGGAGGGGTTACATATGGATCCAGGAAAGGTTAAAGCTACTCTAGAGTGGCCTAGTGCGATTACTTTAGAAGAGCTGGAATTAGTCCTAGGTCTCTCAGGTTTTTATTAGAGATTTGTCAAGGACTATGCTAAGGCTGCAGTACGATTGAGGATCAGATTAAGGAAAAGGAAAGTACCTTTGCCTTGACTGAGGAGGCTAAAATAAGTTTTCAGCTTATGAAACGGTTGATAGCGACTGTGCCATTATTAAAAGTGGTTGAGTCTATGTGTGATCAACTTAAGGAAAAGGAAAGTACCTTTGCCTGGACTGAGAAAGGTGAAAGAAGCTTTAAGTTATTAAGTGGCGAAGAGGAACTGTGCTAGTATTAAAAGTGCTTGATCTTTATGAACCTTTTGTCCTTGAAACTGATGCACGTAATAGAGCTGTGGGACCCATTTTGATCGATAGACGACCAAAAATGGATTTAAAAGTAAGAAACTAGATCCTAGAGGCTCAGTACTTGATGATTGGCATTTAAGAACAAGTACCAGAAGTTGGTGAGAGTAGTGACACTTTCCAAGTTCTGCATATAGGTAGTGAAGCACCTATACTTGATGCAGAACAAGGACAAAAGAATTGAAAGTACAGCATAGTAGATGGTTATCTACTCTATAAGGGTAGAATTTGTATTCTGGATAATAAAGGCACTAGGTGTCAACTTTTGTACGAGTGTCATGATACTCCGTGCCCAACACATCCGGGAATTCAAAAGATTTTATGATACTCCGAGTGTGAGACATTCGGGAATTCAAAAGACTTATGCTCTTTTGAAGAGACAGTTATTTTGCCTTCGTATGAATAAGGAGGTCCAAGAATATGTTGTTAAATGCCAGAATTGGCAACTAGAGAAAGCAGAATGTCTTATGTTAGGCAGTTTGCTTCATCCAATTGGACATCCCATTTGGCAAGTGGGAAAGTACCTGTTATATCAATCCCCAAACATTGCTATGGGTACATGTATAAATTCTGCTGTAAAGTTCTTGTTATGCATGTAAGCATGCAGATACTTTTAGGCGTTCGTGATGTACGGAATAAAAGCAGGTCTTTCATCAATATACGTAGTGCTCAGTTCTAAATGGATGTCATACTCTTGTTTGGGCATTGTTAACAGATTCCTATGAATATGCTTTTCAATAGCCATATCCTTTTTATTATCCCTGTTATATTCTTCTCATTGTCCCTGTTATATTCAAATTGAAGTGCTGAAGAGGTTTGCTTAACTCAAATCATATTTGTGGCTTCCTTTTGCTTGCAGCTATTGGGGTACCAATCATATGCAGAATTTACTGTGGCTCCCACAATGGCCGCTTCTCCAGCTGTTGTAAAGGATTTCCTATTTGATTTGAGTAGAAAAATCAGGGGAAAGGCAGATGAGGTGAATACTTTTTCTTTGGTAATTTCTTAATATTTGGTTCACAGCTCGAGATATCTTCAACTACTGTAAGTTGAATAAGGATATTGATATCAAACTGATTCCATAACATGAGAAAGGGGTGTGCGTGGCCAATGGGAACCCATTTGCAAGACTTGAAGGCCTCAATCATGTTTTTTTGTAATGAAATTAGTCTTGCGATTGACTGCTGTCAAAGAGCCTGACCTGAAGTTCAGACCCACAGGGTCCCTCCTCAGCTTAACTAATATGATATCAGATAGATGCAGCTTTCAGCTCATAGACCCCCTCTCAATCATTCTCCACTAACCCCGAAGACAATGATTGCCATTCACATGCTCAGGAATCTTCATCCATCTTGGACTTAACTCACCTCTATATGTAGGTGCTAAGCACACTTTTCTTGGCTAGCTGAGCTAAAGGGAGTCGGGAATCTCTTTTTCTTTTGATCTAGTCTAGAGGGGCTCATTATGATTGTGGATGTCATGTTAGATTGATGCTGAAGGCCCTCTAGAAATTATGAAGCTGCTCTTGACAGTATACTAGGAACATTCCAGAAGAATTTGCAGAACCTTCTCCTCTCCGCTGTGTCCTCTGAATATTAATAATTCTGATGGTCTCCTAAGACGTGGTTGTTAAGAAATGTAAAACATGACATGCTAGAGAGATTTCAGATATGTGTCTCTAAAAGACTCTTGTGAAATCTCCAGAGCGCAACTGAAGACGACGACGAACAATGCTTTTGAGTCTGTGTTTGCACCGCTAAAATTACCGTCCTTCCAAGTCAAGGAGTGACCCATCTGTCTACAGTCTTAAGCTCCTCACAAAGTTGTGCGTACATCTCCTCATCTATAACAGGAGCTTAGGTAGCTATGCTTTCTGCCTCCTCCTCATAAGTAGGCAGGTTGCGTGGGGGCAACTCATGTGCAACCAATATTCAATTCCCCACAATCAACTTAGAATATATCATGATCAAGATAAACATGCACTGAGAGAGATGGGTTGCAGATGCAAAATTTCGTTCATAACTCCTAATCTTCTGAAGTTTTCCCACATTGGACCTACCAGATTAGTCTGAAGTTTGTACGGTTTTACACCAACCACTGCAGCTGCTTGTGGTGAAGTTGCTCTTAGTTTTGTAGTAATGAGGGAGTAGGAAGTATGGTTCTTTTGGACTGGTTGCAATTACACTTTGCCAGTAACTGGAATGATAGAAAAAATACATTATATAGTCTATAATTTTAGAAAGGGTAAATATTTTAAAATATCAAATGATTAATTTATTTTGTAAGACTCTGGATAACAGTTTCACACCTATGACAAAATTGTAAGAATACACAAATCTCTTTTATTTTTTGAGGTTGGACAACAGGAGGACATACCGACATATCTTGATATTGAGTGATTTCCATACCAAGCTTTAGTTGCCTGCTTTTCTGTGTACGCCATAGAGGTATAGGCTTGTTGAAGAGATCAACAGAGTAGCAAATCCGTGTGTGCTTGCATGCATACACGTGTGGTCTGTCTGAGCCGAGCTTCCTCAATTGAGCTTGACACCTTGATCCATCTGCACCTACTTACACCTGGCTGCTTTTTCTACCCTGTTGGACCAGAGCCGTTACAACCTCCTACTCCTTGCTGAAATTGCCACACCTCTCCAGAGCCAATACTGCAGACTTGTGAACTTATGAGTTCATCTTGTCTAAAAATTGTGATTGAGTTCTAGGGAGCCCATTTGCATCATATTTTCCTCATGCATGCACTCTTACATTGTCCCTAGCTTAGAGCATCAGCCTTTCCCTCATTTGGATTTGCCTAGAGCAAATTCGATGGTAATTTGGACTTCGAAAAGCATGTTGGCCTGCATATTCCTCATATTTGTGGCTACAGGTCTGTTGAAGCTGTCTTCTGTGGTAGATCTTCTTGTGTCTGATCTAGGAAACATCAGTATGACAGAGATTAGTGCTATCTTGGGCCTTGGCACTAGGTTTTGCATATACATTCAGTTTTGGAGATTCTATACACTTGTTCCATTTGTACTTTGAGAATACACTTTTGAGACATAAATTGTAACTCTTTACGTGTGCCTAGTCTACAGCTCTAGGTATTCTAGGTTGAGTCATGTTCAATGAGTCTATTTCACATTGTATCTCCTGAAGTTCTAAAACAAAGGATAAAAATTCATCAGAGATCTGCCTTGCTGGGAGAAGTGAGTCTCATTCAAACCCCATTTGGTGTTTTATCCTCCTCTAAATCCTACATTCCCTGTTTGATATGTGAGTTGCATGTTTTCAGTTAAACAGATATATGATTTTTATGATTTTGTCATCTTCATTCAGTTCTCATGGAAAAGACTCTGAATTCCAATTCTTTTAAATCCCAAGTGTAATCGATGTGACAACAAGGGATCTATGCATCATGCTGTTTACATCTTTCCAAAGTAGGCAATGATATTGGCATCTTGCGTCATAGTAGCAATCCAAGAAAGCCTACCAAGGTCCTCTATGAGGAGGTCTAGGTAATGTGAAGCACAAGGAGGTCCTCCATGAGGAGGCCTAGGTAATGTGAAACACAAGTCCCATACCATGGATAGAAACTCCTAGATAAGCCCTCCTATCCTCACTCAATTACTTTTGTTTTTTATAGTGACCTAAATAAAATGCTTAGGTTCGTCAATGATTGCCTCGTTTTGTGAGCATCTCCTCTTCTTTTATCGATAAGTTTCAAGAAATAGGCTCTAAGACATGAATTATGTCTCTCTAGTTGATATGACAATCCATCCATTAGAGAGATTTGTTGCAACTGAATTTCACCTCATCAATAGGATCAAGATCTTTGATAATCTTGAATTGCATCTTTATTAGGACGGTCCTTTTCAACAAGTAGAGCCACCATATCATCAACCATGGTAGTGGCAAGGCGTAGAACTTCAAGGGTCTGCTCAAAATGAGGTATCCCTTGCATACTCTTCATAAGGACAGCCATTTTATCTTCATCATCAGGCGTGCTTTTCAAGCTAGAGAGTTGTTGAACAAGAGACTAAAATCTTGCTAGATGATCACTCAACTCTTCACTTTTTTCCATTTTCAAATCATAGAACTTGAGCTTCAAAAGGACTTTAGAGTTGGTGATTTTGTTACCAAATAAGCTCTCAAGGCGATTCCAAATCTCCTTAGCAGTTGACTTGAAGTCGGCCAAGCAATGACCAATGAGAAAGAAAGAAAGAAAGTTCATTAAAGTCTTCGGAAGACCGATGGGTCTATGAGACTGTGAAAATCCTGATACAAGCTGTGAAAATCTTGATACAAGAGAGCTGTGAGGGTGGAGCTACTAAACGAGCATCCACACCAATGCAGAATGCAAAAAAATGCAGAATGGTAGTACTAAGTACTGAGTATAACATAGTCATGTCGATGGTCGACTACATATCAGTCACATCATCATCAAGACATCAGGGGTGGATGAGGAGGCATTGGAAGCATGAAGTCAGTGATAGAGTGCTGTCAACCACTCGAGAGTGCAGTCTTGTGACGTCTCTAGGTCATAGCTCTACGCCTAACAAGGGCTACAATAACCCTTGTCGGCCGTGCTTTGACGCGAAACATGGAGGGTATATATCCCCAAGTGTAATCTGCGCGCCCGTCCTCTATCTAAGCTGTCGAGTCATTGGCTCTGGGTCCCGATTATGTCGAGGTCTCGTGCCGGGGGAATCGAGGTGATATGGCTAAGAGAACTCTGTGATAGAGCGTTGAGAGGGGTCTGCCAAGGAAGAGGTCTGCTCCTGTCTCCGTGATCGAAGTATCCTCTGGCGGTGCCAGACTACCTCATGAATGAAGCCTGCCAAGCATCTCTGATCTAGATAGGAGAGGAATCGGGACAAAACCCCATAGCTATCTCTAAAGAGGCAGTAGAAATGCCCTCGGATCTCATAGTAAACGGGACACCTAAAGATGAAGTGCTCCTCCGTCTCAACCTCCTGCATGTCACATAATGTGCATAAGCTCCTCTCCCTGGGTAGGTGCTTTGCTCTGCTGCTCTCGATACGAAGTCTATGTGAAGAGACCTAGAACTGCCCAATAGAGATCCTCAGTGATGATTGGGGTAAGTGGATCTGCGTGTATTCTGGTGGGTCAATGAAACCCTCCTTTGTGATATGTAAACAATGATCTCTGTAGAAGCTAAGCTTCATTGGGAGTATGCTCGGTCCGTAATGTGTGTAGCTGTAAGAGATCCTCACGGATTACCTGGTTGACATCGTGTGACATGAGGGGAGAAAATAGAGCGTCCATACTGTACTGGAAGGGAGGGAGTCTATCCATGTGGAGCCCCAGTCCCTCAAACCATCTCTCTGTGCGTGCATACCAGCATCTCTGGTCACCCCTTGTTGAGAGTGTCATAGTAGAGGAAGACAATGCTAGCCATGGCAGCCTGCTGCGTCCGGAAGAGTAATCCCCATACTCTCTGACTCGGTACAGATATGTGATAACCTGAAATGCAGCATCTAGCTGTAATGGAGATGACCCAAACTCAGCCCGAATGATCTGGTGAGGAACGGATGGCTTACTGCGAATCATCCGTGATAGTATGAGAACCTGTAGCCGTTCCACCCGTGCCCACTCTGTATCCGATAAGTCTGACCCCCAACAAGGACTGCCATACATTCTCGCTGGGCGGACCAAGGAGTCAAAGAGCAGCTCCTTGGTCTGTGGATCTTGAAAGTGCGAGCGGAAGCATTGCCTCTCTAGTCTAGCAAATGAAGCGTATCCTCTGCCAAGCGTGCCTGCGTTGCGGGTCTCAAGGTATGTGTATGATGAAACTATCTCAACAGGTGACCCATCAAATGTGAACTGCTCTTGGCGCATGATGGCTCGAGATATATTAAAGATCATAACCTTGGTTTTACCTAGGTTGACCTTGAGATCATGAGACTCACAAAAGGACTGAAGTGCGTCAGAGTCCCTCTATAGAGGAAGATAGAAGAGCCACGTCATGTGCATAAAGCAATATCTGGAACGTGCCAGCAAGAGAGCAACCATCCCCTCCTAGTGTTTGCATCACTGTCTCGAGCTCGTCTATGTAAAGGCGAGACAGGGTAGGTGATAAAGGACACCCCTATTTGACTCCAATTTTGCTCATGATCTTGTCTGTCCACCTAGATCCCGCTCGGACCTTCCCTGCGACTCTTTCGTAAAGTGCCATGACAGCCCAAATGATCTCCTGGTCATAACCCAAATCTTGTAGGCACCGTATGAGGCGGGCTCTCGAGACTGTGTTGCCTTGCGAAAATCCACAAAGCAATAGTAAACTCTTTGCTTCTTTGCCCTTGCCTCCTTCATGATACACGTGAGCATGAGAACGTGATCCATGGTGCCATGATCACGTCGGAATCTAGCCTGTCCTGCTGCTCTAAGTCCTCGACACTCCGCAAACCTATTGACCTCGGAATCAAGCACTGATGCATAGATCTTGGATATAACATGTCCAATCATAATGGTCATGTAATTCCCCGGGTTCATGGGATCCCTTGCCTTGTGGATGGGTGAAATAGTGTTAATAGTCTAGGTGCGTGGAAACCTCAAACAAACAACAATTGCTCTTGCATTCTGCTACTTCTAAACCTTGCGTTGTTGCTGATCAGTTGTATCTAGATGGTCTTCTTCAACGACAAGCAGCTGCATCTTTGTTTGCCATGTCGGGAAGCCTTCCGCCTTGAGCTTCTCCACCAATAGGGAACTAGAAGACAAGGAAGACACGATGGAAGAAAGCTTTGTGAAGGTGGGCAGCAGCCTAAGGTGAATAACTAGCAAGTAAGTCAGCTGTTCTAGGGCTCCGAACCTCAACAACAGACTCTACATGTGCAAGGCGGCAGATATAAGTGGCTGGTTGATGGCTGTAGGTGCTCCAAATGCGAAAGCAAGTCCCAAAATGTGGAAAGCGGCTGTCCAGGGCACGCCGAAATGCTGCAGCAGGTCATCAATGTGAAAGTCGGCTAGTATAGATGTGCTAGAGGCCTTGAAACACCTCGGAGGTGGCTCTAATGTAGGTGGCTATGCAGCAGTTGCACATAAAACCCTGATTTCACCGATGGAAGGCTCCACAACAACCTCAAATGACCACTCGTGCAAGCGCCTTGTCACTAGGGCGTGATTTCTGGCACATGCATGTTGGCCTGCATGTGCGTAGGACCTTGGGAAAACAAGGAGCAAGGTCATGTGTTGCTTGGTGTGCTAGAACCCTTGGCAATCAATGCCTTGGGGGTAAAATTTGTGGTTTGGACCAAGAAGGGGGCAAAGTACCTTAGTTTTCAAGTTAGGCCATTGGTATGCTTCTAAAAAGATCCCCACTAGAGGGGGCTAGGGGCAAATGGAAGAGGGTGCCATGTGGCACCTTCCAAATGCACCCCCCCTCGAACGACGTGGGCTGGCCGATGGGCTTGGGCTAGAGAAGAGAAAAACGAAGGGATCAATGGACAAAAAACGCTAGGTGATGTGTGAGCTTGTGGGCTGGTTATGTCACCCAACAAAGGGACAAGCTGGTCAGCACGTCAACGGGCTGAAGTAAGCTGTGTGGGCTTCAGGCTTGGCCTTTAGCACTTTGCTTCAAGATGATCTTCCTCTCACCTTTCATTGGGATTCGATCCAATGGAGGAGAACATATGAGTCACTCGCTTATTTATCAAGCTTCCTGGTCTTCCATAGGTCTACCAACGGCTCTTGGCCATGACTGGTTTTGGTCTGGTCATAGATGTCCCCTCTCTCCCTGGTTTACCTTCTTTTGTAGCAGAGAAGGCAGTCATGGATGATAGTTAGGGCCATTGTTGGCGACCCTTGTATCTTCGATGACCACATTATACTTCAATGACTAGATGTCTTTCTTTTTTGGCAAAGAGTTGATATTGCGCCCCCACAAGACTAGTGTCAGATTTGCAGACTCTTTGGGCACTTTGCTAGATATTATTTAAAGAAGAAAAAATCCAAGAAACCTTCAGGTGGTGTCTCCGATTGACAAGATGCTCTAGTGGCACCCTCGGCCCTTGCTTCCTCTCGACAAAGATAGGTTGTGGTTAGAGAAGGTAGACTTTAGGTTCAATTCCGGCAAACCAAGAGGCTCCTAGTCCTCCATCTTACCATGAGCGGCCCCTCTCTCCTTCAACAGAATAGATCCTCCATCTTGATCAAGGATCTTGGGTGGCACCCTCTGTGGGCTATGAGCCTTCATAGAGTTTGTGTCTTCTACCTTTGTCGACACTGCTCCTCAAGGTCATGTTGATAGAGCGTCGACCTCCATTGATTTGGGGATCCTTTCCCCAATAGATTTTTCTCCCCTCACTCCCCTCCACTATTAGAGCTTATGCCAAGACATGAACATAGGAAAGATTTCTTTTACTTGATGCATCCATCACAACCATAGTCAACATCTTCCTTGCTTTGTCTCTGGAATTGGGCATGGTATTTGGAGCAGGCAACATCTTCTAGATCAACCTATAACAATTTGCATATCCAAGAAACCCTATAGAATGAGATACTAATTAATTAAAACAAATAAGAACGAGATACTAAGATCAAGGCTCCAAACCTCATCAAGGCTGAGGCACTTATGTCTGACCATCCATACTTTGCTTGCAAATTCAAGATCGAGAGGCAAGCTCATAGTGTTGACATCCTTGCACCATCATACAACAGTGTTGATGCCAAATCTTGCATCACGGTCTCATGCTCGTACATCTCACCCCCATCTCCCTTGGTGCCTCCAAAAAACGAATCCATCATGTTTGCCACACCCTCGTCCTCCTCTAGAGGATCATCCTCAAGATCATCTTGCTCAAACTGTGGTGGTGGTGCACGTGCTCCCTCGTTGATGTCCTCATCTTGTATAATATAATGATGCCCTTAGAGAATTGCTCCCTTCTCAAAAGAGATTGATAGGAAGGTTGTCATGTGGAATGGTTTGATTCTTAATAATCATGGTAGACCTCTAGGCGTTTCTGATTACATGCATTTATTGTTGGCATCCGTAGAGGATGCCACATGTCAACACAATATGCGTTGGGTACGGGAGGCCCAATGTCACCCCTAGCCGCATAGAAGCCTTGCCAAGTCCCAAAAAGCTGGCGGGACATTGAGGATGGATTTCAACTCTTCATCATATTCAAGGTTGATTTCACTGCACATATGCATATTAATATCCCCTTTACATCCACGTGTTGTGAGTGTGCAATGGGGGCATTCCCTCTCCTCAATTTCTTTACGACACGAGGGGATTGGCACATGTCCCAACAGTGGTCTAGATGTGAGAGGGGTCTCACTTTCTCTATGGGCTCTTGGAAGGCTTTCAAGAACTTTGTATGTGAACCCAGATCTCAAATGGTTAGTGACTTCTTAGAGGACTTTCGAAAACCTTCCAAATGAATGCATATTTTAGATGGTTAGTCAACTCAGAGGAAGCAGAAAGAGGATTGAGCAAATTGACGCAGCCTTACCCTTGGACTAGGTTCTTACAGATGAGAGATGGCACACTCATGTCAGATGGATGGGGGCTTTTTTGAGGACAAACATCTGCTTCAGGTCAAAGGTGTCCAGCGAGATACAGATTGTGATGCCTTGGTATTTGATGTGTACTTTGGGGCAAGTGATCCAACTTCATGGGACGATATCCTCATGGATGCAATTTTTGAGACAATCATTATTCTAAGTCACGTGGAGCAGTGTTTTTTGGCTTCTAGCTGGTATTTAGACCCCCATTAGGAAGATATCCCTCTGGGCTCTTGGAGGGTTTGGCTTTATGGGGGTCTCCTCATAAAGTGCTTGCAGTGGGACCGTAAGGGGATTGGGTGTGGATTGATGCATAAAACTATGAGAAGAGCCTCCTATTCTTCCACTACAATATTAGCAATGCTGGGAGGTTCCAGCTTAGTGTTACGGGCTTGAGGTCCTATAGAGCTCATATTTTTTGCAAGTTTGTAGAAATGTTTTGGAAGGAGGCCCTGAGAGTCTCTTAGGAATATACGAATCACTCTTTTATTTTGGCTTTCTAGGGATTACATTAAATCCGTGGAGGCCTAGGTTTGGGACTCCCTTTTAATGCCCGCATTGCCTCTCTGCTTAGGATTCCATTCAGCATTGCCTATGGGATTGTAGATAGGCCACGGTTTTCTAGAAGAAGTGGATTGCAAAACTTTGGAGAAGATTTTCTCCCTCACCTTTCTTGATCATCTGAGGATTAGTGGCCTAACTCTCTTTGTTTGGGCCTCATGTGTTTTATGAGATGTATAGCTCTATTGGGCGTTTTTTGGTTTGACATCATTTGGTGGAGCCATGCTCTTTGGGTGTTGCTCCGTTGGGTGATTATAGTGAGCATTTCAGCTTGCAATATCTGTTGATCTAGATTCACATAGGCACTTAATGGTTTCCAGGTCCACTCATCTTTCACACCATGGGTATTCTTTGGATAGACATTGTACACACTTTGATGGTCATTTGGTTGAGTGCGTAGGGGTTTTTCAACGCCTTGGTCATGTAGTCTTGAAATGAGAAACACAAGAACAAAACATGTAGAAGAAGAAAGAGAAAAGGGCTTGTCTGTGAAAGTGTTAAAATGAGAAAAAACACCATTGGATTACCTGAAAGTGTATCGGATTATTCTTATTCAAGGCCTTTCCAAGTTGCATGATCTCTCTTTCTGTTGCCTTCAAATAGATCTCCCAACATGCAAAAAACCTAGTCGCATGCATTATGACATGTGGGTAAGAACAAGGAAATATGCACTTCCAACAATGCAAATTATACCTAATGGATATGATACTTTACACAAGCCTTAAACTAAGTAAGATTAAGGCCTATCCAAATTATCACACCCATGAGATATACACTACTACCAGTGCACATAAGGAGTGGCCTAAGGCTTGTGAGACTAACCTACGTAGCTTATGCCTAACTGTCCGTGGACTAGGACTCACAGAGGAGTCACGGCATACAACCAAATCACCTATTTAGGGATCTACTTAGCACTTGTGGATGTCCCCACGTGTCCCACTGCACCCAAGTATAGGGGTGCACATGACATTCCCTCGTTCTTAACTTGGGGGTAATTGCATCGATTCCAAGTAGTCCACCAAAACCTTTAGGAACGTTCGTAAAAAGCTTTCATCTAGACATACCGCTCCATGGGTCCGTCAATCTCTAAACTTGGTGTAGAATTCGCAGCTGCGTTGTCTTGAAGCATATTTTCACTTATAAAGGAGAATCTATTCTGGCCCTATAATTTTTGCATCATCGATCAGTATGGGTTGCTGCTCATCCGTGATATCACTGAGTGTCGGGCCGATATAAGGCTTCAACCACAATATACGTGAAAGACATTGTCTAACCATATGGAAGCCATAACTTCATGGACATGTCGTTGGTTAAACATTGAGTATTACACATACATACAGATGCTGTAAGGGGCCCCACGAAATCCATGGTGATGTCCTAGAAAGGACCTTCTGGGATCAGTAAGGGCATAAGCAAACCTGCTGCCTTCTTATGGGACGCTTTGACTTTTTGGTAGATCTGACATCTCTGCACATAATTGTAAATATTCTTTCACATTTTCGCCCAATAGAAGTAGCGTTCTAACTTCTCCAATGTGTTGTTGATGCCTCAATGGCCATCTACGGGGGTGTCGTGGGTATCATAGAGAAGAGCTTGTTCCTTGCCTTTAAGCACACATAATCTATGCTTGTAGAAAAGCCACCCATCTTGGATTGAATAATGGTCGTCATGGCTAACTAGTATTGAGTGTTGAATTCTGTTGAATCCGCATACTTTGCCTTCAGGCCCCATGAACTGTCTGAATGGATGTTTTCCCATTAAGCGCTTTGACAACGGGGTTCTTCTTTCCAGAGACATATTCAATCATACCCCCAAATTGTTGAAAAATCTGACTCCATCTGGAGTGCCGATCACTCAACCACATGCTTGGCATTGTTTGAAGCGATTTTAGGGCGTGATGATTTGTTTTAACAGTGAAAGTCCGTCCATACAAGAACAGCTTCCAATGCTTCAATACTTGAAAAACTCTGAGTAGTTCTCTGTCGTAGACCCAATAAATTTTTTTGGCGTCATTCAACTTTCAGCTATAGTAAGCCATGGGTCTTTCTTCTTGTTATTACACTATCCCGATGGCCACATTACTCTGCATTTGTGATGACCAGGAGTGGATCATCCCATGACTCTATCTTCATAACTTGAGCTGTGGTGGCCAACCTTTGTAAATCATGAAAGGCATGTAAAGCTATGCCGTTGACTAAAATCTTTTGTTGGTTTGTCTTAACCCCTTTTAATAAATTTGTTAAGGGTGCAGCAGTGGTGGAGAATCTTTTATGTAAGAGCTATAGGCTTGGCAAAGCCCAAGGACCGGATGTCTAGTGCCATCGTGGGGATTGACCAGCTTGTGATGGCCTAAACCTTTTCGGGGTCCGAGTGGATGCCATTTGTACTAATGATATAACCCAGATATTGTATTTCCATTAGTCCAAATTCACTCTTTTTAGCAGTGAGATAGAGCTGATTGTTGCACTAAAGTTGAAGGGCGTTCCACACATCTTTTAAGTGCTGCTTGATTGTAGATGAAAAAAAATCAGGATATCATCCAAAAAGACGAATAGACACACGCCTACGTACTTAGCGAAGACCTGCAACATCATTTTATTGAAGTTGGCCATGCATTCTTGAGACCAAATGGTATAACCACGAACTTGTAATGAGATTGCTCTGTCCTAAATGCTGTATTTGGGATGTCAGCTTGAAGATTCGGACCTGATGGTAACCACTCTTGAGGTCCATCTTGGTAAAGTTCTTTGCACCATTCAGTCGCTCTAAGATGTACACAATGCGTGGCATTGGAAACTTATTGCTGACTATGATCTTATTGAGTGCCCTATAATCAACACATAGTCGTGCTGACTTATACTTTTTCTGTACAAACAATATGAGAGCTGCAAACGGTGATGAAGACGGCCATATGAAGAGTTAATTGCTGTTCTAACTCCCCCCGTCCATAGATTTATAAAGACGATACGAAAACAAACTTGGTTGGATGGAATCTTGTATCAACTCGATATGATGTTCTTCCCGTCTATGAGGCGGAAGCTGTGGTGGCAGATCATCATGGAGCATAATGTGTTGGAACTCCTGGATGAGATCTACTATGGATTGCCCAATGGAGGGGTTGGCTGAACTGCATTCTGCTAGTAGCAGACATAAACCAATGCACACACTACGCCCTTGTAGACAGCACGACCTGCTTGAATATGAGAAATCAAAGGTATACCTGGAATACTCCTATCCCCATGGACAATGACCGGCTGGTGTAGTCCTTTGATGATCGTGAAGGAATGCTGCTGCTGCTGTCATTAGGACACATGTGACTACTCTTGTAACCACAGGATCCCCTATATCATGTCACACCCCAACATGGTTTGCTAAGACACTCGTGTCTAAAGTTAAGACACGGTAGACACTTTAGACATGTATTGTCTTATAAGACACCTTTGGATACTCTTGCAATACAATACTTAAAAACCCTAAATGTTTTACTTTGGAAATTGGACTTTGAGCCGATGACGCAATTTTCTATACATGTGTGGCGCGTCTGCTTCAAAGGGCCGACACCATTTTGGTTGCTAACTAGTAAATCTGGTCTCTTAGCTTTTAAGTCTTGACTCTTGACTCTTGACTACAATGCTAAGTATACTTCTCTCAGCTAGCTAGTAAGTTGTAACCAAGGTCCAAAGCTATATACTTGTATACTTTATATAAGGTTTTTCAAATTGAATATTTATTATTATAAATAAAATGAATAAAATGACATGTCTTAAGTATCTTATCTTTAAGACACTTTAGATACCCGTGTTTGAAGCTTGTCTAACGTGTAGCGTCTTAACGTGTCTTACAACCATGCACCCCAACAAAGGCGTGAGGATGAAATCCCGCTGGAAAGAGGCCTTTTGACAGAGAAAATTGAGTGGCCTTATGCGCGATCTGTGTGTGTAGCCTGGGTGTGAACCAGTCCACAGCAAGCTCGTGAGGTATTAGGATGCACCCCTTCTTCTTGGCTAGCTGAGGGGAGATAGCCATCTTCTAAACTCCCCATATCGAATAGGACAACAAAACTCTATAAGCTTTGATGAGGGCCTTCTTCTGCTCATTGAGGTTGCCCTCCTTCTTACCTTCAAAGACCACCGGTGGAACAACATTCAAAGTAGGCAGTATTGCATTTGTAGCTGATGCTGGTGGGGTAGAATACTACCGTAGAGGCAACAATCGAAGCCGGTGCTTTTGCAAAATTTTCGGCCAACCACTTTGGGCAATCTTTCTTCCCATGCCTTGCAAGATGATGGCAATGGAAAGGTTGATGCTCCACGTGGCACTGCTTCATTTCGTCAAGCTGGCAGTAATCTCCTATAATACCCGCTTTAGCCTTTTCTCTTGGAGTCATCTTTGGCTTAGACTCCTTCTGACCAGATGGCTGCCAGTGGTCTTTCGTCTGATATTGACTGTCCTTCTGCTAAGGGCCTTACCTGCTGTGTTTGCGGATTGCTGTTGGGCTTTGGGTCCTACTAGACTTGCTTTTGCTTTCCACTGTTCGGCATCATCTCTTGATTCTAAGAAAGGGTAAGCGCATGCTCATAGGCGAGCGTGTTGAAATTCCGAACGGGAAAACGGGTGTTGGAGTCCAATTCTCTGATGAATTGGTTCAGCTGCTTGTTTTCGGACATGCCTAATTGCTATGCTAGCATGATAATCCTATTGCTATAGCAACACAAGCAAGCCATTCTGGGAGAGACGAGCAGACTCATCATCTAGGTTTAAGCGTATACTGAGGCAGCAAAAAACGAGCTTTAAGATCGGACATAAACATATCCCATACGAAATTAGTGACATGTGTGCTAGGGTCGGTATGGCTACTGGCCCAATGCTGCCACCACGTAACTGCCTCACCGGTGAGATGAGAGGCTGCTAGGTGGACTTTGTCTTGTAAGATAGCTGAGTGGTCACACTTACCGTCATATTTTGTGAAGTTCGGCATGGGCCGTGTGAGGTGAGTGACCTTGGCTAATGTTGAGGCTGGTGTGACTACGGGAATAGCTGTGCTCATGCTAGCCCGCATAGTAGCCAACATTTTTTGTTGCTAGAGCAGCAAGACTTCTCGGTCCAGCTTGTGATACTTCTCGGCTGCCATCTGGTTGCGTCTAATTGCCTCCTCATGCTTGCGCTCTTTGTGCCATCAATAAGAGCAGTTTTATAAATCCTGAGATTCCTCTTCTGTCTTCTGGTCTTGCTCCCTCCTTTTCTTTGAGCTGCTTCCTTGTCTCCTCCAACTGTCTTCTTTTTTCTTCTAGCTACGATGAGTTTTCTTCCAACTGGGACAGGAGGAGTCGATTTTGTTCCATAAGCTTCTCCAACATTTTTTGATTGCTCAGCGGAAGCTGAGCACTCAAGAATTGTTGTTTTCTTGGAAGTCTTACTTCTCAAACTCTTCTCTTCTTTGCTGCTCCATGGCGCTTGGATGTGTGGCCTTTCAGGATCTCAACACAACCTTGCACTTGCGGCTATCAAGCTGGATTACAGACTGAAACTCTGATACAAATGTAACATGCCGAAACTCTGATACAAATGTAACATGCAAAAGTGGACCTCCTAGTGTATTAGGAGTTTCTTAGAACATCTAGAGAGTACAACTTTGAGGGAAAGTGGTCTATGGACGTGCCATGAGAGTGAAATCATCTAGTAGCTCTTGCATACCAGCAGTCCTTATCTCCTATTCTGTTCAAAAACTGTAGATGAGCAAGATTGTGTGCCGCACGCCAATGCTTAGTAGGAACTTGATTACCTAGCAAATTTTCAGGTATGGAACAAAGGGGACACTGATATCCAGCAAAACCTCAACCAAGAGTCTTTTGTTTCTTGCATGCCCAACATTCTTTGAATCAATCTTTTGCCAGATCTTGATCTCCTGAAGCAAAATTAGAATCAAGGTTGCATCTAAAATCACGATTTACATCTGCCAGTAGCAAATTGCCTCTGCAACGCTCCCAGCTACTATGGTTGTGTTTTGTTGCCAGGCATTCCATATATTCTTCACAAATTGCTGTTTGGTATCTTGATAGGCTCATCATCTCTTTTAGATTCAGCTTGACCCAGTGCAAAATTCATTTCTATTTTTATTTTTTTCATGAAAGAGACTTCTATTAAGTTTGAAAACAGCCTGGAGAAGTTTGGGGTACACAAGCATGGAATGTCTAGAAGCAAATCCCAAGTCACATGCAAGGGTAGCAACACGTTCAGTCAACAAGCTGGGTGATGAAATCTCGTAGCAATCTATAGATGTACTCAATTGTTTGTGATTTGGAGCATGCATGGAGAGGCTATGGCTGAAATTTCAGCAAGCAAAACGATCATCGATCTCGTTTAAGATGATGAAAACATGCTGCAATTTTCCCGTAGGGTGATAGGGGCCTGAGGGGTAATACGAGAGCACACGGTGGATGAAACCACATTAGAAAGGAGTTGTTTTGGCAGAAGTGAAGTTCCATCAAGTGGAAGCTTGAGATAATACGAACATAGCAAGATGAGGACGAATAGAGCTCGTTTGCAAGGCAAAACATGCATGGACTGAAAGAAAAGTAGGGGAGGCTCATGAGATTGTGATGCCCTTTGACAAATACACATGTAGGATGCACACATAATGAATTGGTGCAAATGGAATGCCAATCACTGGCTACAAGGGATGCACCAAAATGAAAATGCAGCAATGGACCGTAAACCCACAATGCACCTCACATGGAGCAAACCCAAGCTAAGGAGGTGGGAGGGAGAAACTCCTTGAGAAGCTTCCTAGTGGCTTCTTATAGAACCAAGGCTCATCTGACCCAATGTGGCAACAGATTGCGAAGGCTGACATGCATGTGTAGATTACTAGAAGTTTTGAGGGCTGTCGAAGTCTTGTGATAGGTGTTATCCACAGAAACTGTTACTACCAAATACGCAGGATATAAAAATATAACCAGCGTAAATATGAAGGATCTCGTTGCAATCAGGTTTCCATCATAACGGTCTTGGAGAATCTTTTTAAGGGAACATATAGAAATTGCAAATGTTATTTTTATGTGGACCTCAGGGAAGACTTGTTCCTGTGTAAGTGTAAATCTAGGAAAGTTTGCTCATGCTTATGGGTTCATATCTTTTGGGACGGATAGAGACTCCCTATGTACTTTTTTAGATTTGTGTCTGCTCTGATTTCTTCAGGAATTGAACATGCTAGGAGAGTTCGTAAATGAAGTAGAAGGTTCATCTTTCAAAGCAATAAATGCTTGGGATGAGGCGTATTATACTGGCTTGATGAAAGCAAAGATGCTGGGCTTGAATGCACGGGTATGCTCGATTGGTCTGATTTCTTTGGTTTTGCTTCGTGAAGAGTATTTTTGTCATCTTTCTTTCTACATTTATTTAAATTTGTCCATTAGGGGAAAGCTATGAGATCAACTTTTCTCAGGTATAAAATCCTTAACTTACAGGTGGTAGCATCGTACTTTCCTTTGGCACAATGCATAGAAGGATTAAAACTCATAACGAAGTCTCTTTTTGGTGCGGATCTCAAGCAAGTGCCTCTTGCACATGGAGAGGCTTGGCATCCTGAAGTTCAAAAATTTACTCTGCATGATCCTCTGGAGGTACTCAAGTTTCAGGAGATCCAATATACTAATGTTTTGGACTTGTTCTCAAGCTCAAGGAGGTTGCTTTCCCTTCATGTCTTGCAGAAGGAAACTGGGACAATAATAGTCTGCTGTTCTGCTATATCTACTCTCAGTCTTGGGAGCTTGAAAGCTTATCTAGGAACAACCTTGATCCATTCCAGTTCCTTGTAGATAGTTTACTCTTGCTCCTCCACAATGTCCTAGATAACTTTCTTCTGATGTTTGGGTTTGTTGAAACAGGGAGACCTAGGACATCTTTATCTTGACCTTTATTCTCGTGAAGGGAAGTTTCCGGGGTCTGCACATTTTGCAATAAGAGGCGGCCGGCGCCTGGCTGCAAATGACTACCAGTTACCTGTGAGAACCTTCTCACTATAGTAGTTCAAGTTTTCCTTTTGAAACGTGAATGAATTGATGTGGCGACAAGAACTTGAATATACAGTCTGCCTCTTCGACTTTATTTCTACCCTGGTTTTCGTAAGGCATCAACAATCTCAAGTGAGATTAAAGGTCCCCATCAGGGCCTGCTTTCAAAGGTGGAACAATGAGAATGTAAATTCTTGTACCGATTTTTGCATCCAAGATATCAATATGGACAGGGATTTTCCTTTCTGACTATAAGGAAGCTTGAGAATACATGTCTGCAAGGTGATGAAGTGTGCCTGTGATAGGTTTTCTGCTTTCTTCACTGTGAAGCGATAAGTTTTTAACCTCTGGAATTTCCTACAGATAAGTTTCTTTTCATGAGCTCTGATCTAGGGTTTTTCTCATAATTATACTCAATAAAGCTATCTTGGAGATGGGATTCTATGTAAGAACATTGAATACCAAAGTTGGATTTCTACATGACTGCTGGCTGATTCTTTCTATTATCATGGAAACCTGGCCTTAGCCTTGGTATATTGTTTCCTTCTGTAGGACTTGAAGATTTCTGTTCTAGTTCCTTGTTGAGTGGCCAGCTAATGTATGGTACTTGGGTTTTGTATTTCCATTGGTCCATTCACAGTGTGGATTGCGTCTTGACAGCTTGTTTTGTACTAATCTGAATTGAATGAAATTAAAGTATGGACCATGTGATGGGCTATGTTTTCAAGTGTGGGACTCGTAGCTTTGGAAGTGGTGCTGTGCATCCATTAACTTGTGCATGCTGACACAGAGTTGTGAAACCGGCCTTCAATAACTAAAAGGGCAGTGATCTTCTTCTACTCAGTCATAAACTTCATAAATAGCCACAATGCAAGCTTCAGTCACTTCAGTCACTTCAACCCTGCACTGTTCCTCTCCGCAAATCCTCTACCTGTCTTCAAGGCATGTAATCCAAGTACACCACTAGAATTCCCAGTGGCAAGGCATACTCAGGCATTCACTTGTGATCTGATCCAACTGAGAGGCATTCAGGCATCCAAACCACTGGCAAACTGAGCTCAAGGAAGCCTCAAGGCTATCACATGCATCCACATGGTCCCTCAAGGCTATCACATGCATCCACATGGTCCTTACGCCTACCACAGGATCACTCTTGCCTTTGGGTGCTTGCTAGAACCTGTAGGAGTCTTGAAAGGATTGCAAACAACACGCATGCACTGCAAAAATTTGCAAAGCAAGAAAGAACAGTAGTCATTTTACATCACTTTTCACGTCCTAGAATGACTTCTGACACTTTTCACGTTCCAAGGCTAGCATGCACTTCTAGAAAGTGTCAGAAGTCATTTTTGTAACTCAACCTACGCTTAACCTGAGGTTAACCATGGCTAAGTGTTGTAATGGTTTGGTCGTGAGGGATTGGCTAGAGGAAGTGCTCACTTCCTAGAAGTTCCTAGGGGCAAGGCAAAGGCTCTAAAAGAGGGGTCTAGGTGCACCACTAGGTCCTAGGGGCAAGGCAAAGGCTCTAAAAGAGGGGTCTAAAAGTTGGGCCCAAGGACAACCAACGTTGTCCTTGGTAGCGAAGAGGTCAGGGAAATCTTTGAACATTTATAGAAACTCATCTTTCTCACTTGGAGTGAGGTCAGGGGAAAGCATAGATTCAAGTTATTAAGGACTAGCTGTTACCTTTTCCGTGGGTGGCGCCATTTGTCATGCATGTGTATGCATGCCCTTCCTCCACCTTCCATCTCTCTCCCCTCACTCTCCCAAAAGTGCTGGACGTTTTCAATTGTTCTTTGTGCAGTTTTTGAGCTGTTTCAAGCCTGTTTCAGCCGTATTAAGCTTGTTTCGGCTGTTCCAAGGCTAGCACGCACTTCTAAGAAGTGTCAGAAGTCATTTTAGATCACCTTTCACGTCCCCGTGACAGTTGTGTGCACATGCATGCTCAGATGTGCAAACATACCCACACAGATGCTTGGAGATATTGGCAGAGGTAGTGGCATTGACACATAATGACACATAGACAGGAATGTACGCCCATGCCCTAATGCACATACATTTGTGAAATTACAAATGCTGGCGGTCATTCACAGGTGCCCATATATAATTGGTATCTAAATAGCTTTGGTGAGGGCTGATCGTCGAGAAAGGAAGTTAGTAATATGGCGATATTGGTGCTCAACCTGGTGAGTTTGTCTAGGCTCCTTTGTGCTCTCTAGGAGGTAGCTCATTGTCTGGTGAGCGCCATCATCACGTCAGTCATGTGTGACATGTCTCCCTAAGTTGAAGAGTAAGGAGGACATATCTGCGGTTCTCATGTGTGAGTCAACTCAAGAGCAAGTCTGTCATGTCGTGTTCTCTGGATCCCAGCTGCATCATGTCCCTGTGACCTCTTGTACGGATCTCCTAGGTGGAAGAACTCTGTGATCGTCCTTTGGTTGGACTCCAGCAGTTCCCTAGTCTTGGCTTTGTAGTCGAAGGAGTGTTGGCTTTATGTCAGTCGGCCTTGAATAGGAAAGTCACCACATGTCGCTGATCGAGATGGCCCATAAAATATGACAATGGTCCAAATCCACTCTTGAATAGCTAGTAGCGCCATCCACATATCTCATAGTTTACAGGCCATAGTAACTCTTTGAATCAACCTCTTGCACGTCAGATATGTCTCTCATGTGGGATGCCCTCTACTTGTCCTATCTCAATTTGTAGTGGGTGAGAGGACACACAGATTTGCCCAGTCCAAACCCTATCCGAGTATAGCCAAGGGGATCGATAAAACCCTCCTTAGGGATCTGCCAGCAGTGATCTCTGTAGAACTTGTGTTTTGCCGAAGCTCATGGAGAGAGATATGTGATGAGGCACATGTTTTATTGCACTTGCAACGGATTGAACACCTCAGGATCCTTCACAATTTGTAACATTTGAGGCTGGATACTTTGTAGGATTTGTGCAATTTGTGAAACAGCCAGAGCTTTACTCTACAAAGAAGGGCCTAAAGAGCGATATGTGCTGAGGAGCTAAAGGGAAGGTGGGGAGGTGCTGAGCGGAGAGGAGTGGATGATAGCAGGGAGGAGTGCATTGGAGCAGAGTGAGAAAAACTTGAGTGAACTGGAGCAAAGAAGCTTGAGCGGAGAGGTGGGAGAGGATGAAGCGAAGAGGTTTGAGCTAGAGGGGACGGACCAGGCCAGATTGAGCAAAGAGGCCTGAGCTAGAGTGAGCTGAAGAGCAAAGAGGTTTGGGAAGGGGCGGAGAGGCTTGAGTTGGAGCGGAGAGGCCTAAGTGGAGATGCTAGAGCGAAGAGGCATGAGTATACATGCTGAAGTGTAGAGGTTTGGGACAGAGCAGAGCGGTTGGAGGGGCTTGAGTGGAGAGAGAAAGAAAGATTCATGAAAGTCTTTGAAAGACCGAAGGGTCTATGTGAATGGGGGGGGGTCACTAAGTGCGCAAGACGAATACAAATATGAATATCTGAAAAACCCATGGAAAAAAAAAAGAATATACAATGTGGTATCACTGTGATGGTCCTCTGTATGCTGTCTAAGAGGCCTTATCTACTGGGGCTGGCTGAGAATGGATAGGAGGGTCTTAGCGACAGTGGCTCCGATGGCTGCTGGTGTTGTTGAGAGATAAAACTTGTGATAGTGTGCTCTTGTCAAACGACTTGCCTAGTCCTTTGTGGCCGCCTCCTAGTAGCTCTCCATCAGACTCAAGTGCCACTATCACCCTAGTCGGATGTGTCCGTAGGCCAATGAACATAAAATGAATATCTCCGAGCCTCGTATCTTTCTATCTGGGTCTTGACTACGTTATCTTACTGGGGACTGGTGTGTCTTTCTCTCTGGGTCTTGACTACGTTATCTTACTGGGGACTGCTAGTCCATGCTATTTGATCGAAAAACACTAGCAATAACCCTTTGTTTGGACTCCTTGGGCTTCACGATCTCGCTTTTGTATCGTGAGCAATTGGTCTTTGTGTTGTATAGCCTCATGAAGGAAATCCACTACTAGTCGGATGGACTAGGAGGCTTGAGAAAGAAAGAAAGATGTATTAACGTCCTCGAAAGGCCTCACAAGACTATGAGACAAAGTATTGTATCAGAGTGACTCATGCCCACACAAGCCACAAAGGGTTGAGGCAAAGGGCTCGCCAAGACCCTTTGCTGTGTACTATACTACACTACAATAAAAAATACGAAACATAAACTCAAGTCCAAAAGTAGGGAAGTAGGAGTCAAAAGACATATCTAGGTGTCATGGTGTCTCTCCTGTGGGCCGCAAAAATGTCTCGTATGTGTGTCTGGCTGGTCATCTCACGCTATGGTGAGGGGCGTGGTCTTCGAGCTCTTTGTATTCGGTGGGCCATATCGATAGTGACACCTTTGGTCAGACGGTCTTCTCCAAATAGAGCTCTAATGTGCTGGACCTCCATCGTGCATGCTCTGGTCCGTTGTTGCATCATGAGTGGCTCTTGCGTCTCTGGCTGTACCCCTCCTCATCGTCGTCTCATCCCATTGGTCACTGCCCTCATGTTGTCGATCTTCCCCTCTTTTACCCCGACATGCTCAAGAGCATACTAGAATGTGTAGAGTTTGTGATGTGTCGTTGAGATCGATCTAACATTGTCTCCCGCTGGGCAGATTTGACGCAAAATGGTCTCTCTATGGCGTCTCATCTCCATCAGAAAGAGACCGATGCAAACATGGTTCTGGAAGTGAATCAATCTGGAGAGAGACCCGAAGCCATGGCCCTCTTGGAAGAGGCAGTGATAGCATCCCCAGATCTCATAGTTAACGGGTAGGTACATAAGAAATGCTCCTCCATCTCTATCTCTCCCAAGGTGTATAGTCAGCAAACTCGCTGCTCCCTAGGTGTGTCAACGGCTCTCCCTGCCTCAATCCTCAATTGATGGGATAAGACTTGCATCTATCCAGTGGCAATCCTAAGGGCATGTGAAACTCGCTTGTCCTTCAGATACTGGGGTTTGATGATCACTCCATCCTTTGACACTCTTAGGAAATGGTCGTGATAGAATCGGGTCTCAGTGGGGAATTCCTGGTCCCCTCCCCATGTCCATGACGTATAAAGCTGGAGCAGGTCTAACCATATGATACGGTTGATCTCATCTCGCGGGATCAGAGGATCAGAGGAGCACTCAAGCTATACTAGAAGGGGTGGAGATGATCCATCTGAATGTCTTGTTTGTCAAACCATTTAGGAATGCATGCATACCAGGCCATGCAAGCCCCACTCTCAGCTCATTGCACAGATGACTCCAGTGCCACTCTCAGTAGCCTCTATCTAGGTAAGGCTTAAACCCTGTGGAGATAGGTTACTGTCTGGAAGATAGCATCGATCCCAAGCAGTGTCATAACGAACTCTGCCTGTATGATCTGGTGGGGGATTTAAACTTTCTCCAGGATGAGGGGGATTTAAACTTGCTCCAAATCAGCCTGGATCCCATAGTCACCTGCAGTCTCTTGAAGCGTCGCCACTCAGTCAATGCCATGGTCTCATGCATTTTTGGCTCAGTCTTCTTGAAGTCAGTGGATCACGAGTGGGCAATATAAGTCAAGGGAGTACTTTTTTGAGATAATGAAAGATTCCATTCTTGATGTTGGGGCTGATAATGCAGTGTGTGTATGGCAATGCATCTAACTGTGTGAGAGCATGACAATTGGTGGAGGAAGAGTGGCCCCATGTTTTCTATACTTCATGTACATGCCATTGTCTTGACCTCCTATTTGAGGACATTGGACAGCTTGCATGGGTGAAGCCAATGTTGGCACATGCCACTATGATTGTTACATTTGTTACTCAGAAGCACACTGTGTTAGCATTCTATAGAAATTTAAGCACAAAGGAATTGGTGAAACTTGCACAAACTCGGTTTGCTTACATGTTTACCATGTTAGCAAACTTGTTGGGGATGAGAGAGTATACAATGGATTGCATTGCATGGTTGTTAGTGATGAGTATTGCAGGAAGAAGGTCTCATGCAATGTGAACATGTCTTCCATTGTATTAGGTGCTTCATTCTAGTAGGATGGAAGAGTCATTGTGATGATTTGTGGACCTATTTTGGAGATTCTTCGCCTAGCTTTGGGGGGTAAAATTAGGGTCATGTATGATTCAGCCCCATGGGCTGAACCATACTTAATTGTAGTTCCATACCTGTATGCGTTTGCTGTATGGTAACATATGGAAAAAACTATGGTGCCAGGATCCTTTAAATTTATAACATTTGAGGAAGGATACTTTGTAGGATCTGTGCACTTTGTGAAGCAGACAGGAAAGGAAGTTGAGATCTTTAAAAAGCATTAAAATGCGTTTCTGACAGGGTCAGGTGCAGGCACAGTCAAATGATGTATCAAGAAAATGACAAGTCAAGTAAAGACCATTGGGAGCTTAGTGCTACAGAGTGATGCATATGAAGTTGCTATTTTGCAATAGTTCCAAACATATGCGTATGTTTGGTAGGGAAAGACCTTTGAAATATGGACGCTTGTTATAATGCAGACATATGTTGGCTGTTAAAATGTTTTTTGATTTGGGAGTCGGGACAAATAGCCAATTTTGACTTTTTTTGTCATTTCGCCTGATTTCGTAGAGGCAATTTAGGCTTCAACCTCTCCCACACTCATGTGCGTCAGTCATCAATGTTTTGGGTCCTTAGAAATTGAACATGACATGGATTCTATGGCATTTTGCAGCATAGGTGGGGAGATTAGGTGGTAGGGTTTGAGCTACGTATGTTATCAAAGCATCTGCCAACACATCGTACTTGCAAATGTTTGATACTACAAACGTATGTATGGAACTATGGTTCTGCATTTTGTTTTTCAGTCGCATGAATCATGTTAGATCTCCAGTGGACTTGAATAACTTGTTTTGTTCAGGTCATAGTGCTACGGATGACTTGTCCGCCTTGTATCTCTTTTTCAGGAATTTGGGATTTATATGTTGCCTTAGCACTTGCTAAGGATTGTTAGAACTAACCCCCTCACATTAAGTGGACATGTTTGAAGATAGAGCTGCTGCTGTTTGTGTTCTTCTATAGTTGTCTTTGAATGGACTGCAGCACTTACTATAACATTTTGAATGTTTAGCTACCTCGTTTACAAATGAACATGAAGACATATTACATCCACAGTGCTTGAAGACGGTCTTCATTGCTATTACACAGAATTATAAGTTTGCAATATGTCTTGGTGGTTTTCCATTTACTTCTACATACTTTGGGCAGGTGGTAGCTCTTGTCTGCAACTTCTCCAGTCCTCATATATCCTCTTGCCCCTTGCTGAATCACTGGGAGTTGGAAACACTCTTCCATGAGTTCGGCCACGCCCTTCATTCACTGCTTACACGAACTGTAAGTCCCGCCCCCCCCCCCCCCACCCCCCCCCCCCCCCCCCCCCACACACACACACACACATCCCCCTCCCCTTCTCCTCTCCTCTCCTCCTATAGTGGAGGGATCTGAAATTCTAATGGGTTTGGATTATTTTTCTATCTTTGATGTTTATACAGGATTATCAACATTTTTCTGGTACAAGAACTGTGCTCGATTTTGTAGAGACTCCTTCAAATCTCTTGGAGTATGTAAAATTTCATCTCCTTGCTTTTAAATGAACAGAGTTTGTCAGAGCGAGTGACCTCGTGCAAACGTGTGTGTGCTTTGCTATCACATAATATGTGAATCCTTAAATTTACTAGTTTCAACTTAAATTTATAGTACGAAGGCTGATGTCACGGTTTTTAGTTTCAACTTAAATTTATGGTACGAAGACTGCTCTTATGTTTTTAATTATGCGTGAATAACATAGGCTTACAGTGGCAACTATTATTCTGGTAGTGTGGCACTTGCTGAATGGTGGTCAGATTTATGTGGATGATTTGAGATAACAGTGCAATTTAAAGATGTTCGAACCATGTTGAGTTTTGGGGTAGAAAAATCTGTATTCACGTTTGATGAATAGTTCACTTGAATTCAAATATGTGGAATAGTCAAGGTCGGGATCTGATCTAAGGGATTCTCTGCTTACTTTGTAATGAAGTGTTTCACAGTTTTCTGTGATATGAATATGACTGTCATTACTGTCTGATAATCTTATAGTATAGTCCTTCTATGGTTGCAAATAGTGCAAAATTTCTAGTGACGGAAGCTTCTGTTCAGAATTATTAGGATCAAGGTAGGGAAGAGTCTGCTAGAGCTGGCACACTTGAAGCCAACCTGCAACTCATTTTCAGAATATCCTAGAACAAGTAACACATGAAAGTACATAGCAGATCCTCATACACAGACCAGAGATGATGCCATGTATGCTATATGATAGTGTATGTCCATGTTGGTGGAATCAGAGATCTGAGTCTCACTTGATGCACCGTTCACTAACATGGAGTTCACGACTGTGCTTCTTGTCCTTCATAAGGGTAATGCTCGGGCTCGCATGTGCTTACCCCCTCCTTCTTTATTACTTTGTGAGATATGATTGGGGATCACATTACCTCAGCCCTGCAGGGTGTTTGGGACTTTGGTGATCTGTTCGACTCAATTACATATGGTCTTATTCATCTTATTCCAAAGAGGGTAGTAGAAATTTAGTGTCTCAATGGAGACCTATTACTCGGCCAAAGCAATCAGTTTGCGGTTGCAACCCTTACTTCTAGATCTCATTCATGATATGTAGACGGGCTTTGTGCATGGGAGAAGCATCTTTGACAATATCTTCTCATTTTGGGAAGCTTTTGAGTGGGCTATGCAGAGCGGCCAAAGGCTCACCATTCTACTCCTGCTAAGGTCGTTGCAGAGTGAAATCCGTGACACGTCGCTCCATCCATCTCTATCTCAAGTGGCATTCTCGCCTTCATTTGTCTGATTTGTCTGAGTAGAGTGTCTTTGTGTCGCCGCATCTCCATCAGATGAAGACCGACACAGACCTGGTCTTGAACGTGGATTAGTTGAGAGAGTGACCCAAACCCAAGCCCCCCTGGAATAGAAATGGTACCGCCCCCGAATCTCATAATAAGGAGGACAAGTGCATAGGAAGTGCTCCTCTGTCTCTTCCTCTCCCAATGTGCAAAGCCTGCATATCCGCTGCTCTCTAGGTGTGCTTATGGCTCTATCTACCTCGATCCTCAAGTGATGGTGGGATGAGACTCGCATATGCTCAATCCCAATTCTTAATGCATTTGGGATGCATCTATCCTCCAGATTGGCGGGTCTAATGATCAGTCCACCCTTTGATACTCTAAGAAAATGGTCATTATAAAATTGGTTGGTGGGAACTCTTGGTCCCCCCGCCCCCCCCAAAGTTGGTGACGTGCCATAGACTACTTCTAGGCCTGAGGTCATCAATTTGTGGGGGGGTATGTTGGGACAAATCGATGTAATGGGATCATACCAAGGGTCATAAGGTCTATGATTGTGAGTGTGATCACATGAGTGTGTGAACACGTGTGTGTGTGTAGGTGTGATTGTGGCGGGGGGGCAAGGAGGGGGTGCGGGAGGTTGAGCGGAGGCGGGGGGCAAGGAAGGGCAGCAAGAGAGTAGAGAGATGAGATCAATCGTAATTTCACGGGATGAGATCAATTGTATCGTACAATTAGATCTACTCCGCCTCTTCTCATCCCCCCTGTCGCCCCTCCCTCCTCCCCCACCCTCTTTTCTTCTACCCCGCCCCCTTTCAGCCCTCCCCTTCCCCCTCTCTTTTCCGTGTGAGCCCTCTCCCCCCTCCTCTTTTCTTTTCTTTTTCCTGTTTCCCTCCCTTCATCCCCCCTCTTTTCCCGAGATGGACAGAGCCTTTTATTTCAGTTTGAGCCGGTCTATCACCCTTGATTGACGAAAGGCATCCGTTCTTGCAGTCAATCCCCATTTACTTTTAGCAGCCACAAGATCATGTACTTCTTCAAAAGATGAGTTGCCGCAACTCCAAAAAGATGTGGAATTGGAGTCTTCCACCACCTTCTTTGCTCGCATCTATGGGTTCCATCCTTGCAGACTACAAGCGAGGGACTGGATGCTTGTTGTTTAACCTTTGAATCTTGTTCCACATCTTAAAGATGTTCATTTGTTGGGGACGTAGTGTCTTCCAGGTGGTCTCTGATTCTTAAGAGGCTGCAAGCAATGTGCTCTAAGCCGGCCCATTGCACTTGGGCTCTAAGAGGATTTCTTTTGGAACCTTTCACGCTGGACTTTGACCGAGTAGAAGAGGATAGTTAGGTCATTTCTCTATTCATCGGGTTCTCGGGACTTCCTCAGGTGTATCAGCGGCTCCTCGCCTCAATTGGAGCTACCTTCAAAGTGGTCATAGAGATCCCTTCTCCCTGGTTTACCCTCTCTTTAGCAGTAGGGGCGATTAGATCAGATTCCTAGTGTTAGGGTCATCGTTCAGGACCCTAACTATACGATGACCATACCATGCTCCAACGCCCTAATGGTTCGTTCTTTTAGTAGAGAGTCGAGATTGCAGGCAGACATGACCAGTGTAGGATTTGTAGGACCTTTGGGCATTTTGCCACGGATTGCCCAAGAAAGAAGAAGAGGCCCAAAAAGCCTTCTGACAGAGTGTTCTATCGGCACCGCCTTCACATTTAGCATGTGCCGCACAACAGGCACCCATTGTACGTATTGTCCCTTGATGGGTTCTGCTTAGAGTCTCTGCTCCTCCACCACTTGCAAATCAGGAGGGACTCTCAATCATCTGAACTTAGCCTTGATCGGGGCTCTTTTCAATTTTGGTTTCAACTAGTGATATTCATGATACGCTTAGGCTACGACCAGAGTTGTACCTGAGGCTACTATGTTACCCCTTGCACAACGCAAGAGACTATTGCTATGGATGCTGCCCCGATTGCAGTTTCTTACCTTGACTAGGCCTTTACTATTGATGATTCAGTCTTGGATAGGACCAGTGTTGGAGCCTATGCATATCTTCATGGTCATGGTACTTCCAAGCAGCCCCATTCTTCGTCCTCATCTCCCCTCATAGATCGAGGGAAGGAGTAGTGCATATTGTTTCACCAGCTTCAACTGCGGGGATTTTGTGTACCTTGACGCTAGGGCTGCTTCACAGGAACTCTATTGTGCCTTGTGCCTTGTGAAGCAGTTATTGGTATTCCTTTTGAAAGGGTGTCTTCCTTTTGATCTAAAGAGCTCAATAGCTCGAGCAAAAATCAAATACAAACTGAAGCAAATTGAGAGCTGGGACTCAAACCCAAGCCCGACACCATGGTGGCTCGTCTGTGAGTGGTGAAAATATCTTGGACCTGTGTCTATCGGTTAGGCCGTACCTCAATAGAGTGTGTTCTAGTTTCTCTTGTTGGAGATATCATAGCCAAAGAGTGTGTTGATGTGATGTGTTGGTGTGTAGTACTAGGAGATCTAGTATGAGTTCATGTGTGAGTGCCACGTGTCACTATGGGACTTATCCCATATGCACTTGGTGCTAATGTGTGAGTGTGTAGCCTACACAATTGGCTCTGTGTGTGTGTGTGTGTGTGTGTGTGTGTGTGTGTGGATATGTTCTAGTCTCATGGTGTGAGAGAGAGATCCCGTGCTAGCCCTTGTGCTCCCACGCTATAGCTACTTGTTTCTCCCTCAGTTTGATGCCCGTTTTGTGTCCGTACCTTCTGTCAGAAAATTCAAAAAAATAAAATAAAATTTTGTACTGTAAAAAATCTGTACGATTTTGTCCGTACAGCCAAGGAAATTCTGTACAGTTTTGTCCGTACAGTTGGGAAAATCCATACAGTTTTGTTGTCAGGAATTTTTTTTTATTCGTACTGTCAAAAATCCGTATGATTTTGTTCGTACAACCAGGAAAAATCTGTACAGTTTTGTACCTGTTGTGCTTTCCTCCTTGTGAAGCCTTGCTGCTTCCAAGCCTTTTCCTTAACTCGAATGGCGGATTATTCCTATGAGAAAACCTTTCACAAAGACAAGTCGGTTTCCAACAAGAAACAAAAACAGGTGATGGATTCAGATGATTCCCTTCATGACTTTGCTGAGGCTCAGCTTGTTTATGAGGTTATGCATGAAGGGTTTGAAGATACCCGCAAAGGTTGGGAAGATCCACTTCCCACCACTGGCATTATGGTGGAAGTGGATTATATATTTGATCCAGTTAAGGAGTATGCAAAGCATGCCATTATAATTTTCTTCCCAGGATGGATGCCTGCTGTAGTAGATGTTGGGAATTGGTTGACTCGAACCCTGGGTGGTTCTTATGTCAAAAAAGTTCATTGTGCAGCGAGGGGCTTTTTTGATGAGGAGCACTGTCAGGTTTTGCTGGAGCACTCTCCTCTGTTCTATGGCCAGTAGATGGTCCATGTCTTGCCCTGGTCTCCCTACCCGGGATTATTAGGCATTGATTCGGCATCGTTGCTTTGTTTGGGTAGAAGTTGTGGATTTTCCTCAATGCTTGTCTTCTCTTCTACCTAAATTTGCAGCTTCCCTCGGTAAGGTGGTATGTCCACCGCAACCCAATGGAAATTCGAATCGCTTCTGCATTTTGTGGGATACGGATTATCCCACTCCAGCTTCATATTCGGTTATTGTGAATAATGTTTCCATGGGGAGTGCCTTTTACAAGCTCAAGTGGGGGCTATTTGCAGGTGCTTGCTTTGAATGCAAGCAATTTGGGCACATGGCTTCACAATGCCCTTCCCGACCTCCACGGATGCCAGTGCAAGCTGAAATGGTTCAGTCTTTGAATAAGAATGCAAATGCCTCTTCTGTGGTAAAAAACAAAGGGGTCAAACAGTTTTTCTTTGTTCAAGACAAAGGCAAAGCCGCGGCTGTCTCAAATGGTAATGCTTCTTTTCCAGTGCCTTTGTCCTCTCCACCTCAGCGGAAGGGGGGAAAAATTTTGACTGATGGATGGCAAACTCCTCACAAAGTGATCTCCCCCAGGTGACCTTTGCCTTCTCGGACTTGGAGTGGTGCATCCTCTCATGGGAAAACACCTGCTGAAACCTTTGGTGTTGGCTTGACCTGGGCTGCTGTGACTGCAAATCGGACCTTGTTTCCTGAAGAAGTTGCTGCAATTTTGTCCTCTCCTCAGGCTGATGCTTCATCCTAGGGCAGAGGCCTGGACATTGATGTGGAAATGCAGACGTAGACAGCCCGTTAGTTGCTGTACATACTTGTCCCATAATTGTAAATATGCTTGATCATTTGAAGTGTGTTACTCTCAATGTACAGGGAATGTGTGATGGTCGCAAATGGAAACTGGTCTGGATGTATATTAGGCAATTGCAGCCTGATATAGTTGCTTTGCAAGAGCATAATCAGCATATGTATGCTGGTCAGATAGGCCATTTTGCTGGTTATGATATCTTCTATGCTGGATAGCAGTCCTTTTTTGGTGTGGCTTTTTTGGTAAAGCACGACCTTCAACCTGTTGTGGCTCTCAATGATCGCCATGGTAGATGGATTATTGTTCAATGCCTTGTTCAAGGGGAAATTTTTGAATTTGCATCGGTTTATGCCCCCGAATCTTCTCGTGATAGAGCTTTGATCTGGGCTGCCATGCATACTTATCCATGGCGACAACATGCCTTCATTTGTGGTGACTTTAATAATGCCCCTCAATCGGGTGACAACACCTCAGGCCACACTCATATGTTGGCTTCTGAAACACAGGCATGGTCTGATTTTTTGCTTCAGTTGCACCTGGTTGATATCTGGAAGGAATTACAGCCCATGCTTCCGGGCTATACCTTTCAGCATAATGCTCAATCTTCTTATCGGGCACGCTTGGACAGATGGTATTAGATTGATCCACAGCATTGTGATGCCTTTACTTGTCAAATTTGGGTTGATCATGCTTTCACACATTCGGATCATGCTGCTCTTTGGTTGAGGCTTTCCTTACAGGAATTTACCACTGACAGATTGCCTTGCCGAAGGCTTTTGCTGATTAATAATAGTGATCTAGAGCATGCTGACTTTGAAGCCTTTGGATTATGCCTGGCAGGCTTTTGTTGCTCGGATGCAAGTAGTTATTCGAGATTATGGCAAATCCTATATGCAAGCCACAAGGGAGACTGTAGCACATGCCAAATTTACTTGTCAGAGTTTGACTGAGCTTGCTCATCTTCGCCCTTTGTCTTGAGAGGAAAGCATGCTCATATGTCAGGCTCTATTCTCTCTTCAATCCAATGATCGCAGAAAGCTTGCTAAATGGGAAACTCGATCTAGACAATGGGCATTTTTGGATAAAGGCTGCTCTTCCAAGCAATTGTTTAAGAGTTTACACTACAAAAGATAGGCTGCCAATATCTGTCGGATCCGGATGCCTGATGGCTCTTGGTCAACATCTCGTTCAGAGCTCGCTGATTTATGTGTGCAGCACTTCTCCACTCATTTTGGACATGTGGATACTCTTTCTCCTCGGGCTGTGTCTGCACATCAGCTTCTTTTGCAGCATATTCATCCAATTCTGTCTAATGCTCAGGCTTTGGAACTTGAACATCCCTTCACTGAAAGGGAATTGTCTGATGCATTGAGATCCTGTGGCAGATGGAAATCTCCAGGATGGGATGGTCTCACTGTTGAATTTTTTCTTGCATTCTGGGATCTTCTTAAATTCACCTTGCTGCAAATGGTAAATACAGCATGGCAAAATCAGCAGATGCTTGTGTCATGGAAAAAGGGTCTTCTCAAGCTCATTGCCAAAATCATTGCCAAAATGGATGTTGATCGGCTTAAAGGTTATTGGCATGATCATTGCCAAAATGGTTGTTGATTGGATTAAAGGTTATTGGCATGATGGGTTGCATCCCTTCCAATATGGCTTTGTTCCACGTCCGCATTTCACAGATAACATTGCCAATGCTTATATTGGGATTGAATATGCCAAATACACGCAGCAAGATGTTCTACTCTTGTAGGTAGATATTGCAGCAGGTTATTTACTGGCTTTACAGAGATAGCAATGCGGCTTGCATTATTTTGGGGGCTATCTCTGATGAGTGGACTCTTTGTTGTTCGGTCTGCCAGGGATGCCCTCTCAGTGCTTTACTGTATGCCATTGCTACTGATCCTATGCTGCAATATATTGATCATCTTGTGGCTACAAGATCACTTCAGGGCTTGGAATTGGATGCTAATTGCAGCATGGTTGCTCAAGCTTATGCTGATGATTCTTTCTTTACCCCGAAGAATACGCCCCATGATCTTGGTGCCTTGATGCAGGTCCTCTCTGTTTATGGTTTGGCAGCTCGTCTTCATGTTAATTTTCAGAAGTCTAAGCTGCTCTCTTTGCATTCCAAAGACTGGCATAGTCCATTTCTGGCCCGGGGATATCATTCCACCCACTCAGTTTGTTCGTCATCTTGGTTACTCTTTGGGGTGGGAACTCACTTGCCGACAACAAACTGATTGGGTTTTGGCTAAGCTTCGGAAAAAGCTTGAGTATTGGAAACTGGCAACCTGGCCTTTGCATGTTCGTCTTCAAATAGTGTAGTCCATCCTTGTGTCATATATTCAATTTTACTTGCCATTGATCATGTTCACTAAGGCAGATCTTACAACTTTCTTGTCTGTCTTTATGGAAATCTTCTGGCGATCCAAACATGGCAGAAAAATTCTCAGGCTGTTTTCAATGCATCACATTTGTTCTCCCAAGATGCATGGTGGATTGAACATCACGGATATTCATGTGCATATTCTTGCCCATAGGGGGAAAATGTTGCTGCAATTTCTGAAAGGTGATCAGCCTTGGGTTCTTATGATTAGGACTTTGGTCACTCATATCAGGCGTTTGGTCATTGGCAACTCAATCACTAGGATTTCTTTTTTGGCTGCACTGATGGCACTTTGCCTGGCCGCCCTTTTATCTCCCGCTTGCTTCTTGATTGGAAGCATGTTCTTTCTCATCTAAAATGGAATGGACCGCAAATCTTTGCTTGGGAATTCTTTGAGAGCTGAAAGCATTCGCTGGTCGCAAGTCTTTCAGCCTCCCTTGGCTTTACAAGAACCTCGACGTTCCTACTTTGTCTCGTTTAAAGGCATGACCTCGGTTGCTAATGTTATAGATGATGCTAGTACTGTGCTCCCCTTTTCTCTAGCAACCACTACATATGGATTGGGCTCTCATTATCGTCCTTTGTGGCGACAAATTACTTCTATGCTTTCACCTTTTGTTCCGATTCCTCCTTTGGAACTCTAGGATCGGCTGGAAGATTGGACTTTGACTTCTCCAGGGTCCTCTTCTCTTTCTTTGAGGCTATCTCAAATTATTGTACCTGCATTGTATAAAATCCTTTTGCCTCAACCTTGGGTTTTAGAGAGAGGTGATTCTGTTTGGCGAATGCATCGCCCAGCCAAGTGGTGGAGGAAAAGATTATAGCAACTTTGGGCCTATAAAGTACCGCTTCGGCGACAAGTTTTCTTTTGGCGAGTTCTTTTGGGAGTGTTTCCATTTGGACAGCTATTACCTCATTGACACATTGCTCATGCACTTTGCCACAGATGTTCTGCTTCTTCGGAGACTATGCCTCACTTGTTTTGGCATTGTCCGTGCTCTCATGAGTTTTTTGATCTGCTTCGACAACGCCTGCGAGCAAGATTCCCATCTGTTCCGTTTGGGAAGTTCTTCTGGCTATTTGGGTTTCATCCATCCAGAACGGAGTTTCATCTTTTCTTCGTTTGGGTTCGCTACTGGGCACTATGGACTTTATGGACATATAGGAATTGTAAAGTCTTTGGTGATCCTATGTTCTCTCTGTTTGGCTTTTTTAGGCGTTCTCTACAGCAATCTTTCTTTGATTGCTTGCAGACCCGTTGCATAGATCATGAGGTCTTTTTGGCATATACTGAAATTTTCAGTTGATGTAATTGTAGCACCTTATTTTGAGGTTGCTACTCATATAATATAATCAATCAAAGATTTCACCCAAAAAAAAAAAAAAAAGTGTCTAGCCTACACAAGGCTTGTTCTTCACTGTTCTCATTTAGTGATGGTGATGAATGAATGAAAGCCTTCATGGTTTCTACATTTGTGTATCACTTCTTCACTCCCTCGTAGAGATATGACCAGGAGACGTCACAGGACCACACCCTCAAGTGGCCAACAACACTCTATCGTGGATTTCCTACCTCCAGTGTCTCATCCACCTCTGATGTCCTAATGAGGATGATGATGATGATGTGACTGATTTGTAATTCGATCACCGACATGATTATGTTGTACTTACTACTTAGGACTATCATTATGCATTATTTTTACATTATGCATTGGTGTGGATGCTCGTTTAGTAGCTCCACCCTCAGAGCTTGATTGTACTAGGGTTTCACAGTCTCATAGACCCATCGGTATTCCAAAGACTTTAATAAACTTTCTTTCTTTCTTTCCCTAACCTATCTCTCTCTCTCACTCACTCACACCATGTTTCTAACATGGTATCAGAGCATGATGATTCTACCCTAGGCGCCCTGCCACATCATCATTTGCCTGCCCTAACCTAACCCTAATTCTGCTCAAGCTCTTCTCCTCTCAGCCGCCCCAGTTCTGCCTCATTCTACCTCTGCTTTTCAGCTGCCCCTACCCGTTTAGGTCTTCTGCCATAATTGCCTCTTTCTCCATAGCCTGCTGCACTCATTTCCGCCTCTCCTTGCAGCCTTTTTGCATTCATTCCTACTCAGCTAGGCCCTCTCCGCAGCCTGCCTTCATAGCAGCCTCTATTCGGGATCTATTGGAGCTCTAGGCGCTCTATGCAGCCTGTTAGCTAGCTGGTCGGTACAGTCTTCAAGGTGTTCTTCACACGTGTGGACCCTCGAGGTAATTTCAGAGCATTTTATTGCCAAAAATCAGGGTTTCCAGGCAGCTGCAGCAGAAGTTGACGGCATTGGTTGCAGAATTTCGAGGCTTTTGGAGGCTTTTTTGACCTAGTTTGGAGCTGCTATCGCATTTTCGAGTCATTTTGGGGTTGCTGCTGAAGAACCGCCTATACCCAAAGCATTTCCGGGTCTGCTCCTAGCCTCCAGCTCATCTACAACAGTCGGTTTGCATTGTGGAGGGCTGCTACTTCACTTCAAAATATTCTAGAGAGCCGCCTGATCAGTTTCGGAGCTGCTACAGCACTTGGATTGGTTTCCACGCCCACAAGTGCACATCTCTTGGCTCATTTTTGCATTCTAGGCCATCTACTTGCTATTTTTTTGACTTGGGTTCACTCAGCCTAGTTTGGAGCTGCTATCGCATTTTCGAGTCATTTTGGGGTTGCTGCTGCAGAACCGCCTATACCCGAAGCATTTCCAGGTTTGCTCCTAGCCTCCAGCTCATCTACAATAGCCGGTTTGCATTGTGGAGGCCTGCTACTTCATTTCAAAATATTCTAGAGAGCCGCCTGATCAGTTTCGGAGCTGCTACAGCACTTGGATTGGTTTCCACGCCCACAAGTGCACATCTCTTGGCTCATTTTTGCATTCTAGGCCATCTACTTGCTATTTTTTTGACTTGGGTTCACTCAGTTCTGCGTTTTGGGGCATTTGACCACTAGACACCTATATCTGCCCTCTTGCTCACGAGGAGTTGGCTGTTGTGTTTGGAAGCACGAGACCAGCCCCTTCCTTTGCTGGTCCTTCATCTCAGCTTGCTGTCCGCCTTCATCAAGGACTTTTTCATCATGACTTCATTGTCTTCTAGTTCTTCGCTTGTGGAGAAGTTCAAGGGGGAATGTTTTCCCACATGGCAAACCAAGATGCAGCTGCTCCTTATGTGTGAAGATGTTTGGGATGTTGTTAAGGACGACAAAGTTGAATTACTTGATCAGCAACAACACAAGCTTTGGAAGCACCAGAATGCAAAAGCCATTGCCCTTATTGGTCTTTGCCTGGCCGACTCTCTCATCCATCATGTGGACTTCAAGTCAATAGCTAAAGAGATTTGGGATCGCCTCGAGACGTATTTGGTAATAAAATCACCAACTCCAAAGTCTTTTTGAAGCTCAAGTTCTATGATTTGAAAATGGAAGAGAGTGATGAGTTGAGTGATCATCTAGCAAGGTTTCAATCTCTTGCTCAACAACTTTCAAGTTTGCAAAGCGCGCCTGATGATGAAGATAAGATGGATGTCCTTATGAAGAGTATGCATGGGATATCTTGCTTTGAGCAAACTCTTTAAGTACTACGCCTTGCCACTACCACGTTTGATGATATGGTGCCACTACTCATTTGAGAAGGACCGTCGTTATAAGGAAGCTACTATTGGCTCTCCTAGTGATCAAGAATATGCTTCCACAAGCAAATGGAAGACCAACAAGAATATTATTTGCAGTTTTTGCAAGAGGAAATGACATATTGAGGCTCATTGCTTCAAGAAGAAGGAACATGAACAAGAGAGGCACCATGCCAATCTCTTGCTGAAGAACATGCCGAACCTGAAGAGCCCCCTGAGGAGATACATGCAGCCACAATTGAGGTTCATGACCTCTCTCTTGAGGACCCCTATGACACGGATTGGGCTTTCTAGGCCCTATATGCTATGTGTTTTTTTTGTGTTGAGTCAATAAAGGTTCTCAGCCTTGAGTTGTCCCTCTAAACTGAATGTATTTGGAGTCAATAAGAGGTACTCTACCCTGGGTTATCCCCCAAAAAGAATGTATTGTCTTTTACTTTGGTTTGATGGTATTGACCACCCAGGTCAGAGTAAGGGGGGGTGACGAGTGATGGTTTACCCTGGCCTTTCACAAGCTAAAGCATCACATCATCTACGTATAGCAAGATCTGAATTAGAGTACCAGCAAGGGAGCATTCAGTCCCTCCCAAAGTCTGGATAAAAGTATCGAGCTCATCTATGTAGAGGCCAAGCAGGGTGGGTGAGAGAGGACACCCTTGTTTGACCCCAATAGCATTCATGATCTCCTCAGTCCATCCAGCCCCTATTAGCACTCTACCTGAGACTCTCGTAAAGTGCCGTGATAGCCCAAATGATCTCTTGGTCATAACCCAGCTCCTGCAATCGTGTAATGAGGCGGACCCTTGGTACCATATCAAAGGCTTTGTAGAAATCCACAAAGCAACAATAAACCCTCTGCTTCCGTGCCCTGGCCTCCTCAAGGATACACCTGAGTGTAAGTATGTGATCCATGGTCCCGTGGTCACGGCAGGTCCGGCCTGCTGCCCCTCTACTCTGAGCCCCTGCATCTCTACGAATCAGCTGACCTCAGTATCAAGTACTGATGCATAGATCTTGGACATGACATGCCCAATCATGTCATGGAAAATAAACCTCAACATTCAATTTTAAAAAGATAAAATTTAAAATAAACATATGCATGTATATTTTATATGTATGTGAGTATGTATATCTTGCTGATGAATTTGCAGAATATCACAAGAATATTAGAGTGTTACATAGGACATGTTTAAGTTCTTCTTCTATGTATATACGCATGTATATATCTTCTGTTGACAGAAAATTTCAAGGATAGCAGGGTGTTACACAGGATCTATATAAGTCTTCTTCTTCAATACAAAATGATGACTTGTTGTAGTGGTCATCCAAGGAATTATATGAGACAGTTCAGGGGAGCATTCGAGCAATGTCAGCAGTGTGTTTTATTTTCCTGCTCTTGAAATTCATGTTTCCTTGTAATCCATTCAGGTTCAAGGCAATGTAGCTGCATGGTATGGTCGTGAGCCGTAATATCAAGAAATGCTAAATATGTGTTCAAAGCTTGGTGCTTCATTCTCATTTTGTAGGTATTATGCATGGGATTATCGGGTATTGAGGACGTTTGCAAAGCACTATGCATCCGGAGAAGTGATTCCTATTAAAATGGTTGAGGCAATGAACAAAGCAAAGAAAATGTTTTCTGCTATTGAGCTGCAACGGCAGGTACCACCTATATCTGGCTAGCTTCTTTTGTACATTGATGCTTGTCATTATGTGTTGATATGTGCTGTTTGGTTTAGGGATTTTGAAGGTTGTAAGTGGTTGGAGGTATTGTGCAGATTGTCTCTAGATCAGGCATGTAAGGTTCTATATACAAAATAGCATATGGGTCCTTCCATTTAAATAAATCTCTGGTTATGATGTCTGCTCAAGCCTCTTGGGATATCAGCTCAGGAATTTAAATTTGCTAGTAGCCTCCAAGGTATTTTGGGGCTATTCATTGGGCCTTCTAGTGTTTGTGGTTGCGTAGGTTCAACCTCTCTACTATTTCAAAGTTTGCAGATATTAAATTTAGATAGCTTCTCTTCAATCTTAATTTACAAGATTGAAAGTTCTGGGCTGGATTCTGAAGGAGACCAATCCAAGTGGAGGCTAACAATCTAGTGTGGACAAAGCGAATGGGTGAAATGAAGAGGAAAAATTAGGAGCACAAGGTATTTAACTTTTTTGTGTGGATGCATGTAGTGTAGACATACAATGATTCACCTGTTAACGTAGATAATATGAGAATACACTTGCAAGAGAAAACAGGGTTACGTGCTATGTAAAACAATAACACATCCACGTAGACATCTGAACTACGAGGGTGCAAAATAGGAGAAAATGAATGAATGCATAAGGGGAATCTTTAGAGGAAGAGATGATTTAGGCGATTGAGCAAAAGATGAGCGTTGGATAAGTATTCTCCAGACTTAATGGAAAGTCGCATGGCCTTCTGGAACAGCAATTTTTGACCCAGTATGAATTGAGTTGTCAAAGAATATGCTATGAATTGCCATGCAGAATGTCTTAAGCAAAGATGACAACCTACCAAAATCATTTTAGATTTATGGTGTAAGATATTGGCAAGGCAAATAGGAAGGTCTCTTCCGGCATGGAGGTATAGATGATTTGAAGAAAGAGAGGCTGAGACGGGCACTGTATATTCTATCAATGGTAAAGCGTAAGCTTTTATGGAATTCGATTAAAATCTATGAACTCGTAAATGATAGCCCTTCTGAAGGTTTAAAAGGACATGGTCAAATAAAGATGTCAAGTGAGGCATTCCTAGAAATTTTCAGCTCAACAAAAAGGATTCCCATCTTTAAATGGGCAAGGAGAAACCCAAATGTAACAGGATCTTTATGTTTTATAGATCTATGGATAAATTGGTGTAGTGACATTTATCAGTAAAAGTAATTTATTCAATTCAAAACGAATCATACCAGAGGTGGGAGAGTGAGAACTTTATCCTTGTCATCTTCAATATGAATAAACAACCAGGGGGGTAGTCTATAATGCCATGTCGAGTAACATGAAAAAACAAGGAACAATCCCAGGTCCTCATGAATGCTATCAATCTCTCTCCAGTGGCTGCAGAGGTCCAAGTGCATCTGTCTCACTGATCTGGATAGTAAAATGAGATTCAGACCAAATGGAAGCCAATTCATCAACATCAATCTATGTGTGCCTGAGCACATCTCGAGCACCATATCTGCCATAAAGTAATGCTGAAAACAACCTCCCAAGCCGAGCCTGCTTGTGAAGAAGGCTATGGGTCCTGAGCCGGGATGGGAAGTAAGAACAAATCATGTGGCTCCATGGTGCTAAGATCTATAGGGCCACATCTGTGATGCTGCTGCATGGTCACTTGCCTCTTACTCATATAGAGCAAAGGCATGAAACCCTTTGCCCCAAAGACATACTTCCCACGTCAGAGTGAAGGACTCAAGAGGTGATGTATGAGAATAATATGAAAACTCTTGTCTAAACCACCCTATCAATATGGCAACTCCACAAGCATCACCTACTAGATTCCTCTGCAAGTTGGCATCTCATACATACAGAGGGATTGCTCATCTCAAAGTCTTGTCCAAACCACCCTATCAATATGGCAACTCCACAAGCGTCACTTGCTAGATTCCTATGCAAGTTGGCATTTCATACATACGGAGGACTTGCTCATTTGCTGAAGCCAATAGTCAACTAGAATATGTCTATAATAATTAGCCAAAGAAAGTATGAGACTTTTGCGGCCCTTTCCCCAAAAAATGAAACAAAAAACTTGACAATACTGAGTACCTTGAGACAATACTATGTTTTCTGTGGAGCTACCCCGCAGCATAGAGGATTTGGCAGGGGGCCTCCGGATTGTGGACACTGACGATGCAATGGGACTTCACTTGGGGCATGGCAGCCTAATTGATAGAGGGGTGTCATGCCTATTTTGTTGAGATGGTCTCACCAGCTTATAGGATTGTTGGACAAAGGGTCCTTCGGATCAAGGTGCAAGACTCCATCCCTGCATCCTGTCAGCAATGTGTATTCTCACTCAAGGATACTATTTGAGAGATGATGTGCAGCATACTGCTGGGAACATCTGGGTCACGCATTGTTGTTTGATGATGGGAGGCTAGCAAGGATGCTATTTGGCAAGATATCATCTACACATTGTGTGCCACATGGAAGCAAGGACGATGGGGCTCTCGGATAACCGCCGAAAGGCATGTGCGTTTTACGAGGCTTGGCCTATGGGTGTATTCTATAGATTCATGGATCAAGTTATTCGTTGGCTATATAGTCCCCCACCTTGGTTGTTAGCCCCTATTTCTGAGATTCCCTAGGCAATGAGTTAGCAGGCTGGACAAAAGCTAGCACTTCTTTTTACTTCCATCCACGATCAACGCCACATGTATAGCGGATTTGTCTAGTCCAAGAACCTTGCTGGAGTGTTCCAAAACTTCTTTTAGGTAACTGAAGAGACATGGCGGTAGGAGAATGCCAAGCTAACTAGGAACGGAATGGAAATATGGAAAGCATAATGGAAAGGCAAAATGGAAAGCAAATGAAAGAACAAGTGCTAGGCAATGATAACCAAAATACTCACATGATATAAAGCTTGATGTTGACTGATGTAAATGACTCAAAACAAGTACAACACTATATAGTGTGACACTAGACTCTAGAAAGCCATAGTGTATATGCGATAACTCCCAATATGACACGTGGCATGTCTAGGACTCACTAGACTATAAAACACCCCCTAGACACCTAGTACACTCATTTTTGACTCACTTTGGTTTCATATTCCAACAGTAACTTCCTAGCTTTGTAGCTGGCTGGTCAAGGGTGACTCACTGTGGATGCTTGCAGAGCGCATTCATGCTTCCAAGGCTTGTGGGTAGGCTAACTATGCTTTCACCCATTGTTTGGGTACTCCTGTGAGTCAGTGGTGGACAATTGTGGCAGTTTGAGGAGTACTAGCAACAGCTCCCAAGTTGTGTGGGCTACTAGCAACATCTCCCAAATTTTTATCTTGGTGTTTGCACTAAGATGGATGCCCATTGTCATTGGGGTGTGAGAGCGAGGCCCAGCAGGGCTAATGTTTGGGATTCTGATGCCTACTAAGAGTGGGAAGAGCACTGAATGCAAGTGAGTTTGAACTCATCGTGTAATCTTTTCGGTGATCTCTCCAATTAATAAAGAAATACTGAAAGGGATGCCAAGGGTTTGGGGCCAATCTGTGTCCTTGTAATTGAGTAGGAGCACTGTAGCTCCCCCAATCTATGCTTGAGTTATTTGCTGAATATTTTAGTGTGAACGCTTATGGCTGGTTAGTTGTTTTTATCAGCCTCTTGTTGGCCTTGAGGCTGGTTTCATGGTTTTGTTGACGGGACATCACCATCTTTCTTAAGGAGGTGAGCCTGTGATTGTCTCTGGTGAAGTGTTGCTTATTGTAATTGGATTACAAATGAGAAGAATATCAGCAAATATGTCTCGAACAGATAATGATTGGGATACGGAGGGGCAGTCCTCCCAAGATGAGCAAGAAGAGCAATCTATGCATGAGGGAGCCTCCCAGGACGAACAAAAATGTTGAGGCACAGCAAGCTGTAAATCCTTTTGCTGTGAGTGCCTCTTAGTCAAAAGGGTCAAAAGAGGCTGAGGATGCAGAGGATGCTGGTGCTATGTTTAAGGCACAATTAATGAGCACTCTGGGAACACTCACGCAGCTCACGTAGGAGCCAAGGTTCTTTGAGTTTATGCAGACTCTTTAAGGTCTAAGGAGAGAAAGAAGCATTCTCATGCAGGGGAGCCCAGTGGGGTTCAAAAAAAGCCATTTGGTGTGATGCCATTGGATGGACAGCCTCTAGTATTGGCAAATATACAAGGAGTTCCAGGGCAGCAGCCCTTTCAAGGTCCGGGAATGGCTATGCATGGCAAGGGATTGACTTTAAATCAAGGGCAGCAAGCTTTTCCCTAACCCTTTTTGCATCCTGGGTATTTTGGTGAGGGTTCAGTATTTCAAGCAATCACTGGTCAAGCTAATGATGATCAAGGAATGCTTGGAAATTACCCTATTGGTTTTCAGCCTGGGATGCAAGGGATGCAAGACAATGTATCTGGGGATATGCAGCCCGCAATGCCTAACATGATGTATGGCAATATTGGCATGCAACCAAGAATGCAAAGTGGAAGGTCAGGGACCTTTGGAGCTCCTACAGGTTTGTTTGGTATGCCTACGGCTGGTTTGACAAACCCTTTAATGGGTAGTGGTAGTGTAGGACAGGCTAGAGGGAATGCAATGCAACCTCCATTTTTGCAGCTACCTGTGTATGGCAATCTGACACCCAAAGGAAAGGTAAAAGATTAGACACCCAAAGGAAAGGTAGAAGATTACAAGGAAGGTGGGGCAGCAGTGAATTTTGAGACCTTTAATGGGGCCCAGGACAGGTTGAAGGCTCTAACTTTTGTACAGCAGTTTGATACAGCCTTCTCAGGGAGAGACTTCACTGAGTCCTCAAAAATGCGTGAGGCAGCTACCTTCTGAAGGGGAATGCTCTACAGTGGTGGACAAAGAGCCCCCACAAGCTGGGTTCAGTTTAAGCAGGTGTTTTCAGCTCCTTGGTTGACCACTACCTTTGAGTTGGATGTTATGACAGCATGGCACAAGTTGGATGCAGTGAACTGTCATAACTTGGAAGAGTACAATAAAAAGTTTTGGGAAGCCGGTCAGCTCTTATCGGCGTGTGCCCTTGTCAGAACAGATTGAAAAATATTGTTGTGGGCTGCCAAAGGAAAGCTGATGCATTGCTGTTGGGAAAAACCAACGGGTATAAAAGTAGTAAGTTTGAGAATTTCAAGAAAGCAACGAAGCCAAGGAATGGGCCCAAGGCTCCTTTTAACAAAGGAAAGAACCGTGATAGGCGAGGCTCCAATTGGCTGTCACATGAGGAAAGGAAAGCCTTGATGGAGACTAATAACTGCTTTCATTGCAAAGAAGAGGGCCATGTGGCACGGGATTGCCGAAAACGCAAGCTTGAAGTATTACGTACTTGCTACGCACTATTGCAGATCACGGGAGTAGCACCATCTAAATTCCACCCAGCCAATTCCTGTTGAAGCGTAAGAACACACAGAGAAATCGAAATCCTCGATTAGAATCCATACGTGAAGCTCATCTTCTCTCTCTTACTTACCTCAACAGCCCCATCTCCCTAGATGGATCTAGATGCCACATGTCATCATCATAGGGCCTTTCCTAATGCATCTTTTCACCCCTCTCTTGGGATACATTTGATTTCCTTTGCTCCTAGGCACATTGCTTGCATTAGGCCCTTAGCCTTAGATCCACCTAGTCTGGTGCTATTAGCCCTCACCTAGGACCTTGACATTAATTCCCTCTTGATCATTTACATGAAGCGCAAACAGATATATTACAAACATAGATCCTTTAAGGGAAATGTCGACTGATTCTTCTGAGGTCATGCTACCTCGGCTAGAGCGTAACATTCCTTCCCTCTTCAGACATCAGCGTCCTCGATGATAAAGTCTGGGAACACTCTCCGCAACTGGTATACGGATTCCCAGGTAGCTTCTGATAGAGGCCGACCATGCCATGCAACCAACACCATGGGTATCTTTCGATTTCGCACTTGCATTGTTCCTCGGTCCAGGATTCTTGTTGGTTTGCGCCTTGCATTATCCTCTATCTCCTGAAACAAAACCACACCTTCTATTAGTGAGTCACCAGTATGCAAAAATTTCTTTAAAGGAGAAACATGAAACATTGGGTGCACCTTGCAACCCTGTGGCAATTCTAATTTATAGGCTACCTTGCCTATTCTCTTTAGAATTAACCATGGCCCACAGTATCGAGATGATAATTTAGCACACTCTCGTGAAGTTAACGACTTCGAGTCCGAAGGAACTCTGAGAAAAACTTTTTCTCCTTCCTTAAATTCTCTTATAGACCGGTTTTCATCCGCATACGCCCTGGCTCTATCCATAGCCTAGCGGATATTAGCTCTCACAAGTGCTAGCATCTCCCGCATCTGAACCACAAAGTTCGCGGCACTAGGCACTCTCTGAGGCATTCCAACTGTGGTTGGATTTGCTGGTCTATAACCATAATTCAATTCAAACGGACTAAACTCCGTAGAGGAATGTTTTGTATCATTGTCGGCAAACTCTAAGAATGGCAACCACTTGTCCCACGTATGTTGCCTCAATGACACATATGCCCTCAGCATATTCTCTAAAATCTGGTTGACTCTCTCCGTCTGACCATCGGTTTCAGGATGATCCCCACTACTCATTCCCAACTCAGTCCTTAGTGTCTCAAATACCGTTGTCCAAAAATGACCGGTAAATCTGACATCTCTGTCTGACACTATGGATCTAGGTAATCCATGTAGACGAAATATATGTTTAATAAACAAATCCGCCACTTGCGGGGCACTAACAGACTCTCTAGTCGGAATGAAGTGAGCCATCTTGGTTAGACGATCAACCACCACAAGGATAGAATCATATCCACCTTTTGTCGTAGGCAGCCCCACAATAAAGTCCATGGAAATGCTCTCCCACTTACTTAGTGGTATCTCCAAGGGCTGTAAAAGTACGGGTAGCTTCACCCGCTCGGCCTTACTTACCTGACACGAAAAACACCGTGTCACATATTCATGAATACGCTTTTTCATCTTTGGCCAAAAGAAATCTCGCTTCACGAGAGCATATGTCTTCTCGACTCCCGGATGTCCCGCACATGGGCTATCATGGCACTGTCGAATGACTTTCTGCTTGAGATCATTCTGACTAAGTACTACAACCTTGCCATTTCTTTTCAGCATACCATCTCTTATGGTATATCTTGCATATGTTTGGCCTTTTCTGGATGCCAGGTCATCCTTTCCTTTCCCGGGTCTAAACACATGAGCTTTAGGCCCTGAGCTCTAGACAAACTCGTCCACCTTTTGAGTTTCTCTAATCTCGGTCATTAGAGCACTCTCTAATACCAAAAAACTCATATTGTGCATAATGCGAGACAACGCATCAGCAACCTTATTATCCTTTCCTCTTCGGTACCGAATCGTCAAATTAAACTCCTGCATGAGCCGTGCCACACCTAGCTTGGCGGCCCCTCAAGTCAGGTTGTTTACAAAAATGTTTCAGAGTATCATGATCCACATCCACACAAAACTATGAACCATACAAATAATGCCTCTATGTTTTCAAAGCATGGATAACAGCATATAACTCCAATTCATGAGTTGGCCAATTCCTTTGAGAGGGAGAAAGCTTCTTGCTTTCAAAGGCTACTGGCTTTCCCTCTTGAAGGAGAACTGCTCCTACCGCACGGCCACTTGCATCGGTTTCCAGGAACAACGGTTTTTGGGGATCAACTATTTTTAACACCGGTTCTGTGACCACAGCTTATTTTATGGTGTTAAAACTTTCTTGTTGACTCCGTCCCCATATAAAAGGTACTTTATCTGAGGTCAGATCAGTCAATGGCGATACTATTTCGGAATATCCTTTGATATGCCTTCTATAAAATTGGACAAATCCCAAGAATGATCGCGGTCAGACTCTGAGGGATTGGCCAAGTCAGTATCGCAGCCACTTTCTTTGGATCCATTTCTACCCCCTCTGGAGTAATTATGAATCCTAAATATTCAAGTCTAACCATACACAGTATAGTTTTCTTTTTATTTACATAAAGACTGGCTTTCCTCAAAGTACTGAACACTATTCTTAAGTGTTCACGATGCTCAGTAATACTTTTACTGAATACCAGAATATCGTCAATAAAATGTACTACAAACTTTCCGATATATGGACGTAGTAAATCGTTTATAAGCATGACGAATGTAGCTGGAGCATTGGTAAGTCCAAAGGGCATTACCAAAAACTCATAATGACCAAACCTGCTTCTGAAAGCGGTTTTATGCACATCCTCGGCTCTAATCCGGATTTGATGGTAGCCACACTTAAGATCTATCTTGCTGAAAATCACGGCTCCATGTAATGCATCTAGCAAATCATCAATCCGAGCCATCGGATACCTGTGCTTAACAGTGATATTATTCAATGCTCTGTAATCTATACAGAGGCGAAACGTATCATCCTTTTTCTTCTTTAGTATCATTGGCGAAGCAAAAGGTGAGAAACTTGGTTGAATCTGCCCCAACTTGAGGTATTCTTCCAGTTGCCTTCGCACCTCCGCTTCTTTGGTAAAACTCATTCGATAGGGAGGTCTATTTACAGGTTCTGCCCCCGGGATTAGTTCGATTTTATGCTGAACATTCCGCTCTGGAGGTAACCCATAAGGTAGCTCATCCCTAAAACAGTCAGAGAACTCCTCTGCTATAAGATTAGCCAGCTTGGCCATCCCACCACTTTGCGCAACATTAGTGCTAGCCGAAGAATCATCAACCGGCTCTATTGATGCTGTATAAAAGAATAAAAACTCTTCTTGAGCTTTTCGGATCTCCATCACGGAAACCAACGGTCCCTGAGGTACATCTTTCTCACCTTGTAAGACATAAAGCACATCATTCATCTTGAATTGATACACGTGCTTTTTCCAATCAATGGCTGGATTCTTCCTAGAATGCCACGCCTTACCCAGGGCTATATCTGCATGAGCAAGCTTAGTCATTTCAAAATCAAGCTTCTCAGCATAGTCCTGAATACGAAGCTCCAACTGGGTAACCCTTTGGTCCCATACTTCAGTCGAACTTCCATCTGCCATCCTGACTGTATACGCATAGTCAGATGGGCTAGTCTTTAACTTTAGCCTCTTCACGAGCTTGGAGTTAATCACATTGTGCGTTGACGCCGAGTCAAACAACACAATGACATCATGATTGGCCACTTGCCCTTTCATCTTAATTAACTCCGTATCATTAAAGGCTGTATACCCCGTTGCTGCGGGCTTAGATAGGATGTTATCAGGTGCACTCGTTACTAGCTTAGCAACAGACACACATAACAAACAAGGTACTGACCTCTGAGAAGATCCCGCTAGCTGAATCTGCATCTGTTCTGCTCTGGGACTTCCCTTCATTTCCACGTCGCATTCTGAGACTACCATCTCAGCCATCTGACGATTCTTATTTCGTGGACAATCCTTCCACTGATGAGGCTGAAGGCAACCAAAACACAAGCCTTCTCTCCTCGCTTTTTCTCTTTGCTCTGGGTTTAAGGGAGACTTTAACCAAGCCCGGGCTGCCATTGGGGTTACTTTCCTCTTCACTCCAATGGTGGTACTTGTTTTAGGAGTTTCAGCTGGTTTCGCCTGCTTGGCTTGACCACTCGGTTGAGAACCACTCCCTTTACTAATCCACTTCTTCTTAAACCCAGATTTCTTCTGGTACCGATACTGGGTTCCGACCTGCGCAAACCCACTTGGCCTGCTGCCCTTGGCATCTTCATAGTTCAGGGCTATGGCTATTGCATCATCCAACGTGTTCACATACTTAGCCCGAACTTCCATTTTAATGCGATCATTCAATCCAAATATGAAATCTTTCACTTGGATTGATTGAGGTAGGGGTTCATCAACCTTCATTACGCTCTCTCGAAACTTATCAGTGTATTTTGCCACTGACAAATTTCTCTGACAAAGGTTTCTATACTGATCCCAAGCTCGGGATGCTTCGTCAGGAGGTAAGAAGTATTTTCTGAATTCTCTTTTAAACCCCTCCCAAGTAGTGGATGCAATACCATCTTTACGTTGTTTAATCCACCACCGATCCGCTGCCTCACTAAACTTGTGGGTGGCCTTGCGGATTTTCCTACTTTCTGCCAGCTCGCTCTCTTCCTACGCAATCTCCTCGTTCAGCCTGTACGCTCTGATACCAAATATTACGTACTTGCTACGCACTACTGCAGATCACGGGAGTAGCACCATCTAAATTCCACCCAGCCAATTCCTGTTGAAGCGTAAGAATACACAGAGAAATCGAAATCCTCGATCAAAATCCATACGTGAAGCTCATCTTCTCTCTCTTACTTACCTCAACAGCCCCATCTCCCTAGATGGATCTAGATGCCACATGTCATCATCATAGGGCCTTTCCTAATGCATCTTTTCACCCCTCTCTTGGGATACATTTGATTTCCCTAGGCACATTGCTTGCATTAGGCCCTTAGCCTTACATCCACCTAGTCTGGTGCTGTCAGCCCTCACCTAGGACCTTGACATTAATTCCCTCTCGATCATTTACATGAAGCGCAAACAGATATATTACAAACATAGATCCTTTAAGGGAAATGTCGACTGATTCTTCCGAGGTCATGCTACCTCGGCTAGAGCGTAACATGAAGGGAAGGTGGATGATAGGGAAGAGCAAAAAGGCAAGAAGCCTAAACCATCTGCAGGGTTAATGCCTTATGTTATAGTGAGCAGCCTAATGGCGATGCCACGGAACTTTGTAGTGCATGGGACAAAGTGAGCAATCAGATGACATTAATCTTCTTTGACCCAGGGGCTCGTGCAAATTTTCTCTCCCGGGAGTTGGAAGGCAAGCTTGGAATCCGTGTAGAGGAGATGTGGCCTATAAGAGAGGCAGGCTTGGCTTGTCTTGGTTTTAGCCCTCCAGTTATCCATATCATTGGAAAGCTCCGCTTGCACATACATAGCTTCCTGGACAGCAGGGAATTTTATTTAATGCCTCTTGAGGGCTGTGATGTTTTGCTAGGTATGCCTTGGTGTCACAGAGTTGATGCTTTGGTGGATACGTACAATCAGAAGATCTCCCTCGAGCTTAGAGGGAAGAAATTTGTGTTGGATGTCAAACTTAAGGGAGAGTTCGTCCTTGTATTTGCTTCAGCTATATGCTCAGTAACGAAACATGATATTTCTGCATATTTAGTTTTTGCAAAGGATACTAAGTTTGACGACCTACAATTTGTAATCTTCAAGCTAGATAAAGAGCAGACAGATTTTCCTAATCAGTTTGGAGAGTTTTGCTAGGTGAACTTCCACCTGAGAGGCATGAGGATCATGCAATTGATATAGTGCTAGGCAGTAGTCCACCAAACAGGCACCATATAGGCTGAGTGCAGCTCAGCAAGAAGAAATCATGAGCCAAGTGAAGGATCTTTTAGAGAAGGGGTTGATTCAGCCTAGCTCTTTCCCTTATTGTTCACCAGTTCTGTTAGTGCAAAAGTGTGATGGTTCTTGGAGAATGTGCATTGCCTATCGTGCAAAGAACAAGATAACCATAAAAAATAGATTTCCTATTCCAAGAATAGATGATATCTTGGATCGATTGGAAGGGTCAACCATTTTCAGTTGCATGGATCTCAAGAGTGGGTATCACCAGATACGCATTCACCTAGAGGATGTGTCCAAGACAGCCTTCAGGACCAACTTTGGATTATTGGAGTTCTTGGTTATGCCATTTGTGCTTACGAATGCTCCTGCCACTTTTAATCGGACGACGGACAGAATCTTCCATGAGCATAGGTCTTTTGTGGGCACTTTCTTCGATGATATGATAGTGTACTCAAAAGATGAGGTAGAGCACAAGAAGCATCTGCTGGCAATAGTATTTGGAGAACTCAGCAAGCATAGTCTGATTGTAAATGCAAAGAAGAGTGAATTCCTTATGCCTTAGATTCACTTTCTGGGACACATTGGCAAAAAAGAATATGCAGGATGCTCAAGCCAAGAAGAAGAAATATGCAGATGAACGCAGGAGATATTTGTCTTTCAAAGAGCGAGATTATGTGCATTTGCGTCTCCATAAGAACTGTGATGAGGTAATACCAACACAAAGCTTGCTTATAGGTATTACGTGTTGGGGTAAAGGCACATTGCCTACCCTTATATTAAAGAATTAAAGTTAGGACACCTATGACTGTCTTAAGACAGTCATAGGGTAAACCTAATCCTAATAAAACATAAGTGAGTTTGTGGTGTGGCTCACTCATCACTTCACACCTGCACTATTGTGTCACTCTCACTCTCTCTTGCTCCCTTTTCTCTTGTCTTCCCCTCTCAACTGGTATCGTTGACAGTGCTCAAAAGATTTTCTTCTGGGTGTTTGTACTTTGTGGTTTGTGTTGTTACTGAGTACACAGAGGCAGTCTATGCTTTGCACATTGTCAGGTACAAGAGTCAGAGAGATTTTCATATTGCTTGCTACCTCAGTGTTGAGGTGTTCTTCACTTGATTCAGGTGTCAGATCAAGGGGCTTTTGCCCAGACTTTGTTTGATTGCACTTGGGTTACCAACAGAGATCTTCAGATGCATTTTCTCCCCTTGGCATAAGGGTGATTGCTTGGGATTTATCCCATTTCCTGTTGCAGGTTTTGTGTGACAGGCTGAAGAGTCATTTTTTTTTGGAGTGTCTTCTGCAATTTGAGACAGTGACATACCTCATCTGAGGTGGGAGAAGTGATCAGTACAGTCAGTACAGTCAGTACAGCAGTGTTTACAGCAGTCTGAGTGGTTTTGTCAGATAATTATGCACTGTTAAGCTCTTGTTGAGCAGCAGCAGCAGTCTGAAATTACTGTTTTTTATGCCTCTTTGAGCTCAGAACAGTTTGTCAGAAGGTACAGTACTTGCAGGGACATTTACTGTTTTGCTGCAGATTTTACTGACAGTAAAAACAGCACTTTTTGAGAGTGCTACTGGCTCTTGAATAGAGCAGACTTTTTCTGAGAAATCAGAACTTTATTATTCAGTCTTTTTACTTCCAGGGAGTCAGGTACTTTCCTCATCTGATATGGCATCAGGAGGAGGTGATTCTTCAATTCTGAACATAAAGAAACTGGAAGGAGCACATAACTATGCATTATGGGCAGAACAGTGCTTGAATGTTCTTCTGTTAAAGAAGATTGCTAAGCCCATAAGGGTAAAGGGTGTCAAGCCATCTGATATGGCAGCTGATGATTGGGAAGAGCTTGATTTGTCCGCGAGGGCAGCTATCATGCTCACTATTTCAGACACTCTTGTGTTCAATGTACAGGCTGAAAAGACCTCTTATGGTCTATGGCAGAGACTAGAGGAATTGTATGCCCAAAAGAGCTCAGCCAGTAAGGTTTATTGGCTGAAGAAGCTGGTCGATCTTCGCATGAAGGAAGGTACAGCTATGACCTCACACTTGAGTGAGTTCAATGCTATCTTTACACAGCTGATTGCACAGGGGTTGAATCTTGATGAGGAGTTCAAGGCCACTTTCTTGTTGTGTACCCTCCCTGAGAGTTGGGACACTTTCAAGACCACCCTGTCTAATTCAAATATTACTCTTTTGTATGCTGATGTAGAGAGCTCTCTTCTTATGGAGGAGATGAGCAGGAAGAATAATGCGGGCAGCAAGTCTTCAAATGCTTTGCAGGTACAGGATAGAGGCAGGACTCAGCAGAAGGGGAAATCTGCTAGTAAGTCCAAATCCCGCAGTCAGTCCCGTGGCAAAAAGGACATTGAATGCTTTTATTGTGGCAAGAAGGGACATGTGAAGTCGAAGTGCTTCAAGTTCATACGGGATCAGAAAGCCAAGAAGGCTGAATCACAGGATGCAGGAAATGCAAGCAAAGGCAAAGGCAAGGCCACGCTAGTTGAATTGGATGCAGTGAATGTTGCAGCAGAGGACAGTGACAGTGACATACATGATGTTTTATGCTCTTCTGTTGTAATAGCACATGCTTTGGTTATTGATGGCCATGACATGCACACCTGGCTCTTGGATTCAGGTGCCTCTTTTCATGTTACACCTCACAGGGAGTGGTTTACTTCCTACACAGGTACTCATGGAGTTGTTCATCTTGGGAACAACTATGCATGTCAGATTGCAGGGATTGGCAGTATACAGATAGTATTTCCTGATGGACAGTCATTTATGCTTGATGGTGTTCGCCATGTGCCGGAAATCAAGAAAAATCTGATTAGCACTGGCTTATTAGATGACAGTGGTTACCACACCACATTTGGGGATTCCAAATGGGTGATTACTGCTGGCCAGACAGTAGTGGCTGAGGGTTTTAAGAGTGATACCTTGTACCCTCTTTATGTTTCCAGTGTGGGTAATCATGTTGTTGCCATAACCGAGCTGCCAAAGGTTTCATTGTGGCATAGCCGGTTGGGACACATGTCTGTTAAAGGAATGAAAGAACTGTCACGTTTGGGTTATCTGCCGTCTCTCTCATTTTCAGATTTGCCTACTTGTGATCATTGTATTTTTGGCAAACATTCTGTGACTCCTCATAAAAGGAGAACTCCCCAGAATAGAGCACCACTTGATCTAGTGCACACTGATTTGTGTGAGATGCCACAGTTATCACTAGGGGGTGCCAAATATTTTATTACTTTCATTGATGATGCCACACGTAAGGTGTGGGTCTATTTCTTGAAGCATAAGGGAGATGCCCTAGATGTTTTCAAGAGGTTTGTCGCTCAGGTTGAAAATCGGACAGGTCGTAGGCTGAAATGCCTCAGATCCGATAATGGGGGTGAGTATGTGTCACATGCTTTTGTGCAGTTTTGCCAAGCTAAGGGCATCAAACAGGAACTCACAGCCCCTCATAATGCATCTCAAAATGGTGCAAGTGAGCGGATGAATCGAACTATTCAGGAGAAGGTTCGATGTATGTTGTCTTATGCTGCATTACCCCATGGCTTTTGGGCAGAAGCCGTGCAAACAGCAGTTCACATTATTAACAGGTCACCAAATAAGGCTTTGGAGTTGAAAGTGCCAGAGGAGGTGTGGTCTGGCAAGCCACCCTCATATAAGCACTTACGGGTATTTGGCTGCGAGTGCTTTGCTCATGTACGCAAAGATCTACGCACCAAACTGGATCCAAAGTCTATCAGATGCATCTTTATGGGATATGGTGATGAAGGTGAAATGGGGTACAGATTATGGGATCCCGTTAAACGGAAAGTTATACGCAGCAATGATGTCATCTTTAAAGAAGATTGTGTACACAAGGAACCCGTGCAACCTGTGGAATACAGGCGGGTTATTTATGATGATGTTGGACAGCAAAGAATGCCTATTTATATACAGCAGCAGGCTG